>NC_058084.1:86867047-87179980 GCF_014858855.1 Bufo gargarizans | reverse complement strand
TCTCCTCCACTAACGAAAAGGTGATTGCCAGGAAGGAACGCTTTCTTCCTGACAATCGCCTGCTAAATCTTTTAATGTAATACAGCCCTAAGACTATGCATGAAAACATATTTGATCTTCAATGGCTTTTAGTTTGGCGATTGCCCTAATGAGATTTTTTCCCCTCCTCTGGATCAACGCTGTTAAACTAGATGAACTTCTGTCTGATTTTCAACCTATTTAATGATAGTAGAAATGCCAATTAAATGTTGCCACTTTGCAGAATACACTATTTAATGAAAGAAGACAAGTCCTAAAACGTACTCTGCAAGCACAGATATTCTATAGCACGCTGGCAAATGCTCAATGCATAAGTAAAGTGTAATAAATTAACATTGTCTGGTAACATTATGCCAACATATGGCTTGGCACAGCGAGAAGTGTTGCTTTTCGCATCACAGAAAATGTTCTGCTGTAGTCATTCAATACAAGACTATTTTTAGTCTCTCTCTGTATAACACATTACATTATTAATATATGCTACAGCTACTGAGTACCTCTGACTTTTGATTTAATTACATTAAGCTGGTAGACATACCATGTATTGTAATGCACTGGGTAAAAAACAACCAAAAAAACAGAAACACGACTTTTCTGAGAAATATTCTGCACACTATAAGTGAGAGCAATTAAAGGGGTTGTCCGGGTTCAGAACTGAACCCGGACATACCCTTATTTTCACCCCGGCAGCACTCCTGAGCCTGGCATCGGAGCATCTCATGCTCCGATGCGCTCCCGTGCCCCGCGCTAGATCGCGCAGGGCACAGGCTCTTGTGTTTACAATAACACACTGCCGGGCGGTAACTTCCGCCCAGCAGTGTGTTCGGTGACGTCACCGGCTCTGAGGGGCGGGCTTTGGCTCTGCCCTAGCCGTTTTACTGGCTAGGGCAGAGCCAAATCCCGCCCATCAGTGCCGGTGACGTCACCGGGGTTCCTGTCAGCCCCATAGAGAGCCCGGTACGTCACCGGAACTCAGAAAAATGCCTTTGCCCTGCGCGATTTAGCGCAGGGCAAAGGAGAGCATCGGAGCATGAACTGCTCCGATGCTCATGTCAGGGGGGCTGCCTGGGTGAAAATGGAGGGCTGTCCAGGTTCAGCTCTGAACCTGGACAACCCCTTTAACTATGCAGGTCTTGGACGTACAGGTTGACAAATGAAGCTATGCTGCAGGTTGACTTCACAGCAGGTGCATGGGGCGCCAATGTGCAGGGAAAGAGAGTGAAGGGACCACATTGCTGACCCTTTCATTCTCAGGATCAGTGGGGGTCCTAGAGGTTGGATAATAGCAATATGCCATCAATTTATGAGATGGGAATGTCCCTTTAAATTATCTAAACATTTTAACTAATAAGAAAGCAGCTTAGAAACAGTCTTATTGTCCCAGCTGATGCTATAGATCAGTGGTGGCGAACCTATGGCGTGTTATGAACAGCACAGGCAGCGCATTGAATGTAGGCAGGCTATTATAGCTAAATGATATAGTACATGGAAGATATACTATATGGGTATTCAGGTTAAATTGCCATGTTGGCACTTTGTGATAAATACGTGGGTTTTGGGATGCAGTTTGGGCACTTGGTCTCTAAAAGGTTCACCATCACTGCTATAGATGTATATAAAGAAAGTTACAAAATGTATATGCACAAAATGACTACTGGATTCTGATCCTTCAGATGTAGAATTGACTAGAAAATCTGATAGAAAAGATTACATAATTTCACAATAAGTCCCAGGATGTTGATAAACTAGGGGTTGTTTAGGCAAGGGGTCCCATATGTCACAGTGTAGAGGGAGGGGAGGAACACCAGAATGACAACTGAAGGAAAATGACCAGGAACTAGGCCTCAAGGCTAGGGAAAGGGTGACCACCTACGGAAACCCTAAACGTAGCCCTGACTCCTGTCAGTATGAATAGACCCTGAAGGTGGGAATATTAATACACTGGAAACCTAGGCCCTAGTAACCATGAAAACCCCTTAGGATTAGTGACAGGGTCTGAGACTACTGGTTCCTTCCCAGATGAAAGAACCAGCGTCTCCCTGAGGCCTTGTAAACAACGATCAAATAGGAACCACTAAATACCAAGAGAAGTACACTTATCTTTAATAGAAAATGGATGAGCAGGAACTCAGATGAAGACCACACACCAGCTCTTCCAACTCCAGGCAGAGAATATCAACCATATGGTATGAAGTGTGAATCCAGACTAAAGAGAGGAGCAGTAATGACCACAAGCTACATCTGAAACAAGAGGTGTGGTCATTACCAACAACAACACTGCAACAAGTGAATACAGATAGGCTGTCAGATGACCTAACGTCCAGCCAGTCTGTCAGGAATTGGAAGACATTTAGCAGGTAAGTGAAGGTGCTGCTACCTGGATAATTTTAAAAAGTGTTGGACAGCACCCTTAATATGAGAGAATAGTTACTTTATTTATTTATAAAATGGTATCCATACCATTTTCTAATATATATGGGAAACACTAAACATGGAGAACTCTCCCTCATGCCTCTCATAATGTAATCAATGCTGGGGAACATATATACAGTCATGTGAAAAAATTAGGACACCCTTTGAAAGCATGTGGTTTTTTGTAACATTTTTAATAAAAGGTTATTTCATCTCCGTTTCAACAATACAGAGAGATTAAAGTAATCCAACTAAACAAAGAAAACTGAAGAAAAGTCTTTTCAAGATCTTCTGTAAATGTCATTCTACAAAAATGCCTATTCTAACTGAGGAAAAAGATAGGACACCCTCACATGTATTCCCTCTTAAATTGGCTCAGATCTCACACAGGTATATCACACCAGGTGCACATAATTAGTAGATCGTTACTCTGCATGTTGAATGAGGCTTGCCCTATTTAAACCTCAGACATTTAGTTTGGTGTGCTCCTGACTGTTGAAGTGAGAGTGAGCACCATGGTGAGAGCAAAAGAGCTGTCAGAGGACTTCAGAAAAAAGATTGTAGCAGCCTATGAGTCTGGGAAGGGATTTAAAAAGATCTCAAAAGATTTTGAAATCAGCCATTCCACTGTCCGGAAGATAGTCTACAAGTGGAGGGCTCTCAAAACAACTGCCAACATGCCCAAGTTCACCCCAAGAGCAGACCGCAAGATGCTAAAAGAGGTCTCCAAAAACCCTAAAGTGTCATCTCGAGAACTACAGCAGGCTCTGGCTACTGTTGATGTAGAAGTACATGCCTCTACAATCAGAAAGAGACTGTACAAGTTTAACTTGCATGGGAGGTGTGCAAGGAGGAAACCTTTGCTTTCCAAGAGAAACATCGAGGCCAGACTGACATTTGCCAGAGATAAAGTTGACAAAGACCAGGACTTCTGGAATAATGTTCTTTGGACAGATGAGTCCAAAATTGAATTATTTGGACACAACAGCAGAGGACATGTTTGGCGTAAACCAAACACAGCATTCCAAGAAAAGAACCTCATACCAACTGTGAAGCATGGAGGTGGAAGTGTCATGGTTTGGGGCTGCTTTGCTGCAGCAGGACCTGGTCAGCTCACCATCATAGAATCCACGATGAATTCTACTGTGTATCAGAAGGTGCTTGAAGAACATGTGAGACCATCAGTTAGAAAATTAAAGCTGAAGCGGAACTGGACCATGCAACATGACAATGACCCAAAACATACTAGTAAATCAACCAAAGATTGGCTGAAAAAGAAGAAATGGAGAGTCCTGGAATGGCCAAGTCAAAGTCCAGATTTGAATCCCATTGAGATGCTGTGGGGTGACTTGAAAAGGGCTGTACGTGCAAGAAACCCCTCAAACATCTCACAGCTGAAAAAGTTCAGCATTGAGGAGTGGGGTAAAATTTCCTCAGACCGATGTCGAAGACTGGTAGATGGCTACAAGAACCGTCTCACTGCAGTTATTTCAGCCAAAGGAGGTAACACTCGCTATTAGGGGCAAGGGTGTCCTATCTTTTTCCTCAGTTAGAATAGGCATTTTTGTAGAATGACATTTACAGAAGATCTTGAAAAGACTTTTCTTCAGTTTTCTTTGTTTAGTTGGATTACTTTAATCTCTCTGTATTGTTGAAACGGAGATGAAATAACCTTTTATTAAAAATGTTACAAAAAACCACATGCTTTCAAAGGGTGTCCTAATTTTTTCACATGACTGTAACTCCTCTCTATGTGTCTTAGAAGATCAGACACGTCCCCCCCTTCCTCCTTCTCACAGTCTTGTTTCTTGCTCTGAGAGAACTGGCTGCAGCAGGAGCCTCCCGACCAACGCCTTGTCTGCAATAGGAGTCAAAGAACCTATAACTGTGACCCTATGTCGAAACCCTTCTTCTGGTCATCTGCCAGAGATATGGAAGGGACATGAAGGAAACTAACCCCTGTCTTCTATGCAGGATTTCTATAAGAGTTTCATGAGCACTGCAGCCTGAAAAGCTGGTGGCAGGTTTATCTCTTGTTCATTTTATCATTCATTTCTATGTTTAGTGCTCCTTTAAAACACTGCTCCCTAACCTTTCTTATACTAGTGCAGTAGACCCTCGGTGAAATTGACTGGTTTGGCCCATGCATAAGGCCTGTGTAACTCACCATGGGCTACCTGAATAGGACTAAACATGACATCAGTCCTGTGGCCCCCGCCATTTCGTTACTAACAGGGATAACTAACATAAGCATCTACAGTACATCGGATCAATTGGCACTGGCATGATGTTTGGTCCTATGTATCAACCTGGGATATGCAGCCATGGCCTTTTCCATTTGACTGTGCAGAGACAGAGGTCTTCTGCACTGGTATAAGAGGTAACGTAACAGTATATTGCACTCATGTTTAAAATTATATGGTTTGCTGTTGTATACATAAATAAAAAATAAAAAACTGAATATCCCTTTAAACTACTGTGATAAGAACAACCCTTGTAGATATGTCCTATTGAACATTGGGAATATTAACATCATTGGCATCCTTCTTTGCATGCTGGAGTGAAGAGCCCCTGACTCGCAGCAGCTCTCGCTCTGGCATGATCAACCCATCTATGTACGGTATTCCATGGATGGACAAACATTTATGGCAGCAGCCCTATAAAAAAAATCAACTCTTTCCCAGTAGTCTCAGAAGCCAGACCAATAACAAGCAGCTGTCATGTTAAAGGGGTTGTCTATAATAAGACAGCCCCTTTCATGTCAGGTCTTGGTTGGAGAGCTACTCAAGTAGTATCCAATGCATGTGTTTTTTTTTTCTTGACTAAATGGCTTAGAAACTGTATGATATTTTCTGGTAAGCCTTCACATTATATGCAGATTGTTCCTAGAAACTTTTTTTGTGCTATGTTGGTCATTGTGATCTCATACTTGGAATATCTATCCATGTAGATGGTCACTGCTTGATGTAGGTCCTTTTAATATGGCACCAGATTCTCGATGGAAAAAAATAAAGAACAGTCTGGACTTCGTAAAACACGATCTACCACCTGAAAATCTCCTACCACATGAATACTGAGCACAGTGGAAACCAGTGTAATTATATTTTTCAACCAACCATAATGATATTTTTACAGCACTTCAGGAATCTGATGATGTCATTATACATTGAAGCCTATAGTTTGCGGTCTTCCTTTCAGCCCTGGTTAACAGTTTCACGTGGTAAAAATAATAATAATATTACTTATCCTATGCTTTCCTGGCATGGAAATCATTCTTTGAATAATCAGGCAGAGATCTCATATTCTCATGGATGAAATGTGGTTAAATGTGTTTTTCCAGACATTTCCCATGGAATCGGGACTGATGACGTGCATGGATGAAAAACACTGCAAACTTCACACATTGACTTATTACTGGGGATTATGCTTTAACTATGTATCATCCATGTCCTACTTTCATTTTTAGTGTGCGATTGTATAGCTGTACATGCATTGATGTCAAATATGTTGTAATAGTATAGGTACAGAGGAAGCCTTCTACCAGCTCAGGCACCGTATCCCAGTCGGTGGTGTGAACCATTAATGGACTTGTTTCTTCCCCAAATTTTGGACTGTATAACACAGCCCGATGTGGCAGACGATTGCCGGGAGGGAAGCGCTCCCTTCAGGCAATCGCCTGTGCGCTAGCGGAGGAGACCACAGCTATTACATGCAACGATCTCCTCCATAGTATGGGGAACAGTGATCGCTATGCCATCACTTGTCCCCATGCTGTATAAAATATTTGGATTGCCCAATTTGCTCGTTCATTGGGCAATCGGTGGCAGTATTACACTGCAAGATGATCGCTAACGCGTGTTCATGCGAATGCTTGTAAAGGTCTCTTTACACGGGACGATGTACAAGCGGATTGTCGGAAAGGAAGCATTCCTTCCCGAGAATCTGCTGATCGCTAACAGAGAAGACCGGTGCAGATCTCCTCCAGCTCCTCCACAGTATGGTGAGGAGCAATCGCTAATGCCATCGCTCTTCCCCCTACTGTCTCGTTGGCGCGATATGCCACTGGGAAATGATAATCTTTTGTGCTGCACAAAAGATCCAATCACCCGATCAATGAGCGTTTTGCTCGTTCATTGGGTAATCGGGGGTGCATTTACACTGTTAGCTATAATCTGTTCAATTGTCGGCTCATGTAAAGGGCCCTTTAGTGATCATCTGCTGAATAATTAGCAGGTGTAATACAGGCTGTAGGTTTTTCCTTTGTTTTCAAACACCTGCCTGCTGAAGGGATCGTTTAAAAAAAAAACTGTCAGACAAACCCCTTTAAGTGCATTCATGCACAATACACACATTTGCTGGGTGAAAGTTTCTCAGTTCTAAAAATATTCACAATCCAAATGACGAGGAATAAAGGGAATGAAAACAAAGAAGATACATGTAGAGAAGACTGAAAAATGAGCCCACTGTCTGCTGCACCGCTGAGGAACCGCACTGACCTTTGGTATAAAGAAAACATTTGCTGTGATGAGGCAGATCCACGGCTCGCATGGGGATTGTAATCATGTGAAGAATGTGCTCTAATAATAAACAGAATAATCACATAGGTAGAAGAGAAAACAGCCATGTGCCGGGGCAATTAGCCTGGCTAGAAGTCTGCACAGCGTGGTATCCGTTACATTGATGTCTGTCAGGAAATTCCCGTCTGAGCATTGGTGCCGTCACAATATTTTATGAGAATATCCACCAGTCCACAAATACTTGAGTAATTACAGGCACAATCCATCAAAAAGGGCCAAATAACCAATCCAAATACAGTATAATAAAACTTGGTGGCAGGGTTATATCAAGTCTTTACACAGAATCAAAAGTCTTAAAGGGGTGGTCTCAGTTTAGCAAATGGCATTTATCATGTTGACAAGGTTAATACAAGGCATTTATTTATTTTATGCACTTATATAGCGCTACTATATTCCGCAGCACTTTACAGACTTTAGCATTGGGCTCACAATCTAAGTTCCCTATCAGTATGTCTTTGGAGTGTGGGAGGAAACCGGAGAACCGGAGGAAACCCATGCATACATATTGTGTTCAATATAATAGCAGTCAGACATCACTAACCTGATCAAATTATATTTCTACATGGCAAATAATTTACCAGCAGGTGTAGTAGAGTAATAGAAACCCAACAGACCCAACAGTCATGACATGCATGCAGTGTGGAGTTCAATGAGTGAGGTCATTCATTCTTTGAAAAACAGGTGGCAATTATTGCCCTTATTTAAGGAAGGAAGGAAGCAAATGTTGTACAAGCTGGTTACAGTGCATTTCTCTCTGAAATTCTGAGGAAAATGGGTCGTTCCAGACATTGTTCAGAAGAACAGCGTACCTTGATTAAAAAGTTGATTGGAGAGGGGAAAACATATAAAGAAGTGCAGAAAATGATAGGCTGCTCAGCTAAAATGAGCGCAAATGCTTTAAAATGGCAACCAAAACCTGAAAGACGTGGAAGAAAGAGAAAAACTACCATTCGAATAGATAGAAGAATAGCCAAAATGGCAAGGACTCGGCCAACAATCAGCTCCAGGAAGATCAAAGAAGGTCTAAAGTTAGCTGTGAGTACTGTTACAATTAGAAGAGGTCTATGTGAAGCCAAGCTATCTGCAATAAGCCCCCGCAAAGTCCCACTGATGAAAAATAGACATGTGCTGAAGAGGTTACAATTTGCCAAAGAGCCCATTGACCGGCCTAAAGAGAAACAGCGCAACATTTTGTGGACTGATGAAAGTAAGATTGTTCTTTTTGGGTCTAGTGGCCGAAGACAGTTTGTCAGACGACCCCCAAACACTGAATTCAAGCCACAGTACAGTGTGAAGACAGTGAAGCATGGTGGTGCAAGCATCATGATATAGGGATGTTTCTCATACTACGGTGTTGGGCCTATTTATCACATACCAGGGACCATGGATCAGTTTGAATACATCAGAATACTTGAAGAGGTCATGCTGCCTTATGCTGAAGAGGGAATGCCCTTGAAATGGGTGTTCCAACAAGACAACGACCCCAAACACACCAGTAAACCTGCAACATCTTGGTTCCAGACCAACAAGATTGACGTTGCCCAATCTCCGGATCTTAATCCAATAGAAAACTTGTGGGGTGACATCAAAAATGCAGTTTCTGAGGCAAAACCAAGAAATAGAGAAGAACTGTGGAATGTAGTCCAATCATCCTGGGCTGGAATACCTGTTCACAGGGGCCAGAAGTCGGTTGACTCCATGTAACACAGATGTCCAGCAGTTCTCAGAGACAGCGGTTATACAACTAAATATTAGTTAGTGATTCAAAGGAAAGCAAAATCTTCAACCATTTTTCAGCTTATATAGTGAATGTTTGAGTTTGTAAAGAAGAATACAAACACTGCTATTTTTTTGAACAGTCTAATATTCACTTTTCTTCAATTTTTTTAAAGGAACAAAACAAATTTTATATATTTTTTTTCTTCATGTTTTGATTTGGAATAGAATGTGTAGTGTTCCCAATGCATTTGTGTGTATGGAAATAAAAGCTATTAGAAGGATTTTGAACTTTATTCACTTTTTTTAACACAACTTTTCAAATTCCATGCAGTTGTTGTCTTAGGTTGGATTCGAACCTAGGACCCCCAGCGCTGCAAGGCACCAGTGCTGCCCACAACTTACTAATGTATTGTGATTATCCATATTGCCTCCTTTGCTGGCTGGATTCATTTTCCCATCACATTATACACTGCTTATATCCTGGGGTTACGACCACCGCCACAGCAGAGATATGAGGTGGCCCCCAGAGAGGTCGTCACTTTTCCCTATAGTGTGCGAAGCACGACTGCTGGATTGCATGGTGGTCATAACCATGGAAACAAGAAATGTATAATGTGATGGAAAAATGAATCCAGCCAAAGGAGACAATATGGAGAATCACAATACATTAGTAAGTGCCTTGTATTAACTTTCTCAACATGAAAAATGCCACTTGCTGAAGTGATACAACCCCTTTAAAGGGATTGTCCAAAATGGTATTTTTTGTGTTTAAGGACCACCCCCACCAGATCTGTGAAGGGAAGCAATCTTTGCTGTTCCCTGCTGCTCAGTTCTGGCTTCGTTGGTGCCCAGCTGTCTTTACTGTGCTTTGGTGCCTGCATGTAAACCTCCGGCACAGACAGGGGTCATGTGCGCTGCTACAGCCAATGACTGTCCACATCAGTGACATGCCATTAGAAGATATGTCAACCCCTGAAGCCAGTTACTGGCTGCAGTGGTGCACATGTGCCGACTGAAACACAGTGAAGACAGCCAGGAACTGACTGGGGGGGGAGAGCAGATGAGTATGTTTTCCTTCACAGGGAAGGGGTGATATTTAAAAGAAAAAGGAAATACTGGACAATCCCTTTAAGGCTCTGCTACACATGGTATAAACACTGCAGAATTTCTGCTTACAGTACTAGAAAAAATAAATAAATCTCATCCACACACACTGCTTAGAGTGTCCGCAGTGCAATCTGCACATGAATTAACTTATGGTGCGGATATAAAATGTTTGTGTATATCCACTATCTATGTACAGCGTTCGATGGAAATTAGTATTGCAGTGAGTGGTGGGTAAATGCATCCAGTTCTTCAAATGGCATCTGTCAGCAGTTTTGTACCTGTGACACTGGCTGACCTGTTACATGTGCACTTTGCAGCTGAACACATCTGTGTTGGTCCCATGTTCATATGTGTCCGAATTGCTGAGAAATAAGTTTACATATATGCAAATGAGCCTCTAAGAGCAATGGGAGCGTGGCCCTTAGATCTAGAGGCTCAGCTCTCTGCATTTGCCGAACCCTACTCTGATTGAGAGGATCAGGTGCTGTCAATTAAAGAGGAGAGGCATGGCAGAGAGAGCTGAGCCTCCAGGCCTAATGGCAACGCCCATTCTTTTTTAAAATCTCATGTTCTTAGCTGGTACTGCATTATGCTGCATATTTTCCACATGAAAATCTGTGCGTAGTGTGCAGCGGGTGCATATATCCTAACGCAACAGGGGAATATGCAAAACAAAAAATGTGTAGTGTGGAGTAGAGATGAGTGAACCACTCAAGATTCGGTTCAGTTTGGTTTTGGGACATCTTTTGAGAAAGTTCGGTTCATAGATTCGGACTGAACCAAAGTTGCTCCAATTACCCTGAAAATTTGTATAAAACACCATATAGTCTCTTTTCATTCATTTTTTTTTGGAATTTTTGTCACTCACCCCTCCACAAGCTCTCGAACACAATGACAGCAATTGTAAATTATTTCTGAGTGACACTGACATACATAGCTATGAGTAAACCCATGTACACAGAGCGTGCTTAAAAACACACACGTCAGCACGCGTGTTATGCTTTTTCCTATTCCAAAGCTTCCACAATTGTCCATTATAGGGGGCAGATGATGTTTATCGCATATGGTGCTATGGGCACTATTCCAGTCTGTCTGCCCAGAAATCCATGAGGTCAAGGAATAGGCTATGCACAGAGACTGGCCAGAGTTTAGGTAGGCCTATACCTGAGTGTTGAGGCTGGAGCTGTCGGCTTGCTGACTGACCTCAGCGTGGTGCAGCGAGTGGAAAAACTGAAATGGCGGCTGATGCTGTGGTTTCTGCTGCTCGTAGAGGCGGGGGGGGGGTGACTCTGCGGGAGGCGGATGGGGGTCTCCCTTTCAGACAAGCTGGCGGCAGGCGTCTGCTCGCCGTAAGCTGCAGCAAGCTGCGTACATAGGGGAAAATGTATCATGAGGAGAATATTTGAAGTCAGTTTTGCTTTAGTCTGGGTTGGAGTACTTTGTGCCACATTTATCAAATGACATAGGTTGTTTAATAAAGTTGGCTTGTCCTTAAACCTAGCACTTCGGTCTATAAAAGCTACTCCACTTTTTCTACTCCACCCTCCTCCTAGAGTTAGATTGCGCCTTTTTTGCAATTTAAAAAAAAAGTCACAATGATAAATCTGGAGTGAAACTCATTAAGATATCTAACCACACCCATTTTTCCACCCATAATACAAAACTGTAGTAAGTGGTGCAAAAAGCGCTTAAATTTTGCGCATGCGAATGCAAAAAAGTTGCAAAAGCCCTATTACGTGACTTTTTGGAGTAACGGTATGATAAATCAGGGCCATAGTGTTTCCTGGTAATGATGTAATTTGTTCTCCCTTTCTGCAAGAGGAAAGCAGTTCCCCATTTTGCTCTGATAGCGAGGGTCTAAAAGCATTTCTATCCAGTAATCATCGGGCTGCTTGATGTCAACGATACGCAAGTCACTGTGTAAGCAAGCATACAGGTCACCGATTCTGGCCAGCATGCCCGAAGAGCCAGTTCTTTCCAGCTCCGACCCCCACTGAGAAGTATCTTGGCCGGTGCCATCCTCATCGTCTTCTTGCTCCTCCACCTCCTACTTTTGCAATGGCAGACTCCCTCTGCGTGTTCCCAACAGCTAAAGGGCGGACAGCAAGACTTTTTGATCGCTTGCTAATTACACTTTTTGTGATGTAAGGTGACAAAAAATTGCTTTTTTTACACTGTTTTTATTTTAATTTTTTTACAGGTGTTCATCTGAGGGGTTAGGTCATGTGATATTTTTTAGAGCAGGTTATTACGGACGTGGCAATATCTAATATGTAGACATTTTATTTATTTATGTAAGTTTTACACAATAACAGCTTTAAAAAAATATAAATAATTATGTTCTCGTGTCTCCATATTCTGAGCAATAGTTTTTTTTATTTTTTGGGCGATTGTCTAAGGTAGGGGCTCATTTTTTGCTGGCTGCCACAGCAGCGCGGGGACCGATGGATAAGGTGAGGGAGCACAAACCTCCCATATGCCACGGTCAGCGCTGACCGCAGCATATGAGGGGTTAATCCACCGACATCGGCATCATCACCGATGCTGGTGGATGCAGCAGGGATCTGGTTGTCAGTAACAGCCGGATCTCTGCTGCTGATCGCGGGACTGCACGTGGGGTAAGAGAAGGATCGCAGGACAAGAATGCATGTCCTCTAGCGCTAAGTGCCATCAATTTAGGACGAGCATTCTCGTCCTGGGTCGTTAAGGTGTTAAAAACTATTTCCCCACTTAGGGGCTAGAACCTGTGATATTTTAATCCCTTCTCCTATTCACCCTAATAGAGATCTATTAGGTTGAAAAGGACTTCACACTCTCCCTGCTGCCCTGTGCATAGTGCACACAGCAGCAGGGAGATTACCATGGCAGCCTGGGCTTCAGCAGCGTCCTGGCTGCCTTGGTAACCAATCAGAGCCCCAGAATTACACTGCTGGGGCTCCAATCACAACTGCCACTGTACCACCAATGAAGAGGGGAGAGGGGACCCTGTGGCCACTGCCACCAATGATTTAATACTGGGGGGATGGGGCGTGTGCACTGCGCCACCAATGACTTTAATACTGAGAGGGGGGCACACTGCGCCAACAATGTTTTTAATACTGGAGGGGGTGCACTGCGCTACCAATGATAATTAACCTTTAATACAGATACAGGAGGCGGGTGCTGGCCTCTATGACAGGGGGCTGTGATCAGTAGCAGTTAACCCCTCAGGTATTGGCTATGTGATTCTGCCGCCAGCACCCGCATCCTGTATCTGTATTAAAGGTTAATTATCATTGGTGGTACAGTGGCCAGGTCGGGTACCTGCTATGCTGGCTGCTTCACTCTGGGGCTCAGGCTGATGCTGGGGAGGACACAAAACACTCGGAGGAGGAGGCTGCCGCTACTGTTCACTTACCTCCCCGTCCAGCCTCTGCTTTTGTCACAACCAGACAGCTGAGAAGCTCTGACAGAAGCCTTTCAGAACCTCCTCCTTGAGTTCTCTTTGTTGTGATATTCAGTTCCTCATCTCGTTAGCCTCTCTCAGCTGTCATGAAGTTGGACTAATTGCATCCCTTTAAATTCCGCCCCATAATGCATTACTGGGCGGCTTATACTTCTTCCTGGAGTGTGTGTGCATGCTCATCCTGTTTTCCTGTCTGCTACAAAGTTAAGTGCTGTACATTTATCTGTTATTTTCTGTTTGCTGGATCCCAGGTGACCCTGACTCCCTCCGTGTCTGGTGTAGGGAGCCGGTGGTCGTGTCCCCTCACTATTGTAGGGTGTTCAGGGGTAATATAGTCGAGGTACGTGGCTATGCAACCATCCACCTCTGGGATCTTTGCATAGGCTGAGCAGCTAGGGAAAGTTCGAGGTCTTGTGCAGGGGTCTCCCCTTGGTTCCTTATCTTTGGATCCAGTGAGTTATATATGCATGTTGCTTTGTCTTGTTTCCTGTACACCGTCCGTGACAGCTTTACTTAGCCACACATTCGATGGTGGCAGTGGTGCGGGCAGCTTCAGAGCCCGATCACTTTATTGGGCTCAGCGGTGGCCGCGTCTTAGGAGGGAGGGAGGCAGTAGCGCAGCCTAGTATCGAAAAAATAAACATCCCGGTACTGAATCGATACTGGCATAAAAGTATCGATTGGGTTTGGGAATTTCGATACCCGAAACAACCCAAGTTCTTACTAGTAATCTCTATGCTATGCTAGATTGATGGTATAACACTTGTAGATTTTTTGCTTATTTCATCCCCACTCCCCACAAAAATAAAAATAAAAAGCTGTGAAAATGGGGAAAAAAAGTTAAAGGTGTTATCCGGGTTCAGAGCTGAACCCGGACATACTTCCATTTTCACCCAGGCAGCCCCCTTACCTTGAGCATCGGAGCAGTTTGCTCCGATGCTCTTATTGCCCTGCGCTAAACCGAGCAGGGCAAAGGCATTTTTGGGAGATCCGGTGATGTACTGGGCTCTCCATGGGGCTGCCAGGAAGCCTGGTGACGTGACTGGCATTGATGAGCAGGCTTTAGCGCTGCCCTAGCCAGTAAAATGGCTAGGGCGGCGCTAAAGCACGCCCATCAGAGCCGGTGAAGTCACCGAACACATTGCCGGGCGGAAGCTTCCGCCCGGCAGTGTGTGATTGTAAACAAAAGAGCCCTTGCCCTGCGCATGAACTGCTCCGATGCTCAAGTCAGGGGGGCTGCTGGGGTGAAATTATGGTTTTGTTCGGGTTCAGCTCTGAATCCGGACAACCCCTTTAAAGGATGTCCCTGCAGGTAGCTGCTTTTGAGATTTGCAGCAGCTGTAGTTCTGCTAGAAGGCACAGCTAGCCTCAGCTCCTCACTTCTCACTCTCTGGCTGACAGTTTTCCTGCCTGTCCCTATTCTAAACACATGATTCTTCTTCTTCTTTGTAATTCTATCCTTTCCCTTCACTGTCCCTGGCAGTAGAATACATTTGATTGATTTCTGACTGTCCCTGATTCCCTAAGATGTTTTTTCTGGCAGACGCTGTAAGACCCAACCACTCTCATTCACAGCCCAGCACAGAATGACGTTCTGTTCGGGCACCTCCCTGCCTGCTGCAGCACTGATTGGCTCATCCATGCTGTCTGTTGGCCTGGGAACCACCAATCAGGGCAAGCCCTCCCCTCCACTCCCTCTCAGGGTCATGTGATAACGTAGTCCCTAGTGCTTTTTTTCCTGGCCGACGTGCACTAAAATGGCGCTACACAGCGTTTTAGTGAATTTGTCTGAAATGAACCTGAAAAGGTTCGGGTTTGTCTGCCTTTTGAAAAATAGCAAAGTTTGAACCAACCCAGTTGAGAGAGAGAGAGAGAAAGACCTAGGGGTACTAAAATTGGTATAGAGTTTGCATTGTTGTGTATTTTACCGTTTGTTTCTGGCTGTAGTTACCAGTAAAGAATGGATGGCATAGGTTGGCAAAGAACAGGGCTAACCATCCCTGTCGTCGTCCTCCCGCTCTTGGTAGGAGGCTGGTCCTCCTCCCTTCCAGGAGGGTGTGTTGCTGAGAGGAGAGGACGCATTCTGCAGTGGTCCTGATACAGATTTCTCCGGGGAGAACGACTCCAAATGTCCCCAAGTAAAGCCTTGAGATTCCAGACAGCAGTGTGAACTGCTACATCAGCATCTATAGACACTGCTGTATAGGTTGGGAAGGCAGCCAAGCCAGTCATCACCAAACAACCCCTAGGTCAGCATCACCTAGATGCTGAATTGTGACCTGCCTCCATATCCCTGCTGGTGCCAGAGAAGGTTTGCACTATATGTATTTCCAGTTCTACGTTGCACTTAGTAAAAAGGACTTTGTTACGTTTAACTCTGGCCTCATTCTTCAGTACTATATTTCCACTGCACCGATCAATAGGGAGCAACGGCCTGATGGAGTACACAGTGACATGGCACTTCATCAGGGCCACTACCACTCCTATCCTCTACACTGGCTATCATAAGCTGGAGGATCCTACCTGCTCTCCGTAAAGCAGGTTCCATTCAGATAAAGGCCCTATACCGATCCTGCAAATAACTGCATTAGATAGAATTAATCATTTTACTCTGTAGACAAGTGGTGAAATTTCAGCTTCACTGGAAGATATCCGCCTGTATATTAGATAAAGCAATATTGGTTACACTTATGCACAACATAGAAAAGACTCTGTCTAATGCAGATTTCATTATTTCCTGGATTGAAAGCATTTCTGTGGAATTAACTGATTAAAACACACTAAAGCTCAATGAGGTTTCCTTACTCCCAAAATTAGACAAACTAAAGTCAATCCTGATTTCCAGCTCCTGAGGACCTGCACATACAGGTTTTAACCCCGTATTAGAGAGGTAGTCTCCACTAAAGCCCAGTTTCACATGAGCATATTGGGTCTGGGAAAAATTCTCTCCTGTGACCCAAAGTCACGTTATCCTAATGATGCTGTGAGTTCATTCCCGACCGCAGGTCTACATAATGCTGTGAGGTTACAGAAGAATAGAGCCGAGGTCAGGCAGCATCATAAGTCAGAGCAGCAGTGGTCCGGGGAATGCAGCCATCACACAAAGCGGGTTTCTGGACTGATGTTCATGTGAAATTAGCCAAAAGCATTGCTATAAGAACTACAGGTGAAACTCGAAAAATTAGAATATTGTGCAAAGTTCATTTATTTCAGAAATGCAAATTAAAAGGTGAAACTTATATATGAGACTCATTACATGCAAAGCGAGATATTTCAAGCCTTTATTTGGTATAATTTGGATGATTATGGCTTACAGCTTATGAAACCCCAAAGTCACAATCTCAGGTACCCTTTGCTCAGGGGGTATGGATTAATCAGCTGACTAGAGTGTGACACTTTGAGCCTAGAATATTGAACCTTTTCACAAAATTCTAATTTTAAGCTGCACTAATGCAATTCCTTTTCATTTGCATTAGGCTACATGCACACGAACGTTGTTTGTTTCCGTGTCCGTTCCTTTTTTTTGCGGATAGGATGCGGACCCATTCATTTCAATGGGTCCGCCAGAAATGCGGACAGCAAACCGTGTGCTGTCCGCATGAGTATGTCCGTTCCGTAGCCCCGCAAGAAAGATAGGACATGTCCTATTCTTGTCCATTTTAGGCATTGTTACAATGGATCCGCAAAAAAATATATATATACACTACGTGCAGAATTATTAGGCAAATGAGTATTTTGACCACATCATCCTCTTTATGCATGTTGTCTTACTCCAAGCTGTATAGGCTCGAAAGCCTACTACCAATTAAGCATATTAGGTGATGTGCATCTCTGTAATGAGAAGGGGTGTGGTCTAATGACATCAACACCCTATATCAGGTGTGCATAATTATTAGGCAACTTCCTTTCCTTTGGCGAAAATGGGTCAAAAGAAGGACTTGACAGGCTCAGAAAAGTCAAAAATAGTGAGATATCTTGCAGAGGGATGCAGCACTCTTAAAATTGCAAAGCTTCTGAAGCGTGATCATCGAACAATCAAGCGTTTCATTCAAAATAGTCAACAGGGTCGCAAGAAGCGTGTGGAAAAACCAAGGCGCAAAATAACTGCCCATGAACTGAGAAAAGTCAAGCGTGCAGCTGCCAAGATGCCACTTGCCACCAGTTTGGCCATATTTCAGAGCTGCAACATCACTGGAGTGCCCTAAAAGCACAAGGTGTGCAATACTCAGAGACATGGCCAAGGTAAGAAAGGCTGAAAGACGACCACCACTGAACAAGACACACAAGCTGAAACGTCAAGACTGGGCCAAGAAATATCTCAAGACTGATTTTTCTAAGGTTTTATGGACTGATGAAATGAGAGTGAGTCTTGATGGGCCAGATGGCTGGATTGGTAAAGGGCAGAGAGCTCCAGTCCGACTCAGACAGCCAGCAAGGTGGAGGTGGAGTACTGGTTTGGGCTGGTATCATCAAAGATGAGCTTGTGGGGCCTTTTTGGGTTGAGGATGGAGTCAAGCTCAACTCCCAGTCCTACTGCCAGTTTCTGGAAGACACCTTCTTCAAGCAGTGGTACAGGAAGAAGTCTGCAAGGTAAGAAAAACATGATTTTCATGCAGGACAATGCTCCATCACACGCGTCCAAGTACTCCACAACGTGGCTGGCAAGAAAGGGTATAAAAGAAGAAAATCTAATGACATGGCCTCCTTGTTCACCTGATCTGAACCCCATTGAGAACCTGTGGTCCATCTTCAAATGTGAGATTTACAAGGAGGGAAAACAGTACACCTCTCTGAACAGTGTCTGGGAGGCTGTGGTTGCTGCTGCACGCAATGTTGATGGTGAACAGATCAAAACACTGACAGAATCCATGGATGGCAGGCTTTTGAGTGTCCTTGCAAAGAAAGGTGGCTATATTGGTCACTGATTTGTTTTTGTTTTGTTTTTGAATGTCAGAAATGTATATTTGTGAATGTTGAGATGTTATATTGGTTTCACTGGTAAAAATAAATAATTGAAATGGGTATATATTTGTTTTTTGTTAAGTTGCCTAATAATTATGAACAGTAATAGTCACCTGCACACACAGATATCCCCCTAAAATAGCTAAAACTAAAAACAAACTAAAAACTACTTCCAAAAATATTCAGCTTTGATATTAATGAGTTTTTTGGGTTCATTGAGAACATGGTTGTTGTTCAATAATAAAATTAATCCTCAAAAATACAACTTGCCTAATAATTCTGCACTCCCTGTAGGACATGTCCTATTCTTGTCTGTTTTAGGCATTGTTACAATGGATCCGCAAAAAAAAAATGGCATACGGATGTCATCCTTTTTTTTTTGCGGACCGCAAAACACATATGTTCGTGTGCATGTAGCCTTACTGAAATAAATGGACTTTTGCACGATATTCACATTTTTCGAGTTTCACCTGTATATAGCGGTACACCAGAGTAGCTATGGCTCTGTAGTGCACAGGGCCGGCCTTACATTGTATAATGCCCTGTGTGATACCTTCGGTGCCCTCCTATACGGAGTACTGCCATACAGTGTGCCAAAATACCAATACTATATAGTACAGTGACATCAACACCATAAAATGCAGAAAAAAATATGCTGTACAGCGAGTGTCAGGGGTGTTAGAAAGGGAAGGGGGGGCAATCCGGGTGCCCTTGATGCAGAGGGTTGAGGGGGCACCCGAGCAGTTGATTGTGAAGGTGAAGCAGTTCGCTCATTAGCTGCAGGATGGCACAAGAATCCGTCAGTCCAGAAGTTTAAAGGAACAGAAGACTGCTGAGATGAGACAGAACAGAGTGGCCGGGAGCAGACAAGTATGAGTTTTTCAACAGGTACAACATGGTGCAAGGGACTGTTAAAAAAAAACTAAAAACTGTCCATTAAGCTGGACAACCCTTTCAAAGAGTGCCTAAACTTTCAGGACAAGCTGTCGTGTGTGTACACACGAGTTATAACATTGTGTCTGACATTATATGACTATTATATGGCATTTAGCAGTTTTCTCCTTTGCATGCTGCAATTGTAATTCTCAGTTGTCTCTGAGCTGGTGAGTGCAGACAGGATGTCCATAGAAGACACATGGAGATTCTGCATCCCAACGCTCTCTCTCTCTCACTCAGAATCAGCATATAGCCTACCTCCCAAAAGCAGAAAGAGGGACAATATGTGCGGCACGGGTAGAGATTACATTTTTTCATGCTAGGCCACGGCCACTAACTCCGCCCAAAACTCTAGAACAAGGTATTCTCTGATAAGATATATTACTAAGTTTCTTGCATTCACCTGAGCTATTGATTTATTCAAAGTTGTGTAAAAGTAAAGTGACAATTTCACTGGCAGAGACCTAGACCTTAGGCTACTTTCACACTCGCGTTTGGTGCGGATCCGTCATGTATCTGCACAGACGGATCCGCACCGATAATACAACCACATGCATCCGTTCAGAACGGATCCGTTTGTATTATCTTTAACATTGGCCAAACGTATCCGTCTTAAACACCATTGAGGTCAATGGGGGGTGGATCCGTTTTGCATTGTGTAAGTCAAAACGGATCCAACCCCATTGACTTACATTGTGTGTCAGGACGGATCCGTTTGGCTCAGTTTCGTCAGACGGACAGCAAAGTGCTGCAAGCAGCGCCTGAACTGCCTGAATGGAGGCAAACTGATGCATTCTGAGCGGATCCTTTTCCACTCAGAATGCATTAGGGCAAAACTGATCCGTTTTGGACCGCTTGTGAGAACCCTGAACGGATCTCACAAATGGAAAGCCAAAATGCCAGTGTGAAAGTAGCCTTAGTAATAGACCTTATTTTGAAACCTTATAATGATTGACTGCAGATGCTTTTTCACATGATCTGCCACCAGCTCATTAAAGATAATTTAATATACAGAGAACATATGACACACGGTAAGGAAAAAAGTCCAGGCAGAGAAAGACGTCATCTTAGGGTACTTTAACATTAGGGTTTTTCTTTTACGGCATTTTTCGGGATGACACCGGAGAGACGGATCCGGTATTTCAATGCATTTGTCAGACAGATCTGGATCCGTCTGACAAATGCCATCCGTTTGCGTCCGGATTGGCGGATCTGGCAGGCAGTTCCGGTGACGGAACTGCCTGCCGGAATCCTCTGCCACAAGTGTGAAAGTAGCCTTACTAAACCATCCACGTAACTGTGAAATGTGCAGATGTGGAGGTGATTAGTAGGCATCCCCTCCACTCCTATAATGATAATTTCTTATGTCCTGATCATTATCTCATGAGACTCTGGATTATAGTATGTGCCGTACAGAACGTCTATATATAAGAAGTCTAGTTAAAGTTCTATAACAAGAGAAGACACGCACAACCATGGTGATCCACACCAAGCTTTGCTCTTCACTAGGCTGTAAGTCGTCCATGGAGTTAGGAAGCAAGAAAAGGTCCAGTTGAGCCATAACTTTTTAATCTTTCCATTCCTGTAACCATTTCATTTACCAGATCTTGTATTGAAGAAAAGGAAAACATTTCTTTGTGGGATTAATTTGAAAAAAAATAAAAAATAAATACAGCACAATGCCACCATTGTTTTCTGGGGTTTAGTTTTATGGCATTCACTGTGAGCTAAAAATAACATGACAACCATATTCTGTGGGTCAGTATGATTATGGCAATATCAAATTCATACACTTTTTATGCTTTACTACTTCACAGAAAGCTAAAATCTGATTTTTTTTAATTAAATTCTGTTTTGAATAGTCATATTCTGACACCTACAGGGCTAAGGCTACTTTCACATTAGCGACAGCCTTCTCGGGCAGGCTGTTCACCCGCTCTGTGCTGCTGCTAGTGCACGCATACTGCCGGAAGTCCGCTCCGGCCCCACTGACTATAACAGGGGCAATCTCCGGAGGTCTGGCAGCAGCACGGCAAACATGCAGAGAGGCAGTCGGAATAAAACTACAACATGAACAGCCTGCCGGAGAAGGCTGCCGCTAATGTGAAAGTAGTCTAACTGAAGGACAAATCAGAATTTATTTTTTTTTGGTCACCTTTCCCACAAAAAAAATAAATAAAAAAAATTAAGAAAAAGACATCAAGAAGTACATATATGACTATGGGCAAGGTGACCAAAAAAAAAAAAAAAAGTAACAATTTAGTGCACTTTTATGAATACCCCAGTTGTTAGCATCACCTCCTAACCTAGCAGAGGAGTATATTTGCTTTGTTGCTGCTAATGCTGTTTCTCCCTTATTGACTTCATGTTAAGTTGGAGAAGTGGTACCTTGGAACCGAACCCGAGTTCGGGAAATAGTTTTTTACAGTAGAAATCAATTTATGAAGTTATTACGCAAAGTCTAGCGAGACTTCACAAAATAATAACTTCGGCTCATCAGAGCCAATACACTCTAATACTGTACGGAGCAAATTTTATGCAAATCGACTTTGGATGTTTCATCCGAAGTCGAGTCGCTCATCCCTACATTTAATGTCCTGGAATTCACCAGGATGTGGAATGTATTGTCTTCTCATGTGAAGCCTGAAGCAGTCACACTGTCACGAGGGTGTCAAGAGCCACGCCTGACTCCGTTGTACCCGGGGTCAGGAGGTCGCAGCGGTTGGCTGCACGCTCTATGTCAGATAGGGAAGTTTCCTTATTGTAGCTTTCTGGGTTTGCTTTGCAAACCCTTTTGGCTCACTCAGGGATCCGTAGCTCCTTCTCTCAGCTGTTCCTTGTCCAGCACTCCCAATCCTCCTTATATTCCCCTCTCACACTTCTCTGGTTGCCAGATATAGAGCTTCCTGCCTGGACATCTATTCTGACCCACTGGAGCTGTGTTGCTGCGTTCTCTGAGTGTTGCCTTAGAACGCTACCCTCCGGATCCCTGTTGGACCTTTGTGCACAATTGTTGCCGTCCACCTGGGTGTTTGTGTTTGTCTGTGTTTGTCTGTCCTCTCCCTGGTGTTTCCCTCTTAGTGCAGTGGTGAGGACTAGCGATCCCACCGGCCCGTTCATTATCTAGGGCTCATTTCAGGGAAAGCCAGGGTTTAGGCACGTGATCGCCGCACGGGTGAGGAACCCGTCTAGGGACGTCAGGGCAGGCAGGTGCCAGCTGCAAGGTGAGTTAGGGGTCACCACCTTTCCCTCTCCCTTGGGCAGGGCTTTCCCTGTTTTCCTCCCTGTGCGTGTTGCTGGTCATTACACACACACACTGTTTAGGGCCATGGGAAGATCCCCTTTAGTAGTTGTGGATTATTATACGCAAAGACAAGAGGTAGTCATTTTCAATAAAGCAACTTCATCAACTGCAATTGAGGGGTTGGAGCAAATCTTTGCGCCTCATGGTTTGCCTAAACTGATTGTAAGTGATAATTGCCAGTTTACTTCCAAAGAATGTAAGGATTACGAAGTGAAATGGCATTGTACATCATCATACAACCCCATAGTGGCCACCAGATAATGAGGAAGTGGAATGCCAGAAACTTTCCGATTCACTCAATTGGAGGAAGAGACTGGAAAATGGAACTGTGGTATTTTCTTTTGGCTTATTGTACAACTCCTCAATCCACAACATGAGCAGATCCTGGCCACAAATTGAGTACAAAATGACTAGACATGGCGGTTCCGACTCCTACTTATCTTGAGAATTTTAGGACAGTTGATGAAGAAAGGAAGATTTATGGTGAGCAGTATGTGAACCGTTGACATCACAGTCAGCATAGTGTTCTACAACAAACACCTCCTACTGAGCCTGAACCCCAAAAAAAAACGATGTACTCAAGTGATTCTGGAGGATTGAGATGGAAGGACAATAGTATGGAATTCATCTTTTTGTAAAGGAATTTCTTGAGCCAGAAAGTCAAGTGATAGAAGATTTTTTAACCAGCAGAAAGTGGCAGCGGCAATCCTGGTACTTATGACACCAACCCACAAACGTCCACATCTGAACCACCAAAAGTTAAGTAAGCAAAAGAAAACTACCTGTATGCCTTATAATCAATGGTCAGATTTACTGAGGTGCGATGTTTGCGTCAATGGCATGTTATTTTTGAATTACAACATCCTGTGCATATTTTCCCACAGGCTTCTCTATCGGGGGGGAAAGGCAAGAAAAACACTGTGTGACCAAAAAAACAACCCCCTTCAAAACACTGGGGAATTCAGAAATTTTTTACAAGTAAAAAAAAAAAATGAAAAAAAACCATTAAACAAAAAGACTGTGGCCTTTATGAACTATGGCGTGAATCCCATTGATGCGCTGAATACTGAACGGCAAGGCGCAGGCGCGAGATTTACCATGCACTCAGGGCCGGCAGGAGGATGCGAACGCTGCCTGGCCCTGTCCATCAAGACTTGGAGGGAGGAGACAGAGGTGGGAGAACGGAGCCTCTAGGAGCAGGAGCTACACTAATTTACATATTATAAAAGTTACAGTTATGGAGTAACGGGGCATGGACAATAGTAGGAATATGCTAGTCAGGTTCAGCTGACATTAGCACATCGCTGTCAGACAGTTTAATTTTGGTATTTCTGGTGACAGAAACCATTTAATATTGCAAACACAATAGAGATTCTGGAAAATCAATTACCAGCAGACATTATTAAAAGCCGTTTCCTTTACTGGATCCATCTCGGAGATGTACAGGAGGTTTTAGTATCAGTGTCACTAGAGTCTCCTCTAACGTCCACGTCCGGTGGAAAGTGTTGACACTACTATTACAGGACTACCTGAAGATGTTTACCCAGTGCACAGATTTCAAGCCGAAATTGTGTTCATGATATGTGGTTGAAAGGGGATAGTTTTTAAGAAATCCTATGTTCCGTTTTTTTGGGGGGTTTTTTCACAAGTGCAATGCCACTACTAACTCAGTGTTGATTATTCTCAAAGTAAATTTTTACTCCCATTATTTTATAGAAAGCTTCATATTTACTGTTTCCCCACAAACTACCAGAGATGATACAATTTTGGTTGCCTACAGCTACCACTAGGGGGAGTGCAGGAGCTTACAGCGTATACATTACCTATATAATGCTATGTCTAGCTAGGGCAATAAGGGTATAAATACAGTGTGAGTATCAGAGAGTGTAAACTGATTAAGACGCCACCTAAATACGCTACCGTCCTCGTTGTTCACCATCCTAGATGTTGGTGCACACAAAATATAGGCTTCTCAAGGACCTGTGGAAGGATGGCAATTTCAGCAGTATTTACCCTTCTGTCGCACCACCGATTCTGCAATCTCAGCTGTAATCATGTGCATAATGCACATACAGGCAGAAACAGGACTGCATCTGGTCGAGGCTTCAGTGGAAGAGTCTGCAGCTAGTCGGGCAGAGACATGATCACAGTCGCAGAATGGGTGGCATGACGGAAGGGTAAGTACTGCTAAACCTCTCTACTTTCCACAGGAAGGAAGAGAATTTAGGTAAAACCCTGGAGAACTCCTTAATCTTCCTTGCAGGATCACCTACTAATAAAAGCTTATCACTTGGGCTTCTGGCAATAAAGTTACTTCCTCCTCAATCTGGTAACATGCTCATTCACCACCAGGTGAAATGTCACACGCAAATTACTGGAAAATCCTACAGAAATCCTAAACAAAATAAACGTGATAACTTAGAGGCTACCCTGCTTGCTGATGGTTTTCCAATAGCAAAAACATAATTTGCTACATGCAGAGTGAAAATAGCAAAAAAAACTATAACAATGCTTGATAGACAATACTGTCCAAAGGTGGAACTTTACTTCAGTGCTGCATTTCAGACGATCCTCTGCACTGCACCATAACAGGAACAAAAAAAGAAAGAAAGCGAAGACGTGAAAAGAGCAGAAGTCACTGGATATTTTATGTGTACTCGTTTGTGCTCAAACCTCAGATCCGGTAGTAAATCACCTACTCTGTGCAGAGTGGAAGTGAAAATATACTGTCATATGATTTACAGGTATAGGTCTGAGTGGATGCTCCTTATTAGGGAAGTGCACAGCTGGAAAAACTCCATATATCTTTCTTTGCTTTTTTTTCTCTTTTGGACTTTTTTTTATTGAATTTAGAAGAAAAAGATAGAGAACTGAACTGAATAGAACAAAAAACAACAAAAGACAACAAAGAAGAGGGAAAAAAAAGAGCTACACGGTGAACTGCATTTATATGAGATTCTCAAATTACTTTACAGGCAAAAAAAAATAGAAATAAATATCAACTCTTTAGAAAATTCACATTTAGTCTCAAAAACAGTCTCTTTCACACGACCGTTTTTTCCCCCCGTTTACAGGCCGTTTTTTGCGTTCCGTATATGGTCTGTAAATGCTTCCGCAAAAAAAACAGAATGTACTCCGTATGCATTCCTTTTCTGTATTTCCGTTTTTCTGTTCCGTTGAACTATAGAACATGTCCTATTATTGCCCGCAAATCACATTCCGTGGCTCCATTCAAGTCAATGGGTCCGCAAAAAAAATGGAACACATACAGAAAGGCATCCGTATGTCTTCTGTATCCGTTCCATTTTTGCGGAACCATCTATTGAAAATGTTATGCCCAGCCCAATTTTTTTCTATGTAATTACTGTATACTTTATATGCCATACGGAAAAACAGAACGGAAAAACAGAACAGAAACAGAAACAAAAAACGTAACGGATCCGTGAAAAACGGACCGCAAAACACTGAAAAAGTCATACGGTCGTGTGAAAGAGGCCTAAATTGTAGGATGTGAACAGCGGCAGTGAGGGAACAGAGAAGGTAAATATATTAAAGGGGTTGTGTCATTTCAAAAAATAGCATTTATCATGTAGAGAAAGTTAATACAAGGCTCTTACTAATGTATTGTTATTCTCCATATTGCCTCCTTTGCTGGCTGGATTAATTTTTCCATCACATTATACACTGCCCGTTTTCATGGTTACGACCAGCCTGCAATCCATCAGTGGTGGTCGTGCTTGCACACTATAGGAAAAAGTAGCAGCCTATGTGCAGTCCCACGGTCCCGGCCACTAGAGAGGCCAGCACTTTTGACTAAAGTGTGCAAGCACGGCCACCACTGATGGATTGCAGGGTGGTTGTAACCATGAAACGAGCCATGTATAATGTGATGGGAAAATGAATCAAGCCAGCAAAGGAAACAATATGGAGAATAACAATACATTAGTAAGTGTCTGGTATTAACTTTCTCTACATGATAAATGCTATTTGCTGAAGTGGCACAACCCCTTTAAGGGTGGGTTCACACAGGTTTTTGTGGAAGTTTTTTGAGCCCAAGTCAGAGGTAGATTCAGCAGGTATATGTCTTTTCTTTACATTTTCTCTTTCCCTTTCAACCCATTTCTTGATACGAGTTAAAAAACTGCCACAAAAACCTATGTGTGAACTCATCCTAAAGCCTCATGCATGTATGTATTTTGGGGTCAGCAAACCGTGGTTCCTCAAAATACGTATACCGTCCATGTGCCATCCTTATTTTTTGAAGACCCATTGACTGCAATGGAACTGTGGACCACATTTCATGGACCAGAATAAGGCATGTTCTATAATCCGTGGAACGGACACACAGATCCAGACAGCTGTCTGCATCCATATGTCCGTTCTACAAATTAAAGAACATGCCTTATGCTGGTTTGCAAAATGAGGTCCACTAACCTATTGAAGTCAATAGGTTGGCAAAATAAATGCGGATGGCACACAGTGTGCATGTAGCCTAAAGAGGTTTTCCAGGATAAAAGAAAAATAACTAAATAGGAAAAAAAGTGATAAAAAAAATATTACTCACCTGTTAAAGGGGTATTCTCATCTTAGACAATAGGGGCATATCGCTAGGATATGCCCCCAATGTCTGATAGGTGTGGGTCCCACCGCTGGGACCCGCACCTATATTGAGAACGGAGAGGGGAGCGCTGTGGCTGGAGAACCCCAGATTTCCCGGGCTTCGTCCACCACCAAGCGCTAATCCCCGCCACAGAAGTGAATGGGCCATGCGTGGCCCATGCTCCTATTCATTTCTATGGGGCAGACGGCAATAGCCGAGCCAGTGCTCGGCTATTTTCGGCGGCCCCATAGAAATGAATGGAGGGCAGCTGCGCATGCGCAGTGCGCTCTCCTTTACTTTTGGGGCTCCGTTCTTGATATAGGTGTGGGTCCCAGTGGTGGGACCCACACCTATAAGACAATGGGGGCATATCCTAGCGATCTCCTGTTTGAAGAGGCTGCAGCGTTCTGGTGAACATCAAGGTCTCCTTGCAGCTTACCAAGCACAGTGCCATCCACTGTATAGTGGCTGTGCTCAGTATTGCAGCCCAGGCCCTTTATCTTCAATGGGACTGAGCTGCACATAGGTCAACTGACCAATGATCATGACGTAACTGGCCGAGGAAGACAACAGAGTGGCGCAACCTCTTTGACCAGCTGATTGGTGGGATTGCCGGGAGTCGGACTATACCTATCTAACATAGATGACCTATCCTGAGGATATGCTATCAAAATGTCTTTACTCCCATAAAACCCCTTTAAATTTTCCCCTATGCCAGTGGCAATGCTCCAGTGGTTTCCTCCAGTCTTTGTTTACTTTGCTGCAGTGATGACGTGCCATCCACCCATTGGACCGCTACAGCCAATCACTGGCCACAGCAGTCGAGTGCCGTGCATGTTAGGCATCACTGCTGAGGCCAGCGATTGGCTGCCATGGTCACGTGGATGTACGGCACGTCATTACTGCGGCAAAGTAAAGAAAGACTAGTGGAGACCGCCAGAGCATTGCCAAAGGAGCAGTACGTGATATAACAAGTGAAAAGTTTTTTATTTTATCACCTTTCCTATGGTTAGGCTAAAATTAAAAACTCCCCAAAGTCTCTTTAAGGAATGAAAACTTAGAAAGAAAAAAAAACCTTCCTTTTTTTCATTGAAAATGCAGGCTGATACATGGGGGTCACTACTACTGTGGTTTATAAAATAAAAGGAAGTTGCGGTTGTCACCTCAGTGGGAAATTATCCTGCACAGGGAAAAGTAAGTATGGAGTAAGGTATGTATTTATGACTGTCGAGGTGATTGGGAAGATAAGGGAAAAAAAAAAAAATTGGAGGATTATTGTCTATAGCTTAGCATCGTGAAATGTACTGCTCTACAGACGTTAATACTAGCTGCATATGAAGAGCGCCTAGAAACACTATGATTAAACCAGGCAAATGTCACGGAGCCGCCTGCAAGAATGACAGCACCTCAGCACCGCTCGCTTCGCGGATTATGCAGCAAAACAAATCAGTGCTGCCATACGAAGGTTTACTTTTCTGAGAGGTGTTCTGTTCATTAAATATACATTCCTGCTGGAAGAATACGTCGAAGAAATGTCATGTTGTATGTGTAAGTCAAGCTCCGTTGCAGAGTAGGTGAATAGAGCCTGACATACAAAGCAAATCATGGTATAGTTTCAAAAGACGGGCACACAAAGCCTGCCATCCTCATGTCACCATGTACACATTACGGGTTTTCTTTGTACCGTCTCCATGAACCATCACAACTTGGTACACAAGACGTCAGCCTTAAAACCTGAAAGACTCAGCGCCTCAATCATGTCTTCTACCCATAAAGGTTTCTTTCACATGAGCGGATGCCGTGCGGGTAATCTGCTGCGTGAAAGAGAGCCAAGCCCCGTTCCGGAAAGCAGAGACACGGAGCATTAACATGATTGATAACGCTCCGTGCCTCTCTGTGAGATAAAGTTGTCACTGTGATTTTGTAGTAAAAAGATCACAGAGAGGCACGGAACATTATCAGTCATGTCAATGCTCCGTGTCTCTGCTGTCCGAAACGGGGCTTGGCTCTCTTTCACGCAGCGGATTACCCGCACGGCATCCGCTTGTGTGAAAGAGCCTTAATACTCACAGCTTCCTTGTTCATTTTTTTTATTTTTATTCTCAAGAACACTTGAAGTACACAAGTCAAAACAGCAACCACTTAGAAGGGGCCGGAAAGCAAGTGAAAGTCAAACTAGGAACATGGCGTTTCTCAGTGAACTGTAAAATAATCTTACGAAATCACTGAACACCAAAGGACTTTCTGTCTACCCTGAGCTCTGACAAATATTTGGGTAAGGGTTTTTGGGAAATTGATCCTGGCAGCCAGCCCTGACAGTAGACAGTATTTAACCCAATGAAACTTCAGTAAGTTCAGGAAAAACACATCGACTTAAAACTAAAAAAGAAGGGAGAACTTTCTGCTGGCTCACAAACCATAAAGGCCCAGACATACTAATGTGTCTGCACCAGAGATTTGTCTAAACAAATGTGGCGAAATATGCTGCAATCTGGCGTGTCTAGGGTTTCTACACTTTTTTGCCAACATGCTTGAAAACGGGGCAGGCTTATAGCAAAGTGGGGGGATCTTTGCGGGGAAGGGAAGGGAGGCTTATCATGAAGTGCGGGGGATCTTTGCGGGGAAGGTATGGGACTTAAAAAGGCACCATTTGGCGTCTGTCTAAGTTTATGCCATTTGTAGGATTAGTAAATCTATGCCAAAGTCTAGAGTGAAAACAATGGTCCTACATTTTTCTGGGGTCTAGTGAAGGCAATGGATTATCTTGCATGGTCTCCATTTGGATGCAGATAGAGGTGGCTCATCTTTAAGATCAGTCTGACCAGTAGGCACTGGAGCACTTACTTTTTCATCCAGGTACATATGCTGATCTATAAGTCTTGATGCTATACAACATCTGGCGCCAGAGAATATCAGCTGCCATACATCATCTATCTGCTCAGTGGCAGAATTAAAGTAAAGCCCCCTGATGATGAACTAGCCATTAGAGCAACTGACAGTGAAACATTTTGGGACAAGAGAGGATTTTATGTAGGGGCAAATGGGGTGACCCTCACCACAGTGGCGGAACTTCCTCTAGTTAGACAATGTATAATAGATAACATTGCAAGGGACAATCCCATCCACAAGTGCCTATCCATGGAAGATGCTGTCCTCGAACTAAGGGAAGGAGACCTCAGACTGTGACCAAAACAGTGGGTCTATATAAGCAAGAAAAATATCCTATAGATTAGCCATTGAAAGGACCTCGTAAAACAGGGTAAGAATCCGACAGATTAGCCACAGGAAGGACCTGTGGGACTTAGGGCACCTTTACATTGGTAGATTTATCAGACTATTGTTGGTTACAAGACGCTTGGGGACATACCACTGCTGAGGCCAGTTATTAGCTGCAGTGGCACAACTGACCCCATCTGTGTAGAAAGTTTACATTCGGGGACTGAAAGTGCACTCAAGACAGCTGAGGTGCCAGAGAGCATGAACAAGAGGGATGGAGCAGATAAGTATTGTTCCCTTTACAGGGTCTGCTGGGTAGAGGAGGGATTAAAAAAAAAAAATTTGCAGACAGCACCTTTAAGAAACAACTCAACTTTACGTTGCCAAAGAAGTCATCAATTCGACAATCTTTCCAGTGAAATGCTGATTTAATAAGCCTATGTGCCGTCTGGTAATTTATGCCTCAAATTATTCTTTGTACAAATCCCTAGAGTTGATAGCAACCCCATGCATTGAAACCTTGACGGATGGGGTTCAGCTAAAACATGTAGTAGCTTTGGTATCTTATACGGTATTATACTTATACTGCAAATGCGGTATTAGAGGTAGGGGCTGTTAACAACCATGCTGCACTTATGTACATTTAAATGAGGAATATGGACTCAATAACCATCCTCGACTCTCCATAAGGTCACATAGGCAGGTACTGAGTGGTGGAACTGATGGAGAGGGCAGCTGACAGTCCGTATACAGCAGATGATAACGGTCATTTCTACAGATGTACAAAAGACTGAAGAGCTATGAGCTATCAGTCCCTGTTGAAAGATATCAAGTCTGATGTTTTAGACCCAATACTCCCCAACCTGTGGCTCTTAAGCACTCTGCTCTAAATGAATGTGTTTACTTGGTTAAGAAAGGCATCCTTAGATTCTTTATCATAGCAATGCACCAAATCATACCTTGAGCGTGGCGCTCAACAGAAAGCCTTCTTAGTGTTACTTGGGTGGGGGCTCTAGATTGTCTGGCGCGCCTAGAGGAGTTGGGTGCCGAAGACCAGGGATCTGGCGTGGCACATTCTAGACAATGGGAAACCTGGTACCAGTTCCGGGCATCAGCAACTTTTTCAGGTTGGTTGACCTCAGGTACTTTTACTTAACATACTCATATTAGTTTTACTGCTATAAAATCTTGTCTGGATTACTAGTACTCTCTCTCTCTCCTTCCTTCCTTCCTTCCCCCTCCTTCCCCTTGTCCTCCTGTCCTGTCTTCCCCCCTCTCTCCATTCATCTTTGAATTGATGATTGCTGAATTTATATTTGTATGGAGTTATGATACTTGAATACGTAATTATCCTGTGACTCATTATGTCTATGCTTCTGTGGTTTTCAATAAAAACAAATTGAACCATAAATGAATGTGCTTAAAGGGGTTGTCTGGGTTCAGAGCTGAACCTGAACACAACCCAATCAGCACTCATTCTCCATGAATGATAGGAGTATCAGAACTTTTTACGTTCTGATGCTCCCCCTTGCCCTGCGCTGAATCGTGCAGGGCAAGGTAATGTTCTTGAGATCCAGTGATGTACCGGGCTCTCCATGGGTAAGCTAGGCGGAGGCTTCCGCCGAGCAGTGAGCCCAGTGATGTCACCGGCAGTAATGGGCGGTCTTTAGCTCTGCTCTAGCCTGTTTTTACAGGCTAGAGCAGAGCTAAAGACCACCCATTAGAGCCGGTGATGTCACCAGGACCACTGCTAGGCGGAAGCTTCCGCCTATCAGTATCGAAATGTAAACAAACAGCCCTTGCCCTGCACGATTCAGCACAAGGCAAGGGGGAGCATCGGAGCGTAAAAAGCTCCAATGCTCCACTCATTAAAGGTGCTTATGAAAAAAATGTCTACTTTTAGGATAGTTAAGTAAGAAAAATGATATAAGCTTGAAAATATCGTAACTGAAATTATATAACACATCACTAAATGGGATTTGCAGAACTAGAGTTTTCGTCCCCATAAATAGTGACATGTCTACCCATGGGTTGTGCGACTTCGTGTCGCAAAAAAGTTACGCACCGTTTTTTATAATGATACTTAAAGGTGTCGCACTGTCACAAAAAATACATCAAAGCTGGATTTTTGTGCGTCTGTCGCATCACAGTCGCAGCATGTCGCATTTCACAGTGCAACACCATTAACAATCATTACAAAAAATGTTGCTCGACATGTCGGAGTGTAGTTGTACCCTTTTTGTCACGCAACTTATAATAGCCCCAGCCTTAGACCCACACCTGGTTTTGGCTCAAATACACTTATGAAAATCACTGACCAATTCACTTAAGTGTGAACTAGGGCTCAGACCAAGGATCACAGTTGTGTAAGGTCAAACCTAAAATATCTAGCCATTTCATGTAAGAGCTAAAATGTAAAAAAATGAAAATTTCATATGAGTATTAAGAGGGTGTACAAATTTTTTTTTTCTACACTTATTTACATTTTTGTGTGTGGGGGGGTTCTCCAGACCTGGCAATGTCTGTTCAGTGAAGACCAGGGAGTGTTGGTAGAACTGGATACTTAATAATATTGCAGTCTAGCTTCCCAGAATTCATTCTTAGACAATAGCTACATTTGAACTTTTCCTGGCTTGGTCTTCAAATCTTTCCCTCTAACTTCATGTCCCTTTTAGTTAGTACAAGGGTATCTTCAGACGAAACATGAAGACTTCCCCTTCACATACTTTATAATGAATATTGCTAAATCTATTGGGTGGCTGCCTAATAACCAGGTTGCTAGAGGTGACCACACTGGTCTCCAGGATCTTGGGTTGACCATCATGGTGTGCTATGTAAGTCCTGGTTGCTTGTAGCACTGATGTGTCATCAGCAATTCTTCCTTCTCTTTTTGGGCGGAGTAGGGTCACTGGTCCCTAATGTTTACAGGGATATTTCCTTGTTGGATATGTATGGCGTTTTGACAGAATAGGACACCAATATGTTATCTGCGAGGGTCCTGTGACGGCTGTTTGCCAATTCAATGCGGCTACCAGCGGCCATTATTATTACGGCCAATGGAAAGGTGACTAGCCGGCTATTTCCATTTCAGTTTACTGGAGTTACAAAAAGGCCACCTTAACCACTTCAACCCAGCTAGCTGAAACCCCCTTCATGACCAGAGCACTTTTTACACTTCTGCACTACACTACGTTTATCGCTCGGTCATGCAACTTACCACCCAAATGAATTTTACCTCCTTTTCTTCTCACTAATAGAGCTTTCATTTGGTGGTATTTCATTGCTGCTGGCATTTTTACTTTTTTTGTTATTAATCAAAATGTAACGATTTTTTTGACATTTTTCACTTTCAGCTGTAAAGTTTTGCAAAAAAAAACGACATCCATATATAAATTTTTCGCCAAATTTATTGTTCCACATGTCTTTGATAAAAAAAAAAATGTTTGGGCAAAAAAAATAATGGTTTGGGTAAAAGTTATAGCGTTTACACACTATGGTACAAAAATGTGAATTTCCGCTTTTTGAAGGAGCTCTGACTTTCTGAGCACCTGTCATGTTTCCTGAGGTTCTACAATGCCCAGACAGTAGAAAACCCCCACAAATGACCCCATTTTGGAAAGTAGACACCCTAAGGTATTCGCTGATGGGCATAGTGAGTTCATAGAACTTTTTATTTTTTGTCACAAGTTAGCGGAAAATGATGATTATTTTTTATTTTATTTTTTTTCTTACAAAGTCTCATATTCCACTAACTTGCGACAAAAAATAAAAAATTCTAGGAACTCACCATGCCCCTCACAGAATACCTTGGGGTGTCTTCTTTCCAAAATGGGGTCACTTGTGGCATAGTTATACTGCCCTGGCAATTTAGGGGCCTAAATGTGTGAGAAGTACTTTGCAATCAAAATCTGAAAAAAATGACCGGTGAAATCCGAAAGGTGCACTTTGGAATGTGGGTCCCTTTGCCCACCTAGGCTGCAAAAAAGTGTGACACATCTGGTATCGCCGTACTCAGGAGAAGTTGGGGAATGTGTTTTGGGGTATCATTTTACATATACCCATGCTGGGTGAGAGAAATATCTTGGCAAAAGACAACTTTTCCCATTTTTTTATACAAAGTTGGCATTTGACCAAGATATTTTTCTCACCCAGCATGGTTATATGTAAAATGACACCCCAAAACACATTCCCCAACTTCTCCTGAGTACGGCGATACCAGATGTGTCACACTTTTTTGCAGCCAAGGTGGGCAAAGGGGCACATATTCCAAAGTGCACCTTTCGGATTTCACTGGTCATTTTTTACACATTTTGATTGCAAAGTACTTCTCACACATATGGGCCCCTAAATTGCCACGGCAGTATAACTACGCCACAAGTGACCCCATTTTGGAAAGAAGACACCTCAAGGTATTCCGTGAGGGGCACGGCGAGTTCCTTGAATTTTTTTTTTTTTGTCACAAGTTAGTGGAAAATGATAATTTTTTTTTTTTTCTCTTTTTTCCTTACAAAGTCTCATATTCCACTAACTTGCGACAAAAAATAAAAAATTCTAGGAACTCGCCATGCCCCTTACGGAATACCTTGGGGTGTCTTCTTTCCAAAATGGGGTCACTTGTGGCGTAGTTATACTGCCCTGGCAATTTAGGGGCCCATATGTGTGAGAAGTACTTTGCAATCAAAATCTGTAAAAAATGACCGGTGAAATCCGAAAGGTGCACTTTGGAATATGTGCCCCTTTGCCCACCTTGGATCCGATCCATGGATCCGTAAAACACATGCGGACGTCTGAATGGAGCCTTACAGGGGGGTGATCAATGACAGGGGGTGATTGATCAGGGAGTGTATATGGGTGATCACCCCTCTGTCATTGATCACCCCCCTGTAAGGCTCCATTCAGACGCCCGCATGTGTTTTGCGGATCCGATCCATGTATCCATGGATCCGTAAAAATCATGCGGACGTCTGAATGGAGCCTTACAGGGGGGTGATCAATGACAGGGGGTGATCAAGGAGTGTATATGGGTGATCACCCCTCTGTCATTGATCACCCCCCTGTAAGGCTCCATTCAGACGTCCGCATGTGTTTTGCGGATCCGATCCATGTATCCATGGATCCGTAAAAATCATACGGATGTTTGAATGGAGCCTTACAGGGGGGTGATCAATGACAGGGGGTGATCAGGGAGTGTATATGGGTGATCACCCCTCTGTCATTGATCACCCCCCTGTAAGGCTCCATTCAGACGTCCGCATGTGTTTTGAGGATCCGATCCATGTATCCATGGATCCGTAAAAATCATACGGATGTTTGAATGGAGCCTTACAGGGGGGTGATCAATGACAGGGGGGTGATCAATGTCAGGGGGGTGATCAATGTCAGGGGGGTGATCAGGGAGTCTATATGGGGTGATCAGTGGTTCATAAAGGGTTAATAAGTGACAGGGGGGGGGTGTAGTGTAGTGTAGTGGTGTTTGGTGCTACTTTAGTGAGCTGCCTGAGTCCTCTGGTGGTCGATCTAAACAAAAGGGACCACCAGAGGACCAGGTAGCAGGTATATTAGACGCTGTTATCAAAACAGCGTCTAATATACCTGTTAGGGGTTAAAAAAATCACATCTCCAGCCTGCCAGCGAGCGATCGCCGCTGGCAGGCTGGAGATCCACTCTCTTACCTTCCGTTCCTGTGAGCGCGCGCGCCTGTGTGCGCGCGTTCACAGGAAATCTCGGCTCTCGCGGGAGGACGCGTATATGCGTCCACCCAGAAGAGCAGGGCCGCCGGCAGGACGCAATCCTGCGTACGGTGGTCCTGAGGCGGTTAAAAACATATGGCTGCTTTAGAAAATGGATTCTATGAGATCTTCTGCATTCCCTCATTTTTTGGATTTGCCTCACAAATAACTACTTCTTAAACAGTAGATGATTGAACGATCAGCTGATCACCTAAAGTCCTGGACGATCAACAGTTCTAAGTGCAGGGAAATATAGTATTACATGCTGGACATTCAAATCAATGGCTGATCATATAATACACTCTTCAACATTGAAATTGCAAGACCAAGAAGAAAAAGTTGTGGAATTATGGAAATCACTGGCTCGATAGAGTTGTTAATGATATGCAAATGATAAAAAAAAAGGGGAAAAAATATTCAAAACATCTTGATTTATCCAGTACTAAGTATGAGCCTTGGTATGGATTTAATTAGTTAATTCTCGTTGTCCGAGGAATGTTCTGTCACACTGATTGCATTTGGGCATGCAAATCATCAAGATCCATTGCTGGCTGCTCCCTTTGTAATTGCCAACCAATGATGTCCCAGTTGTACTCAATGGAAGGCAAGTTGGAGAGCCTGCAGGCCACGGTAGCAAATTAAAGCAAGCAGGCTGCTCACAGTGGCACAAGCAACATGTAGCCTGGGGCTGTCGTGTTGAAAAACAGCTCCTGGGACACTTTGTAGAAATAACCGTACTACTGGTTCCACTACCAAATCAACATGATGCCGAGCTGTTAGTGTATCTGAAATGAAGACTAGAGGGGTCTGGCTACCGTACAGTATGCCAACCCACACAATAATCCCAGGAGTAGGACCGGTGTTATGTGACTTTTGAAGCACTCATCAGGGCATTGCCCACATGGTCTCCAAACCAATCTTTGGCTATCCAGACAAAAGCGGACTCAATGCTGAAGAGGTTAAACCTCCACTCCAGCCTCCACTGTCGTCTTTTTGTACACCATGATAAAATTTGAGAGCAGTGGAGTGAGGACAATGAAATACCTGTAGCTGGGTTTCCATATGCCTTAATTATAGTATATTGTTGTAGCACTATAGCCCCTAAGATAATGCTCTCTCTCTTTTCCAGAATAAAAAAATATGGTAATAGGGAGAAAACCTTAAAGGTTGTCCAGCATTTTAATATTGATGGCCTATCCTCGTCATCATGAGATAGGCGGAGGTCTGATCCGATAATGATCAGCTATTTAGTTGTAGCTCTGGCGCCAAAGCTCTGCCCATTGTTTAGTGGGCTAACTGGTAACAGCTGCTCCGATTGGAGTCAATGGGAGCAGTGATGCAGTTACCAGCTACATCTACCACACAATGGATGAAGCTGATTGGCAAGGATGCGGGATGATTGACACCCATCAATTTGGTATTGATTGTCTATCCTGAGGATTGCCTATCAATGCCCCTTTAATGGGGTTTTCCAGGAAGAAAAACTTATGTCACAAAGGGACTAAATAATGTAAAAAATTATGAAGAATAATCACCTCCACCAATACCTCACTGCTGCCAATCCATGGTGGTCAGGTCCTTGTTGCTCTCCACTTCCTATCCCGACTCAACATGCCAGAAATGTCACAAAAAAGTCCCACTCCAGCAATCACTTGGTGAAGAGGTCAACGCTAAGACCGGTAATTGGCTGAGTGGTTCTTTCTTGGCATTTCTAGTGTGCTGGATTGGTGGAGGAAGTGTCGAACAGCGGGCAGTGGTGGGAAATCGGTTGAGGTGAATAATACTTCTCTGTTATCTTTAACATTGTTCCATTATTTAAATAAAAGTTTGTGCCTGATAATAGTTAAATGTATTGGAAAACTTCATTAGCTGTGGAATTTCTGGTGTCCTGCCTTTCGCATTTTATTTGTCGATTAAATGAACGACAAACTAACAAGACTATGGACAGGTTCTTCATTACAGCGGCAGCAGGAGGCATAGCCAAACAATGACTCATGTGAAGATATAACGTATGAAAGACACATGGGACCGAAAAAAATGACAGTGGCGGGGGGACCGCTGATTAACTGCCTAATAATCATGTACTTCAGTACTGGCTATTGTCAAAGCACATCTAAAAATATCTCCCGAGAATATGCAATAAGTGAATAACAATGCAATAGTGAGATGCCCCAGCAGCTTTAAGAAGCCGAGACTGTTTAAATTTGTGCTGTTTCGACTAAAACATTTATTTTAGAATGTCTAATTATTCTCTTACGAAAGCAAAATGTCTGGGATGTTGTCTTTGTAAAGAAACATTCAGATGAATCATGGCGCTTCAAAAGGTTCTGGATGAATGTACTCATCAGGATATACCCTTGGGGTGGAAAACAAAAGAGAGACATATAAGAACTAATATGTCTTAAGAAAATAAAATAACTGGAGGAATGCAAAAGAAGGTACAGGCGTTTTATGTGGGAGTGAAAGAGAATGAAAACATAATTTACTTCCATACTCTTAACTAGTCAAGGGAAATGACTGTTCCGCAACACAACCTACTGCACCGAGCATTTTGATTTTACAACATAGTAGTATATTATACACTACCCACAAAAAGTTAGGAATATTTGGCTGGTGGGTGAAATTTTAGGATGAACCTAAAACTTTAACCTTTACACGTGAACTTAATGTGACCTTCTCTAAACTTTTGAATGCACATGTCCAGCTGTTCAGTTTCAGTACTTTTTGCACAACTTGTTGTTCTCTTATGGTTCAATTAGAATTGGCATTTAAACAGTCCGACTCATCATGCTGTTCACATTTTGACATCATGAGACCAAGATGACTCCTAACAGTTGATCAACAGTACCTTGCCATTGTGAGGCTTTACGCAGGATGTTCTTAGACAGAAGTGGCCACTGAGCTTAGAGTGTCACAAAGTGTCATCAGCAGGTTGCAACAGAGATACTGAGGGACTGGAAGAGTCACAGAAAGGCATAGAAGTGGACGTCCTTTGGCCACATCCCAAGACTGATGACCTCTTCATTGTGAACTATGTCCTGCAGAACCAGATGATGAATGCCACACAACTCCAGGCACATTTAAAAGAGAGGCGAGACCATTCAAAACCGTTTACATCAACGTGGCCTGCAAGGGTATTTGACAACCCCGCCAGGCACAGACGTCATCATATTGCATGGGCCAGGGAACATCTACGCTGGACGAGGGACCAGTGAGCCTCAGTGCTGTTCACTAATGAAAGTCGATTCACACTGAGTAGAAATGATGGCCGCCAACGAGTTTGGAAATGTCAGAGAGAGCTATGCCTCAGCCACTGTTGTCACCAGATGAGCCTGTGGTGGTGGTGGTGTTACAGTGTGGGCAGGTGTGTCTAGTCAATACAGAACTTCCCTACACTTTGTGAATGGTACATTGACAAGCCCATACTACATGAATAACATCATTATTCCAGTGATTGTGCCTCTGCATGAACACAGGCCTAATTTCATCTTCAAAGACAATGCGCCAGCTCATCCAGGCTTCATCATTAGGGAATGACTGCTGGAGATTGAGGTACCTCCAATGGAGTGGCCTGCACTTTCTCCAGACCTGAATCTCATTGAAAACCTATGGGATCAGCTGAGACGCTGTGTAGAGGCTCGTAACCCTGTATACCAGAACCTTAATGACCTGAGGGCTGCCCTTCAAGAAGAGGGTATGCCATGCCTCAGCACACAATAAGTCCGCTTGTGAAGAGCATAAAACGTTGTTGTCAAGCTGTAATTGATGCTCAAGGCCACGACAAGTTGTTAAGACATTGACATTTTTTGTGGGGGTATACCCGCCACTGGTGTTTCACAAAATTTTCACAAAATTGTTTGAGATGAGGAAATAACCATTGCATGCTTCTACTTAGGGTACTTTCACACTTGCGTTGTTTGATTCCGGCAGGCAGTTCCGTTGCCTGAACTGACTGCCTGATCAGGCAAACTGTATGCAAACGGATGTCATTATTTCTGACTGATCAGGCATTTTTCTGACTGATCAGGATCCTGATCAGTCAGAAAAATGCCTGATCAGTCAGAAAAATGCATTGCAATACCGGATCCGTTTTTCCGGTGTCATCAGGCAAAACGGATCCGTTTTTTTCATTTTTTTCATTTTTAAAGGTCTGCGCATGCGCAGACCGGAATGACGGATCCGGCATTCCGGTATTTTGAATGCCGGATCCGGCACTAATACATTCCTATGGAAAAAAATGCCTGATCCGGCATTCAGGCAAGTCTTCAGTTTTTTTCGCCGGAGATAAAACCGTAGCATGCTACGGTTTTCTCTTTTGCCTGATCAGTCAAAACGACTGAACTGAAGACATCCTGATGCAAACTGAACGGATTACTCTCCATTCAGAATGCATGGGGATATGCCTGATCAGTTCTTTTCCGGTATAGAGCCCCTGTGACGGAACTCTATGCCGGAAAAGAAAAACGCAAGTGTGAAAGTACCCTTAAATGCCCTACTTTTGTGAGTAGTGTATGTATGTGTTATATTATAGAAACAATGCATTCTGAAAGTATTTTACCCTTTCACCTTTTTCATATTTTATGTTGCAAACTTGTGCTAAAATAAAATAAAAAAATAAAAAAACCTCAATCTTCACAAAATTCTGCACTCAATACACCCTAATGAAAACGTGAAAACAGAATGTTGGGAAATCTTTGCAAATTTATTGAAATGGAATTAGCATTGACATAACGGTGAGTCACACAAACCCTGAGGTCAGTACTATGCGATCTGGCACCATTTGTGTGGAGATGAGCTTACCCTTTATTGCTAGTGTCCCACAATAAATATAATAAAATTCTATCTCTAGTGCTACTGCACCTTACAGCCAAGGCAACAGGGCATATTGGCGAGTCTCCGAGTAGATGTTCTTAGCATAACCTTATTAACCCCTGGAAACATCTGCTGTACATGTATAGCAGAAGTTTGGGTTTTAAACATGACAGCTGCACAGCTCCTATAGAGTAGACACCTGCCAGCAGTGTCCATGATAAAAGATAATCATTAACATCAGGGTGGATAAAAAAAAAATATGTATATTTTGTAATATTAAATGCTTTTTGAGGAAAATATATTACCATACAAAGGTTATTCCATCATGAAATAAAGATTCGTTTTTTAATTATGTAGAATAAGGCTGTATATGTTTAATTTTGTTGGTAAATAAATTCCATTAATCCATTCACAATGTCATGCTCTTCCAGAGGTTTTTGTAAGATTATTGGGCCGTTTCTCTGCCTACAAGATATTATCACAGATGCTTGGTTTACTTTTGCAGTTCTCAAAACTGAATTTGACTCAGCAGAGATCACATGCCTCTTCTTCACAGCAAAAATGTTATAACATGAACAGAGTTGAGAAAAAGACCTTAATCCTAACTACTACAAACCTATGAATACAGAATCAACCTAATCAAACTAATATGAAAAGTTGTTATTCAAAAAATCTTCATCTACTTGCATATTATAAGTTATACCAGCAAGAATTAGTTTTTATGTAGAAAACTATGATTTAAATCACGCCTTACTGACTAGTGATTTAAATCGTGATTTAAATCAGTTTGATTTAAATCAAATCCACCCTGATTTACATTTTAAACACTCAGATGCTGTGGTTAAATGTGAACATGGTATCTGAAAGGTTATCTATTCAAAGTGGCCTGCTGCCGGTGGCTGAATGGCATTCCCGACACGAGATCATGGGAGCCGTTTAGATGCTATGGTAGCTGAGAGCCATCTCAGAATGCATCTAGGACTAGCATTATTATTAATCCCTGCCGTAGGGACAGAAAACAATTTTGCCATAGACTGCAATAGATTGCATGTTCAAGTCCCCTAGGGGGACTAAAATTAAAATGTTAAAAAAGCTATTAAAAATTTAAAACTGAAAATAAAATTTCAAATTACCCCTATGAAAATATATTAGTATTTATTCAATATGGTGAACTCAATGCCAAAAAATAAATAAAAAATAAAAATGGTTGAATTGTAGTTTTTAGTTGCTCTGCCTCCCCCCAAAAATAGTATAAAAAATAATCAAAAAGTCATGCATAACCCAAAGTGGTATCAATAAAATCTACACATCCCTCACACAGCTCCTTAAATGAAAAGGTTATGGGGATTATCGGGTGATGCAAAGCTTTCTTTTTAAAGTTTTTTTATTTTTAAAAAACATTAAAACATAACAAAAGCTGCATACATTTGGTATCACTGTAAATATGAAACCCATAAAACAATGCCGGAATTGTAGTCTCTTTTTAAAATCCGCCCCATCAATAAAAATTTTCGAGCTCCCAGTGTATTGAATAGAGATAAGCGAAGTTTTGATAAATTCAGTTCGGCAACTTTGCTAAAGTTCACCAAGAAACTTGATTTGAAACTTGATTTGTTACAAATTAATTAATCAAGAATCGCTATAAATCAGGTACACCCAGGCCACTCTGTCTTAGGTTATGTCCTAGTCCTTAAGGGGGTTATCTAGAAATTTGATCTTGATGGCCTATCTTCAGGATAGACCATCAATATCAAATTGGCGGGTGTCCAACTCCCAGCACCCCCACTGGTCAGCTGTTTGATGAGGGTTTAATGAAGGTAATGTGCTCACCGGAGCTCTAGTGAGCCCTGTGGTCTCTTCACAGCACACCAAACACAGTGCCGTACATTGTATAGTGACTGTAAGTGGTATTTTAGAAATGATTCACTTGAATGGGATAGACCTGCACCTAAGCCACATGACCTATGTACAGTGACATCACACGGCCTAGGAAGAGGTCTAAGTGCTCATGGAGTGCCGTAGCCTTTTCGACTAGTGGATCATCAGGGATCCCAAGAGTTGAACCCGCTGATCTGATATTGATGACCTATTACGAAGATAGGCCATCAATATCAATTTCCTTGATAACTCCTTCAAGGAGAAAGGAAACAATCCCATATAGTTATCAGCAATATTTTCCTACTTCCATGGGGGGATCTAATGCAAATTCAGAAGGCATAGAGCTACATTGTATTCTTGTAGGACTTAGACCTTTCTGTGACCATTTCTATACATGTAACTACATGTACGCCATCCATAGTCATGCAAACAATAGCTATGACAAAAATATGTATTAATAACTGCAGTACAGTTAATGTATGTGGCAGAACGACGATTTCAAGAATTTGTCCCTGAAAACATTTTCTTTTTTTTTTTTTCAAAAAGTGTCCTTAACCTCAATTCATTTTCTGTTGACATTTTAAATGAAAATGTGTTGCACATAAATATATGGTATGCAAAAAATGTTCTCTAATAAAAAATAAAAAAGGCAGTACTATCATAATGGGGTAGGTAGTGTTGTGCGGCTCCTCATTGATATACTATTTCAACAGTCAAGTGTCCAAGGAAATTATTTTTAAAGGTTGGCAGCTACATAAATGGAGAGCATACGGCTTGGCAATACGTAGCAGCTCTATAATTCATTGCCACTAAGTTGTGAATTTAAGTGACAAGGCATGGCCTTTACTGTATAAATAAATCCATCATTTTAAGTTGAGAATACAATGGGCTGTCAGTAACCCATCAAGATACAAACATTTACTTCTGTCATTTCAAAATGTTTTTGATGTATCGCAAATCCATAATTTTCCTTCTACTCACTGAAGTGTCTTTAGGCTGTTACAATTAGCAAGATTTTATTTTATTTTTTTATTTAATGTAAAAAGAGCTCACTGACTTCAGTTTCCGCAGCCTGAGACAAATTGTGCTGTGACTTCCCGCTGGGAGAGAGGAAGAAAGAGCTGTAGCAAAGATCAAAAATTCAGAAATACTAGTAAATGTAATACTTAGGAGGTGATACAACTCTGTTCATATAAAAGCCACTATGAATAGAATAGAGGTCCATATAATAAATGGACAGCTCTAGTCCTGAGAGATGATGCTCGTTAGTAAATCTTCAAAGTAGCAAATATCATGAAGGGAATTCCAGAGCTACAAAGAGCGTCTCTCACTGTAGAACCCAGCACTTCTATGTATTACACATGTAGCCTAAAGATTTTATTAAGAACTGTGTAATGCTGAGATTTGAGGTGGTTTCACACATAAGACATAATTTGCTCCTGGGGTCCCCAACAGTCTATAGAAGTATTTTTCAACAAAAAATATAGATATCAAATAACCCCCTGTCCGAGCTCCATTATCTCACTAAAATCAAGATATTATTTCATATCCTATTGTGTGCCACCACTTTAGCATGTAAGCAAATAACAATAACCCCTTAACACAAAATGACATAGCTGTACATAATTTCACAAGCTGACCCGCTCAGTGGTCACTTGGCCTAGGAAAAGCTGAGAGAGGGCCTTCTCAAACAGCTGATCGGTGGGGGTCTCGGACTGATCCAGAGGATATGTCGTTACTATGAAAATCTCAGAAAACCCCTTTAACCACTTCAGCCCCGCTAGGTGAAACCCCCTTCATGACCAGAGCACTTTTTACACTTCGGCACTACACTCCTTTCACCGTTTATCGCTCGGTCATGCAACTTACCACCCAAATGAATTTTACCTCCTTTTCTTCTCACTAATGGAGCTTTCATTTGGTGGTATTTTATTGCTGCTGACATTTTTACTTTTTTTGTTATTAATCAAAATGTAACGATTTTTTTGCAAAAAAATGACATTTTTCACTTTCAGCTGTAAAATTTTGCAAAAAAAACGACATCCATATATACATTTTTCGCCAAATTTATTGTTCTACATGTCTTTGATAAAAAAAAAATGTTTGGGCAAAAAAAAATATAGTTTGGGTAAAAGTTATAGCATTTACAAACTATGGTACAAAAATGTGAATTTCCGCTTTTTGAAACAGCTCTGACTTTCTGAGCACCTGTCATGATTCCTGAGGATCTACAATGCCCAAACAGTAGAAAACCCCCACAAATGACCCCATTTCGGAAAGTAGACACCCTAAGGTATTCGCTGATGGGCATAGTGAGTTCATAGAACTTTTTATTTTTTGTCACAAGTTAGCAGAAAATGATGATGATTTTATTTATTTATTTTTTTCTTACAAAGTCTCATATTCCACTAACTTGCGACAAAAAAAAAAAAAAAAGGAACTCGCCATGCCCCTCACGGAATACCTTGGGGTGTCTTCTTTCCAAAATGGGGTCACTTGTGGCGTAGTTATACTGCCCTGGCAATTTAGGGGCCCAAATGTGTGAGAAGAACTTTGCAATCAAAATGTGTAAAAAATGACCGGTGAAATCCAAAAGGTGCACTTTGGAATATGTGCCCCTTTGCCCACCTTGGCAGCAAAAAAGTGTGGTATCGCCGTACTCAGGAGAAGTTGGGGAATGTGTTTTGGGGTGTCATTTTACATATACCCATGCTGGGTGAGAAAAATATCTTGGTCAAATGCCAACTTTGTATAAAAAAATGGGAAAAGTTGTCTTTTGCCAAGATATTTCTCTCATCCAGCATGGGTATATGTAAAATGACACCCCAAAACACATTCCCCAACTTCTCCTGAGTACGGCGATACCAGATGTGTCACACTTTTTTGCTGCCAAGGTGGGCAAAGGGGCACATATTCCAAAGTGCACCTTTTGGATTTCACCGGTCATTTTTTACACATTTTGATTGCAAAGTTCTTCTCACACATTTGGGCCCCTAAATTGCCAGGGCAGTATAACTACGCCACAAGTGACCCCATTTTGGAAAGAAGACACCCCAAGGTATTCCGTGAGGGGCATGGCGAGTTCCTAGAATTTTTTATTTTTTGTCACAAGTTAGCGGAAAATGATGATTTTTTTTTTTCTCTTTTTTCCTTACAAAGTCTCATATTCCACTAACTTGCGACAAAAAATAAAAAATTCTAGGAACTCGCCATGCCCCTCACGGAATACCTTGGGGTGTCTTCTTTCCAAAATGGGGTCACTTGTGGCGTAGTTATACTGCCCTGGCAATTTAGGGGCCCAAATGTGTGAGAAGTACCTTGCAATCAAAATGTGTAAAAAATGGCCTGCAAAATCTGAAAGGTGCACTTTGGAATATGTGCCCCTTTGCCCACCTTGGCAGCAAAAAAGTGTGACACATCTGGTATCGCCGTACTCAGGAGAAGTTGGGGAATGTGTTTTGGGGTGTCATTTTACATATACCCATGCTGGGTGAGAGAAATATCTTGGCAAAAGACAACTTTTCCCATTTTTTTATACAAAGTTGGCATTTGACCAAGATATTTTTCTCACCCAGCATGGGTATATGTAAAATGACACCCCAAAACACATTCCCCAACTTCTCCTGAGTATGGCGATACCAGATGTGTGACACTTTTTTGCAGCCTAGATGCGCAAAGGGGCCCAAATTCCTTTTAGGAGAGCATTTTTAGACATTTGGATCCCAGACTTCTTCTCACACTTTCGGGCCCCTAAAAAGCCAGGGCAGTATAAATACCCCACATGTGACCCCACTTTGGAAAGAAGACACCCCAAGGTATTCAATGAGGGGCCTGGCGAGTTCCTAGAAATTTCACTCGAAAAAGTCTCACTTTCCGCTAACTTAGGACAAAAATTTCAATCTTTCATGGACTCAATATGCCCCTCAGCGAATACCTTGGGGTGTCTTCTTTCCGAAATGGGGTCACATGTGGGGTATTTATACTGCCCTGGCTTTTTAGGGGCCCTAAAGCGTGAGAAGAAGTCTGGAATATAAATGTCTAAAAATGTTTACGCATTTGGATTCCGTGAGGGGTATGGTGAGTTTATGTGAGATTTTATTTTTTGACACAAGTTAGTAGAATATGAGACTTAGTAAGAAAAAAATAAATAAATAAATTCCCGCTAACTTGTGCCAAAAAAAATGTCTGAATGGAGCCTTACAGGGGGGGGGGGGTGATCAATGACAGGGGGGTGATCAATGACAGGGGGGTAATCACCCATATAGACTCCCGGATCACCCCCCTGTCATTGATCACCCCCCTGGTAAGGCTTCATTCAGACGTCCGTATAATTTTTACGGATCCATGGATCGGATCCGCAAAACACATGCGGACGTCTGAATGGAGCCTTACAGGGGGGTTATCAATGACAGGGGGTGATCAGGGTGATCACCCCCCTGTCACTGATCACCCCCCCTGTAAGGCTCCATTCAGACATCCGCATGATTTTTTACGGATCCATGGATACATGGATCGGATCCACAAAACACATGCGGACGTCTGAATGGAGCCTTACAGGGGGGTTATCAATGACAGGGGGTGATCAGGGTGATCACCCCCCTGTCACTGATCACCCCCCCTGTAAGGCTCCATTCAGACATCCGCATGATTTTTTACGGATCCATGGATACATGGATCGGATCCACAAAACACATGCGGACGTCTGAATGGAGCCTTACAGGGGGGTTATCAATGACAGGGGGTGATCAGGGTGATCACCCCCCTGTCACTGATCACCCCCCCTGTAAGGCTCCATTCAGACATCCGCATGATTTTTTACGGATCCATGGATACATGGATCGGATCCACAAAACACATGCGGACGTCTGAATGGAGCCTTACAGGGGGGTTATCAATGACAGGGGGTGATCAGGGAGTGTATATGGGTGATCACCCGCCTGTCATTGATCACCCCCTGTAAGGCTCCATTCAAACGTCCGCATGTGTTTTGCGGATCCGATCCATGTATCCATGGATCCGTAAAAATCATGCGGACGTCTGAATGGAGCCTTACAGGGGGGTGATCAATGACAGGGGGGTGATCAATGACAGGGGGTGATCAGGGAGTGTATATGGGTGATCACCCGCCTGTCATTGATCACCCCCCTGTAAGGCTCCATTTAGACGTCCGTATGCGTTTTGCGGATCCGATCCATGTATCCGTGGATCCGTAAAAATCATACGGACGTCTGAACGGAGCCTGACAGGGGGGTGATCAATGACAGGGCGGTGATCAATGACAGGGGGGTGATCAGGGAGTTTATATGGGGTGATCATGGGTGATCAGGGGTTTATAAGGGGTTAATAAGTGACGGGGGGGGGTGTAGTGTAGTGTGGTGTTTGGTGCGACTGTACTGACCTACCTGAGTCCTCTGGTGGTCGATCCTAACAAAAGGGACCACCAGAGGACCAGGTAGGAGGTATATTAGACGCTGTTATGAAAACAGCGTCTAATATACCTGTTAGGGGTTAAAAAATTTGGATCTCCAGCCTGCCAGCGAGCGATCGCCGCTGGCAGGCTGGAGATCCACTCGCTTACCTTCCGTTCCTGTGAGCGCGCGCGCCTGTGTGCGCGCGTTCACAGGAAATCCCGGCCCTCGCGAGATGACGCATATATGCGTGACTCTGCGCAGGGCCGCCACCTCCGGACCGCACATCTACGTTAGGCGGTCCGGAGGTGGTTAAGTGCTATTGAAAAATACAACTTGCCCAGCAAAAAATAAGTCCTCATATGGCTCTGTTTTCTAATATAGGATACAGCAATTTAAGCGCCATTGAAAAATACAACTAGCCAAATTTAAGTATGGCTCTTGGAAGGCAGGGAGGAAATATAAAAAAAAATTGGCAGGTCCTTAAGGGGTTAAAGTATACAGCAAATGATAGAATATGGTGTTTGGTAAGCTGAAAAGCTTTGCAAAAAATAAGAATCAAAAGAACTCCTTTTAGTTCCTCAATAGTTCGTTAAAAGACACAAGTGTATAAGAAGTACACAAAAGGAAAACTTTCCACACCCTTGATTCCTATTCGCAAATCACTCTTTCTTGTCTAAAAGAGCAGATAAGTGTTTTGCTCTAATGATTGCTCTTACTGAATGCTGCACTAATGGCTGCAGTATATTCATTAGACGCTCCCTGCTGTGACAACATTTAATTAAACATCTCCGTGAATACACCTTTCTGCAGAAAACCAAAACGTAAAGTACAACTACACAACTCTAAAAATGCTATAAATTATAATACATCTAAATACACCGTACACTTAATACCTTTACTGGAAACAAAGAACATGCAGGGCCCTCGCTCCTCCTGTACCAGTATTTAACTCGTCTTGTTCATGCATAGTGCGATTGTCTGTATTATGTATGTGCACCCCTTCTTATATGTACAGCGCTATGGAATAAATGGCGCTTTAATAATAAATTATTATTATACAAAACTAAAAATTGTCCCCAGCCCCATTGTCAGTGGTGAGGTGGCTGAAGAATCATGGTCGCCCTGCATAGAAATAAATCATTGTAACCATACAGAGTATGAAAATGTAATACTGTGTAGGTAAAGATGGGTTTATATTGCGCTGCCCGGACGAGAAGTTGCAAAGCTTCCAGATAGAAATGAATAGAGAACAAACTTTATTCAGACAATATGATTCACGAATGGAGTGTTCTTCTCTACAAGTTACTGGACCTGAGGAAAAGAAGAATCCGTTCTTGAAACGCGTTGTATCAATAAAGTTTGTTCTCCGTTCACATCTATCTGGAATCTTTGAGACTCCTGGTCCTGGCAGCACAATGTAAACCCTCCTTTACCTATTGCATCTTCAATCAAGTGTGTCCACCAGTGTCCTGAGAACTAGATCCTCAGAGGAATGCAGCAGCCTCATCGTTGCCACGACTGACTAGGTATGGCCATCGAAGAACTATACCCAGGGGAGTCGTTAGGTCAAAACATTCGGGGCTTGAGCCCCGGATGCTTTGACCAGTGCCCCGAATGTTATGCTGGCAGGGCCGGCCGCTCTGACTCTCCTGTGTTGCGCTGCGCAGCGCTACTCTACACTGGACCCGCCATCCTAATCCGTATCCTGCAGTAACTAAACTTTAAATCAGCGTTCATCTCAATACTATATTACACACTCAGCTACGGAAACATGCAGTGCGGGCGGTGCTCGCTCACTGACATCACGCACCTGCTCCTCCCACTAGGCAGCGCAGGCGCGTGACGTCAGTGAGTGAGCGCCGCCCGCACTGCCTGTTACTGGAGCTGAGTGTGTAAGTCAAGATAGTAATGAGATCATCGCTGATTTAAAGTCAAGTTACTGCAGGATACAGATTACTGAGGGGATGATCTGTGGGGTTGCCCAGACAGCTAGGCCCTTCACAGTAGTTATTAACCCCTTTCAGCAGTCCACCATTCACTGAAGAGGGGACTGCTGAAAAGGGGTTAATAACTACTGTGAAGGGGAGGCTTCTGAAAGGGGTTAATAACTACTGTGAAGGGGGGGGCTTCTGAAACAGGTTAATATCTACTGTGAAGGCTCCCCCCAGGTGATAGGGGCGTGGCTTCATGGGGTGTGGCGTGGCTTCACGGGTGCGCGATACAGTGGGCTTGTGCCCCGGATGTTTTCAAACCCTAGCAACGCCCCTGCCTATACCGAAATGAACGGAGACTAAACAGGTTTTACATCACAAAATATATATATCCTTTATTTAAATACAAGTTACATAGATAAAAAAGAGAACATGATACATCAGATAAAAATAGTGGACTACACCTGAGGAGGTATTCACAAAATATACGTATAGAGGAAAAATCTAAAAGTCATATAGGCTGGCCCAATTTATAAGTGCATATATGCCAGTGATAAATGTATATGCATATATATGTGTATATATATATATATATATATATATATATATATATATGTGTGTGTGTGTGTGACACCCAGCAATACTAAAGTGCATGTTATCTAATATAGCTATGTCTCCATATCAAATAGCAGTACGCCAGTAACATAAATGGGACTACCTAAATCCTCCAAATAAATATGCTGGGGAACACACACATAAAGAGCCTGGACTAAAAAATAGCACAAATACACCACTAAGTGTTTAAACCTCATACATAAAGTCACAATAATATCACATATCGATCATAAGGATATCCACCTCAGGAGAGCCACCTTCCTCTGGGGGGGGCACCCACACACACTTAGTGCTATTTTTTAGTCCAGGCTCTTTATGTGTGTGTTCCCCAGCATATTTATTTGGAAGATTTAGGTAGTCCCATTTATGTTACTGGCGTACTGCTATTTGATATGGAGACATAGCTATATTAGATAACATGCACTTTAGTATGGCTGGGTATATATACATGCATGTACATTTATCACTGGCATATACAGTCATGTGAAAAAATTAGGACACCCTTTGAAAGCATGTGGTTTTTTGTAACATTTTTAATAAAAGGTTATTTCATCTCCGTTTCAACAATACAGAGAGATTAAAGTAATCCGACTAAACAAAGAAAACTGAAGAAAAGTCTTTTCAAGATCTTCTGTAAATGTCATTCTACAAAAATGCCTATTCTAACTGAGGAAAAAGATAGGACACCCTTGCCCCTAATAGCGAGTGTTACCTCCTTTGGCTGAAATAACTGCAGTGAGACGGTTCTTGTAGCCATCTACCAGTCTTCGACATCGGTCTGAGGAAATTTTACCCCACTCCTCAATGCAGAACTTTTTCAGCTGTGAGATGTTTGAGGGGTTTCTTGCACGTACAGCCCTTTTCAAGTCACCCCACAGCATCTCAATGGGATTCAAATCTGGACTTTGACTTGGCCATTCCAGGACTCTCCATTTCTTCTTTTTCAGCCAATCTTTGGTTGATTTACTAGTATGTTTTGGGTCATTGTCATGTTGCATGGTCCAGTTCCGCTTCAGCTTTAATTTTCTAACTGATGGTCTCACATGTTCTTCAAGCACCTTCTGATACACAGTAGAATTCATCGTGGATTCTATGATGGTGAGCTGACCAGGTCCTGCTGCAGCAAAGCAGCCCCAAACCATGACACTTCCACCTCCATGCTTCACAGTTGGTATGAGGTTCTTTTCTTGGAATGCTGTGTTTGGTTTACGCCAAACATGTCCTCTGCTGTTGTGTCCAAATAATTCAATTTTGGACTCATCTGTCCAAAGAACATAATTCCAGAAGTCCTGGTCTTTGTCAACTTTATCTCTGGCAAATGTCAGTCTGGCCTCGATGTTTCTCTTGGAAAGCAAAGGTTTCCTCCTTGCACACCTCCCATGCAAGTTAAACTTGTACAGTCTCTTTCTGATTGTAGAGGCATGTACTTCTACATCAACAGTAGCCAGAGCCTGCTGTAGTTCTCGAGATGACACTTTAGGGTTTTTGGAGACCTCTTTTAGCATCTTGCGGTCTGCTCTTGGGGTGAACTTGCTGGGGCGACCAGTCCTGGGCATGTTGGCAGTTGTTTTGAAAGCCCTCCACTTGTAGACTATCTTCCGGACAGTGGAATGGCTGATTTCAAAATCTTTTGAGATCTTTTTAAATCCCTTCCCAGACTCATAGGCTGCTACAATCTTTTTTCTTAAGTCCTCTGACAGCTCTTTTGCTCTCACCATGGTGCTCACTCTCACTTCAACAGTCAGGAGCACACCAAACTAAATGTCTGAGGTTTAAATAGGGCAAGCCTCATTCAACATGCAGAGTAACGATCTACTAATTATGTGCACCTGGTGTGATATACCTGTGTGAGATCTGAGCCAATTTAAGAGGGAATACATGTGAGGGTGTCCTATCTTTTTCCTCAGTTAGAATAGGCATTTTTGTAGAATGACATTTACAGAAGATCTTGAAAAGACTTTTCTTCAGTTTTCTTTGTTTAGTTGGATTACTTTAATCTCTCTGTATTGTTGAAACGGAGATGAAATAACCTTTTATTAAAAATGTTACAAAAAACCACATGCTTTCAAAGGGTGTCCTAATTTTTTCACATGACTGTATGCACCTATACGTATATTTTGTGAATACCTCCTCAGGTGTAGTCCACTATTTTTATCTGATGTATCATGTTCTCTTTTTTTATCTATGTAACGTGTATTTAAATAAAGTATATATATTTTTTTTATATAAAACCTGTTCAGTCTCCGGTTTTGTTTCGGTATAGGTGTATTTATGTATGCTGAGTGGATTTTTTCTTTAGGGTCTCACTTTATCATAGTGCCTAAACCCATTGTTTGTGGGCCTATGTGTACTTTATGCTTTGTAGCCTGTGCATATTAATCATGGCCATCGAAGAGTAAGGCTACATATGCATTAAAACTATCCAGCAGGTTGTTCCGGCAGAGAAACATTCTGCTGGCGTTTATCACTCCTGGCAAAGCCTGATAGGGCCGAAGCCCCAGACCCCATTGACTATAATGTGACAAGCAAGGATCTGGCCTATTTCCGGCATTAGTGCTAAGAATTGGGCACACAAAAACTGGTGCTTGCACTAGTGGTGGGAACCTTGTCACAGCGTGGAGAAACAGAAGGGTAGGGTTCAGGTAAGTGTGACTTTTCTGTGTATCAAGGCAAGCTGTGGGCATTAGATAAAAATGTAATTATTCCTGGAGAACCCCTTTTAGCACTAATTTACATATTGTCTAAAAAATTATTCCTGCTAAATGTCACAATGGATCAGGAGAAGAAAGCTATGGTTTTATTCAGCTGGGGCATCCCAACCAGGCATTATGCCTGGCTTGATAAGGTTGATGCTGCTGCCAGTTGCGGCGTGAGAAATGCACAGTATGCATCAGGTAGTCGGAGATGCAGTGCAGCCATCTTGGATGACAGAAGATGAGCCTGGGAACTGGCAGATCCGCAGCTGAAAAGGTGAAAAGTAGGGCACCAGATATGTGATCCTGCTGACGAAATGCTTAAAAAAAGAAACTGGGAACTGGGAACAGGCATCAGACCGACAGAATTTTTTACATCTATGGCCAGTTTGGAGGGAGCAGATATCAAACGCTATTAGGGCTTCCTTGGAGATGCAGAAATAGCAGAATATAAACATGTAATTTTGTCCCTCCATCTTTCCCGGTTTTCCACTGTGTATGTTCTAAATTATGTGTTACAATGACACTCCCTAGAACAGCTGGGTCACTTTTGATCACATCCACATGCGGAAACTGCTGAGGAGACCAAGGAAATCACTAATTCTCCATTATTAGATATTGCCTTTCAGATGGTGACCTCACTGCACGTGTGGAAGAAACAGAAAGCCCACTGGACAGTATGTATTCAAAGCATCTCAACTTTTCTAGAGGTCATGTAAAAATATAGTCCACGTGAGAAACTAGCAAATGTTATAGAGCTTCACAGATCACACGTCGCCACTCGCTTGAAATGTCCCCAAAAACTGTGCAAAAAGTGAGCAGAGAAGACAGAAATCAAAAGAGTAGGAAAGCCTGTGATGTACAGTCATGTAAACATCACATTCTCTGGCCAGAGCTCAAAGCCGAACCAGCAATGACACTTATGTAAAAATGGAAGCAAAATTATACGTCTGTGGTCATGTCGAGGACAGCAGTCTCCAGATTTTAAGGGAAGTTTATATCAGGTCTTGGGAGCTTGTTTTATGGTTTCTGTTGAACTTCTTTATAAAGAAGGGGGTTCTCAAACTTTCTTACCACACAGAAACCTAAAACTGATACAGGAGGAACCCTATGAAGTAAGCTGATGCTGGAAGGTTGCACATAAAGGGGCTTATACTTTCTTGAGGAGGTTGGCTCAAGATTAAAACTTATCACCTATTCACAGGATAGTTGATACATTTCTGATTAGTGGTGACCCAACTGCTAGGACCTCAACTGAAAAGGAGTCCCTTGTGTGAAAGAAGTAGCAGTTGAGCTTGAGTGCCATTGCTACATCCATTTCTATGGGGCATCCGGAAAAAGCCAAGAGCTCTACTGGGAGCTATCTCCGCCAGTCCCATACAGTTGAAAGGTTCTTTAAACTTAAAGGGATTGTCATACCTGGACATTTATGGCATATCGTGAAGATATGTTATAAATGTCCAATGAGTGAAGATCCCACCTCTGAGACCTACACCCATCTCAAGAACAGGGCCCTGCTGTGAAAGGAGAGCATTATGTGCATGTGCAGCTCTCTCTGCTGGACTTCTGAAAATAGCTGAGAGGCTTGGTTATTTTTGGAATTCCCACAGCAGTGAATGAAGAGGTGGTCACGTATGCCTGGCTTTCTCCATTCAGTGCTATGAGATTTCTTGCTTGCCTATTATCGTTAGTCCCATAGTGAAGGGTAAGGACGTTGCACATGCACAGATTGCTCTCCAATCATGGTAGGGCACCATTCTCAGGATAGGAATGGTCCCCAAAGATGGAACCTGCACCTAATGGACATCTAAGGCATATTCCATTGATAAACTGAAAATGTCCAGATGGGAATGTCCCTATAAAGTGTACCCCTGATTATAAATAACTTTGTATAAATTAACAGCGTAAGCAAAGTTCTGAAACTTTCGGTACCAAAGTCGACTTTTAAAAAGGTTTTCAAGTTTAATAATCAAATGTAGTTTTTCCCCAAAGTCTCACAAGACAGTTCACCTTGCCGGATCCCATATTATATTTAAATGTTGTACTTTTGGGGTAATTTATCAAACTGGTGTAAAGTAGAACTGGCTTAGTTGCCCATAGCAGCCAATCGGATTCCTCCTTTCATTTTTGACAGCTCTTTTGGAAATCCAGTTCTACTTTACACCAGTTTGATAAATGACCCCAATTATTTCACAATTTTTTCAGCTATAGTACCTGGGGCATTGGGGGGCACAATGGGCACATTATTGGGGTGGCAGCAGGATGACACTGTGGGGACACCAGGATGGGGAGGTTGATGTTAGAACCGAGAAATCTAACGTGTCTGTATTAGAAACTCTGTAGAGACGAGATGCGGCTGAAAGAATTTGTCATGGTGGACTAACGGAGGAGAAGAGGAAAGAGAAGGTCTACATGACAGGAGATGTCCCTGGATGTAAGTGGTATGTGGTCAAGTATTGGGGGGGGGGGGGGGGTTGCCAGAGAAATGACCCGCCCCGGGTGCCAAACACCCTAGGCACGCCAATGCACGGTGATCTTGGTCCCAAGACACTTGTTGCGGTATTGGTGCTAGCATAGAAATAAAAGAGGTTACTGCTGGTTTTATTGTGATTCTGGGGGTCCCTGTTATGGCAAAAGTGCAAGTCGCGCTGAAACCCCATTCATTTCTATGCTAGCACTGCTACACTGTGATCCATGACTGACAAAGACAAAGAATGCCATGTAGTATAAGGGCTCATGCACGGAAGTTACATTTTGTTTCCGTATGTCCGCATGTCCGTTCTGCAAAAAAAATTAAAATAAATAGAACATGTCCTATTCTTGTCCTCATAATGGACATGTTCTATTAGGGGCCTGCTGTTCCGTTCCACAAAATACGGAATGCACATGGACGTCATCCGTATTTTTTGCAGATCCTTGTTTTGCGGACCGAAAAATACATACGGTCGTGTGCATGACCCTTAAGGCTGGGTTCACATGTCAGTTATTTCCATCAGTTATTGTGCGGGGCAAAAACACAGAACAGGAGGAAATCTTTCCATAAGGCCGAATGCACACGGCCGTGAGCGGTCCGTGGTATCCCGGCCTGGCATCCTGCTGACAGCAGGAGCGCACGGCGTCATTGGTTGCTCTGACTCCGTGCGCTTCATGCCGCCATTGCACTACAGTAATACACTCGTATGAGCTATATGAGTGTATTACTGTAGTGCAGCGGCTGCATGAAGCGCACGGAGTCAGAGCAACCAATGACGCCGTGCGCTCCTGCTGTCAGCAGGATGCCGGGCCGGGATACCACGGCCAGCTCACGTCCTTGTGCATTCGGCCTAATATCTTATCTCCGAGTAGGCTTCACTACTGGTTTTGGCTCACAATAACTCATGGAAATAACTGACCAAATAACTGCAGATAACACTTACCATGGCCTTGCCATGACGAACAGCACAGCCACGGCCAATTAGGAAAGATTGGATAAGATTTGAAAGTAATGATCATCGGTCGTAAAACACTACAGATCTGACCGATTAGATCTGCAATATGTATGGTACACATATAGTATAATATGTATGGTATAAACTGGAATATATATGGTTTATAGTGGAATATGTACAGTATTTAGTATATGTACGGTATAGAGTATAATATGTACAGTATATAATATGCATGGTATATAGTGTAATACATATAGTATATAGTGTAATATGGATGGTATATAGTATAATACGTATAGTATATAGTGTAATATGTATGGTATGTACTATAATATGTATGGTATATGTATGGCATATAGTATAATATGTATGGTATATAGTATGTGTACAGTATATCATATAATATGTATGGTATATAGTATAATATTCCTAATATATAGTATAATAGACTATGACTATAATCTGAATACTAGTATTTTCCAGAGTAAACAAACAGTCCATGTTGTGTCGGCTGTCTCTAGCGAATTACCACAGCAGTAAATAATTATATATGATTACACAGATATTGTATTACTAATTGCCTCTATTTAGAACAGGCCGATGAATCCCTATAAATTTTTCCTAATTGCCCGAGATGGCATCAGCATTGTGATCCACGGCACAGTCTTCTAGCCCTGCCACCTCACTCCAATTGTTCTGAATTTTATTTTAATCCGGAGGTTTTGTTATTCAAATCACTTGTCAGCTGTATATTTTCTCGAATCCTGCCGCGTGCGATAAATGTGGGTGGTCTACTTAGTAATGCCCCCATGGGAATTGTAATGATTGCAATCTTGATTCATAAATTGTAAGATCTATCTCCGTAATTGCACCAGAAACTATCTGCCATTAATCTCTACATAAAGACAGTTGAATTCCAGAAATGTGGCAGAAATAGAAACGATTTCCTATTAATATTTCAGTATTGTATCTCTGCTTTGCCTTGGATATTAAAAATGATCGTTCTTTATATGAGAAAGTCAACACGTGTGAATATATTGCTGGACTGCTTAAAAGCAATAAAGTCAGTTTTCTCAGTGTGGTCGCGAACTATTAGTCCTTAGACTAAATTATTTCTCCATTAGGCCTCTTGCACACGGCCGTATGTATTTTGCAGTCTACAAAAAAGGATCCGTAAAAAATACCGATGACGTCCGTGCGCATTCTGTATTTTGCAGGAACGGAACAGCTGGCCCTAATAGAACAGTACTATCCTTGTCCGTTAGGGTCCATTCACTATGTCCGCATCCGTTCCGCAATTTATGCGGAACAGGTGCGGACCCATTCATTTTCAATGGGGCCGGAATGTGCTGTCCACATTCGCATTTGCGGATCTGCACTTCCGGATCCGCACTTCCGCAAGTGCGGACAAGAAAAGGCATTTTCTATGAGAGTGCCGGCGATGTGCGGTCCACAAAATGCGGAATGCACATTGCTGGTGTCAGTGTTTTGCGGAATGAATCGACCCTTATGCGAACAATAATAGGACAAGTTTTATCTTTTAGCAGAACAGATATACGGAAACGGAAATGAATGGTTCCGCATACGGTCCGCAAAAAAAAACTTAACGGACACGGAAAGAAAATACGTTCATGTGTAAGAGGCCTTACATTGAAACATGCAGTATATATGGATTGGTGTTCTGCAATCTACAGTTCAGTTGATTAAATGGAAAAAAAAATGACATGTTCCCGGTATACTTTTTTACAAATTTTTTCATATTATCCTGCCGAGTAGGGATAGAATGGAGCTGAAATGCAGTACCAGAACAGCCCATGGGTAAGAGTAGTGCTTTTTCTGGAAGAAATCAGCCAAGGTTTTCCATTCTTGACTTGTGAGGGCTCCCTAGCCTGCCATAGCAAACTAGTCACTACACAGTGTATTTCTGGCGCTAACTTCTGGCATCTGATCGGCAGGGGTATGGGGTATCAGATCACCACCAACCAAGTAGTGATGACCTATCCTCCATTCTAGTTTTTTTTTTTTTATCCACATGTACTCCCAGGTACTTATAGGTCTTATCAATTTCCACATCTTGTTCTTCAACAGTCACAGCCTTATTCCTCTACCTATCAAAGTTCACTTTGAGTTCCTTTGTTTTGGCTGCATTGAGGACTATGCCATTTATCTGACACCATTTCACCAAGTCCTCCTCTAATTTCCTATATTCAAAATCACAAACTCCTGTAACACAACCAACTACTACAAAATCATCCAGGAACTTCTGCAGGTGACAGAGCCCGATGTTGTAGTTCAAGAAGCACTCCCATAAAAAAATGATTTTCTGACGTGTTAGAAAAGTGCCTGACGTAAACTGTAGTGAAGGTAATCTTGTTACTAGTGACTGTATTTGTGAGTTATAACCTCCCTTCTCATCCTCAGCTGTGTCATGTTACCAGCACTCAGACTTTCCAAATAACACTATGGGAGCCTCAACGTCAGTCTCATAGGAATGAATAGAAAAGTAACTGACTTCCTGTCCTGTGTCAGGTGAAGATCAGAGTGTTGGTCACATGACACAGCTGAGGCTGAGAAGGGAGGTTATAACTCGCAAATACAGTGACTGGTTAGATTACCTTCACCACCTTACATCATGTACCTTTCTAATGGGTCAGAGAATAACAAATTGTGAGTGTGCTTCTTTAAAATCTACAGTGTACAAAGAAAACAAAAAAGGAGACAGTATGGTTCCCTGTAGAGCTCCAGTACTACAAAGCTGGGTCTCAGAAATGCATGTTCTCCAGAGAACAAAATGGGGCCTATTAACTATATAATCAACGATCCAATTTATTGTAGTCACTATCATCCCATCAAATCCAGCTTATCACTTTTCACAATTTATACTACCAACAATGCCCAGCAGAACATGTAACCAGCTGTGTTGTAAAGGTATTTTATACAGACGAGAAAACCCGGTGAAGTTCGGGTTCGCCAGGTTTGGCCGAACGTCAGGTCAAAGTTGGGGTACGGGACCTGAACTTGACCAGAACACTGAACCCCATTGAAGTCAATGGGGAACACGATCTTCACTTTATTATTTTCCATTATAACATGGTTATAGCAGAAAATAATAGCATTCTTAAGATAGAATGCTAAAGAAAATGGCCATTGAGGGGTTAAAAATAAAAATAACTCACCTCATTAACTTGATCGCGCAGCCGGTATCCGCTTCTTTCTTCAGGACCTGCAAAAGGACCTGTGATCACGTCACCGCGCTCACCACGTGGTGACGACATCGCAGGTCCTGCTGAATTAAGCAGCAGGACCTGCGATGACGTCAACGCGTTTTACCACGTGGTGAGCGGGGTGACGTCATCGCAGGTCCTGCGATGGCAGTGTAAAGGTACCGCCGATTACTTAATGAACGAGCAAAACACTTGTTTATGTAGGCACTTTAATCTGCGTTTTGCCGGCAGTAGAATGTGATGGCAAACAATGAGACTGTATGTGGACTAGCAATGGCATTAGCAATCGCTCCTCCCCGTACTGTGGAGGAGATCGCTGCATGTAAATGCAGCAGTCTCCTCCACAGATGAGCAGGCGATTGTCTGCAAGGAACGCTTCCTTCTCGATAATTGCTTGCTAAATGATCCTGTCCAAAGGAGACCTTAACACTACAATGACCACATTGAAATTCCCCTGGCAGATACTATGGCCTTAACCTAAACGGCGCTAAGGTTCCTCAGCAGGACTTCCAACTCTCACATCAACCAATCCTGTGGGGCACCTGCACATGTGATAAAAGTTTCATCAGAACTGATTCAAGCAGAAAGAGGGGCAAGGAGAGATTGTTGGAGGGGAAAGTGAAAAGTGAGCTAGCAGGCTCGTAGACACGGTGACCGGTGACGGAGCTGCAGCTCTACTGTATACTGTACGTTACATGGCAGACAATGAAAACAACAAGCGCGTGCATTATTTTTATTGGAGGTTCTCTGAGCATGGATATTGATGGAGTCCATTTATGAATACGGACTGCACGGAACTGCCTTTCAGTTCAAAATTTAAAAACAATATTTTATTTTGTTCGCACGTACAGTAAGATGGGATCAGTGTCCCTCAGGACCCAAAGTCTGAACTGCTCTTTATTCTGTGCCACAAGGGGACAACAGCTTTCATTAATTGTCATCTGTTTATTCTATGATTTGATGGTTCATAAAATATTGAGTACATACCGTAGCCTAGGAAACGTGCTTATTACCCCGCTTTCCGCGATTCCCCACAGCGCCTGCAGTCAGTGGGTGTGCCTGATTTGTGTCAGTGTTCCTGACTAATTTGCAATAATGAATAAATGTATAATCTGAGGTAATCAACCACTGGGATTTGGGTAAACGTGTGTTATGTATTTACAGGGCTCGGTAACTATGACAGATCCTTCCACATGGAAATTGTCACTCATTCTACCAAACAGAAGGAAAGTGTCATGTCTTCGCTGCAAGAATTACATAGACTTTGTTGGTTCTTATGAAAAATGAAGCACATTGCAAGAATAATTAAAATGAGTCTAACGAGAGATGTATCAGCGAAAGACGAGAGCGTATATCTGCATGGGCTTTCTCCTGCCAGAGTACTAAGTGCTTTGGGTGACATGATGATTAACTCTCTTGTTCTGAAGGACTGGGGCCTTGGGCGTGCTTTCAACCATCTGCAAGGGATTTGTATGTGTCCCCCTCATGTTCATATGGTATTCTTGTAGCAACTTTACTGTCTTCCCAGTAACCAGAAACATAATGACAAGTTAACTGACTTTCTCTTAAATTGGCCATGGTGTGCTATCATGTGTCTGTACTACAGGATTAGATTGCAAGCTCCGCAGAGACTGCAGAGTTGACACAATTGCACAACGCTGCATAATATGTTAATTTAATATACTGTATGTATATTTGGGTGTATATGCATATGCACTCCTCAACACTGAAATTGCAACACCAAGAAGAACAAGCTGTAAGGTTAGGAAAATCATGGAAGTAGCAGGTGTCACCAAGATCTGCAGATGGTCACATTTTCAAGCGCCTAGCTCCAATCTGTGGTATGCGGGAGGGGCATAAAAGCCAGCAGAGTTTTTTAACCACATGAAACCTCAAAAACTGTCGCGTGGGATGATTGCATGATGCCTCCTGTTAGTTGACGTGCCAGTTATCACCACTTGTCGCAAATTGAGAAGTACAGAATCCTTGAATTGAGAGACCTTGTCACTCCAGCAGATCGCTAGTTGCCTAGGATGAAATGTCAGCACTGTTCAACGTTATGTGTCCCGTGGTCGGGAGGACAATGACGAACTGGAACGACAGCACGAGGTGCACAGAGGTGAACCTCTGCACGGACAGATCATCTGTAGTCATTCATTCTGTACTGTAAGTGAAATTGGATCTTCACAAACTATCAGAAGGTACCGTATTTGCACATTAGGCTAAGAGCCAGATGTCCAGCTACAGGTGCTCCATTGACCTCACACCATTGCTCTCAAAGGCTATCATGGTGCACAGCAAGACAGCAATGAAGGGTGGAATGGAGGTCTATCCTCTTCATCGATAACGCCTGCTTTTGTCTCAGAAGCAATGAACCAGATATTGGTCTGGAGACCATGTAGGCAACGTCATGAAAAGGAACACCACATGGTCCTACTCCTGGCAATATGGTGTGGGGTGGCAAAATATATGGTTGGTGGACCCCTCTAGTCTTCATTTCAGATAAACTAACAGCTTAGCATTACATGAATTTTGTCAGGAAACCAGTGGTATGGCCATTTCTTCAAAGTGTCCCAGAGCCATTTTTCAATAGGCAACGCCATGTTGCATGTGGCTCGTGCTACTGTGAGCAGACTGTGTGGCCTAAACATGCTACTATGACCTGCAGCATCTGCAGACTTGTCTCATATCGAGCACATCTGGGACGTCTTCGGTCGGTAATAACTTCATTGATAGCATGCCAAGGCATGTAAGTGAGTATATTTCTACACATGGCGCTCATACTCGATACTGAATGAATCAAGATACTTTGATTATTTTTCTTTACATTTTTCTATCCCTTGCATATCCGTAACATATCTATCGATCCTGTGATTTTCATAATTCCAAGACTATTCCTTCTTGGTGTGGCAAGTTCAATGTTGAGGAGTGTATGTTGGCAGGAACCGAACATTAGCAACAATGTGGAAATTGAAGTTTGGTCACATTAGTGTTGTATACCACGTGGACTTTTTTACATATTTATGCAGGAGCAGCTGTTTTGAACAATAAACACATTATTTTGTTAGTATCTGTTTCTTCTTCACTAGGACCTTGCACAATCAGAAATAAAGTCTAAGTTCAGGCATCTCCAATATGCAGCAGCCGGTACAATGGAGACTGAAGACAGAAAAGTGTACAGTAGGATGTTGGAGAGGACCAGACAGTTGTCAAGAGATTTCATAAGTCAAAACCTGATTGAGCAGACCTGCGTCAATGAGCGGGCAAGATGGACAAGCAAGGAGCCGGAGTGTGATAGACAGCTGGAAATGATATTTAGGATGATGGAGGACATTTATCATCCCCTGCATGCCAGTAAGTCACAAAGTTTGGTGAATGCCAGCACTGCAGAAAATTTCAAAAAGTGGGAGTATTGGGGCAGGGAGTGGGCGTTGCAGGAGAAGCTATAGCTTGCCAAGTACATTTATCATAATCGGTAGGGATGAGCGAAACGAGCTTCAGATCCAAGACCCGAAGTTGCTTCGCTAAAAACTTCGTTTTAATGCTGTACTGAGATCCGTCTCTGTACAGCATTAAAATGTATGGGATCCGGCGAGGCGAACTTATGACCGAAGTCTCTCTCTGGCATTTGATTATTAAACTTGAAACCCATTTTGAAACAGGTATCCGAAGTCGGATTCGGTACAGACTGGTACCTTGGTATCGAAGCCGACTCTGGAACCAAGTTTTAAAATGATTTTCAAGTTGAAAAATCAAATCCTAAAGTTATTGCCTTGACGGAGCCCATACATTTTGATACTGTATAGAGGCGAATCTCAGTACAGCGTTAAAACAAAGTTTTCAGTGAAGCGACTTCTGACCTAGGATCGGAGCTCTTGCTTTGCTCATCCCTAATCATCTGGCACAGGAAGCTGTCATAGCATATCGTGGAAATCTACACCCACTCCCTTACATCTGTGCTAGTTATTTCCGTGAGAGGAGCAGAACGACGGAAATAAGGGAAGTGCCAGATTCAGAAAGTACCTGAAACAAACAGAGCCGAACAGATCCCTTTGACTCTAATGGGGTCCATTCGGCTTCCATTTGGGTATCCACTTATTTTTATTTTTTTGCAGAAATAAGTAATGCGTGGAGGACTTTTTTGTCCGCTCTTTTTGCCAGAATCTATGACGGAGGCATCCAACACATATGTGAATGTGGCTGTACCGGCATAGATTTCCATTTAGGCGCATGGATCTGCACAGGTGAATCACAATTATAAACAGGTGTGCACCTAATCATTGAGGCGCATCGGATACCAGTGGGGTTAGATTAAATGGGTTTTCCAGGCTCCTGACATTACTCCAGATTGGTTATCAATATCCAGTTCGTCGGGGGTCTGCACCTTGCACTCCCACCAAACAGTTGTACTCTGTAGTCTCTGGTGCCGGAACTAGCAGGAACCACAGCTCCATTCAAAGTGCAGTCAGGTAACTACAGATCAGCTCCCATTCACTGCACTGGGAGATGAGGAGTAGTACCCCGCATGGGTCCTGATCCTTTCAGAGTGCTGACGTCAGAGGCTGTGGGGTGTCACACTGCCACTGATAGAACATGGATGGTCAATCCTGAGGAGATTGTATTTATTGTCACCTACATCTTGGTAAATTACTCATTGGGTAGAGATGGTAGAGAGTGCGACTACAGGATCAGACTACAGAGAGGTTGTTTGAAGTCTGTTACAATGGAGACACAGATGTCTGTATAGGAGCTGTACATACGACATGATAAGAGATTTTTAATTAGAAAAGTTCTCTACAATATAACTTTTTCTATTTAGCCCTCTTATTGTCAAAGAAGAAAACAGCTTTGTAATACTGGTTATACAAATGGAAACTCTAGATGTTTATGTAAACTAAAAGACAATGGTACCAATTATCATGTAGAAAGTAATTAGAGCAAGCTCTCCGCACTAATGGGGAAAATGGAAGTAACCTGGATGCCAAGAGTTTGAGATGATGTAGAAGTCTTCAGATGTATTATATGTTACATAGTTGAAAAAAGACATGCTGTACGTCCATCACGTTCAACCAAGTGGTGGCATTGAGAATGTTTCCCTTCTTAATAAAAGCAAGATGCTTATCAGAACTTTTTATTTCAATAAAGCAACAGAAAAAAAAGTCATGTTAAAACATTACGGAGTATGGGAGGTCAACACATAAAAGTGCGGTATTTAAGAGCTGGGAATTCAACAGCTGCAACAAATCAGGGTCAAAAACGACTTTTTCCAGTGTTTTATAAACCTGCAGTAAAAACAGGAATACTTCACTGAGGAACTCAAACTTCCAGCTTGGGTCAGCATCTTACTATGAATGCGGTCCTATACTGAGGATCAGGTTCATTCTAATAGCCGTCACTCTTGAAATTGGGGACCAAGAAAAAAAGAAAAAAAAACACATTTGTCTAGAAGGAACAACTGGCTAATAAAATACTCTATCTGGGGCCACTATACAGCGGTGCTCACCTACTTGAGAAGTTGTCGGAACCCTTTTGAGCATTGGTCCCGTATCGGATGCGGCCAATCACTGGACTCAGCGGTCACATCTGCTTGACAGAACATCACCGCTAGTGACATGCTAGTGAAGTGCCATTCAAGCATGTGTGACCGCTGAGCAGGCCTGGCTTGGGAATCTAGCCGAAGGGCCGTTGTACTGGGTCTCAAAGTGGACTGCTTTGGCGCCACTGCCAAGCAGAAGTGGGAAGTGTACGTGTGGTCACTAGACCGGGGCACAACAAGATAATTAAAGTGGCTGTACAAGTTATGAAAAAATGTGGTCAAAACGCAGGAACTGTAATGACACCAATAACAAACGTCCATTGGCCCCCGCCGCTTGCAGCACTTCCTCCATTCCTGCTCCAGCAGTGAGGTGCCCATATACACACATGATGCTGCAGACAGTCACTGGCTCCAGACCGCCGAGGTGAGTGATTGGCTACTGGGGCCATGTGTATACGGCAGCGTCATCACCGCTGCAGCTAAGAAAACAATGACCAGAAGAGGGCTGAGGGACACTGGACGTGGCGGGGTCCAATGAGCGAGTATGGGTTTTCTTTTGTCATGCTTTTACAGTCCCTGGCTTTTCCCACGTATTCATGTGAATTAGACGACTCCTTTTTACAAGGTCCTTGTACTTTTGTGGGGATTGTGCACATTACATTCATGATCCACGCTTAGCATGTACCGTGGGAACAGCATCTGTCACACACGTTAATCATATCCATAGAGCTCTACTCACCCAACGGAGGACCACAAGAGTACAATCTGGACCTCTGTTCAGGCAGCTGTATGTCAGTATACCTTTTTAAAAGGGAACCTCTCATCAACTTTGTGACGGCAGAATAAAGCACAGACAGGTGAGTTGATTTCAGCGGTCTGTCATTTAAAAGTTAAAAGTAAGTGGTTGCCGAGAATCAACATCACAATGGTTGCAGACTGGGCCTGGAAAAGAGTCCCGGCCAGCTGAGAAGAGTCCTGGTTACTCATGAATTCCTGCTCTCCTGCCCACCTGATGACTGACAGTCTTCTACCTGGTTTTCTCCCTTTCTCTCTAGGAGAGAACTGCCAGTCATCAGCGGATCGGGGAGAGCAGGAGATTAGGAATAACCAGGACTCTTCTCAGGTAGATGTGACTCTTTTCAAGGCCTGGGCTGCAATGATTATGATGCTGGTTCTCAGCGACCACTTACTTTTAGCTGATGAGTGACACACCGCTGACATCAGCATTTCTGTCACTATTTTATGCTGCCCTCAGTGAGGTCAGCATAAAGTTGATGGCAGGTTCCCTTTAACAATAGGAGCCTATGGATGGCTTACCCGCCCTATGCCTGTACATCGTAGCATTCTGTCGGAAGTACAGGTCGGGAGCTTTTGGCAGAATATATGTAAAACAGAAGCGGTGGTGTGAACAGGTCCTCAGACTACTGCAGATTGTTACTTTATGCAGTGAACTAACTTTAATCTCTCATTGGAACTCCTATATAAGCACAACGGAAAACTGGGCCCCATATAGCGATCTTCTTCGCATCAGAATACTGCTGCGGTAGTGTACTCTTGTTCCTTCTTGTTTTGATGGTATGGTTTACACTACTGGGTGAATCAGTTCGTACCGCTACGTATGAGACTGATTCGTTCATCACAGTAATTAACCTGTTGTAGAGGGTCTGTCTCTTTACTGCCATTAAATTTCATTGTTCACTATATGATCAAAATAAAATGGTTGCTGGTCTCCAGAAAAAAAAAATCTTAATCTTGCACATGCGCCGTTACCATGAGTAGCAGCGTATGCACGAATATACTAAAAAAAAAAAAAAGAAAGAAATTGAACCTGGGACTGTGCTGCACACCACAATTAGTTACGAATCCGGGTTTGGATGCGAGACTACGATTTTCTCGCGAGACCAGCAACCATTTTATTTTTATCACATAGTGAACAATCCAATTTAAGGACAGTAGAGGGACAGTCCCTCTACAACAGGTTATTTTACTGTGAAGAACAAATCGGATTCGTATGCAACAGTACAATCCGATTCGCTCATCACTAGTTTACACGTTTAAGGGAATGAAGAGTGAAATAACCAAATACAGCTACATTCACTACATATTGCAAGCTATTATTTTTCTGTGTGAGGGGTGATATTGTTTGTGGGCTGGTGGGTTTTGAGTGGCAGGGCTGTTTCCAGCACCAGTCCAGCCCTGCCACCAAGCATAGCGTCGTTCATCATAGGGTAATCTGTGCATGGTTTTGCAGACCAGGCCCATTTACCTGAATGAGACTGACCAATGCTTATGCCAAGTGACTGATGAATGTGACATCACGGTCCTAGGAGGAGCCCACACAACGCTCACCATAGCAGCATGACCTCTTCAAACAGCTGACTGGTGGGGGTGCTAGGAGTCGGACCCCCACGATCAGATATTGAAGACCTGTCCTGGGGTTGGGCATCAATATTTACCCATAAAAAACCCTTTAAGGTGGCCATAAATATAAGAATACTGGCAGCCACTGGCGCAACAATAGGGGTCGCAGCAGTGACGATTGCGACCGGGCTCCTAAGCAGTGCATCTTATAAAGGGAGTACTAGCGAGCGCTTTTATAATAGAAGTGCTCACTAGTCTTCAGGAGGAGGGGGAGAGAAGCGCTGTGAGCGCTGTACAGTACTTACCCCTCCTCCTGCTCGCTCTTCTCAGGGCCCGCGCTGCTGTGTCCTGGCTGCGTGCAGCGTCAGAATATACAGAGCGCACTCTGACCTGACGCTGCAGGAGGTCAGGAGACTGCAGCGCGGCCCCTGAGAAGAGAAGACAGCCAGGACAAGGAGAGTGCTGGCAGGAGAGGTAAGTTACTTTGTTATTTTACAGTCTGATCTGAAGTCTGATATGGAGGTCTAATGGGGGGATCTGGAGAGGTCTAATGGGGGTCTGGAGTGTGACTGGGGGTGTCTGGAGGTGTGTCTGGAGGTCTGAAGGTCTGGCTGGGGGAGTCTGGAGAGGTCTGACTGGGGGGTCTGGAGGTCTGAAGGTCTGGCTAGTGGGGTCTGGCGAGGTCTGCCTGGGGGGGGGGGGCTGGCGAGGTCTGACTGGGGGGTCTGGAGAGGTCTGACTGGGGGGTCTGGAGAGGTCCCTGGAGAGGTCTGACTGGGGGGTCTGGAGGTCTAATTGGTGTCTGATTGGGGGTCTAGAGGTCTAATGGGGGTCTGGAGGTCTAATGGGGGTCTGATTGGGGGTATAGAGGTCTAATGGGGGTCTGGAGGTTTGATTGAGGGTCTGGAGGTCAGATATGGAGCTCTAGTGGGAGTCTGGAGGTCTAATGGGGGTTTAGAGGTCTGATATGGGGGTCTTATCTGAGGTTTGATATTGGGTCGGGGTCTTACATGGAAGTCTAATGGGGGTCTGATATGACGTCTAAAACTGGGGTCTTATATAGGGTCTGACATAGAGGTCTAAAGGGGGTTTGGTCTGAGATGGGGGATCTCATTTAGGGTTTTATATGGGGGTCTGATCTGAAAGGAAGGGGGGATTTTTTTTTTACTAGCGCACAATATAAAGGGGTGTTTTTGTACTGACGCACGATCTGTGTGGTACCAGTATTTTCAGGGAGCCGTTTCTGCAGGAAAGTATTCGGGAGCACAGTGGGCACAGTATTTGGGGTGGCAGGATGGGGGTGTTGTGAAGGTGAGGAGGAGGATGGAAAAGTAGGAAAGTAAGATGTTTGTTTGTTTAACTCTGCAGAGATGAGGCGGGCTGAAAGAAGTCACCATGGTGGTCTGGTCTGACAGGAGAAGAAGAGGAAAGAGAATATCTACATCAGAGAAGTCATTGGATGTAAGAGGTAAATATGTGGCGCTGTATTACCCTGTATGTTCTGTAGCGCTGTATGTAATGTTTTCCAAATATGGGTACTTTCACACTAGCATTTACATTTTCCGGTATTGAGTTTGGCCAGAGAAAATACCGCAGCAACACTTGCCGGAATGCCGGATCCGGCATCATTTTCCATTGAAATACATTAATGCCGGACCTTTAAAATTGCAAAAAAATATAAATAGCGGATCCGTTTTTCCAGATGACACCGGAGAGACGGGTCCAGTGTTTCAATGCATTTGTTAGACGGATCCGCATCCGGATCCATCTACAAATGCTATCCGTTTGCACACGGCGACGGAACTGCCTGCCGGATCTTCACAACGCAAGTGTGAAAGTACCCTATGTCTTTAAAAGGGTTGTCAGCTTTTTTTTTTTTGTATGAGTGCTGCCTTCTCTGCTCTGTTTACCTGCTCATCACTGCAAATGCTACGACGAGTAGGTGAACAGAACAGAGAAAGCAGCTCTCATATGAGCGCTGCCCTCTCTTCAAATAGCTGATCTTCGGGGTGCCGGAGGACACCGGCTGATCTGATATTGATGACCTATCCTGAGGATAGGTAATCAGTAGTAAAAAGAGGACAACCCCTTTAACAGTAGGACTGGAGGGAAGGGTGGGGGGGGCATTTCAAAATTTGCCTCGGGCAGCAGAAAAGCTAGGTGCACCAGCGCTGAGTGAAGGGGGGGCCCAAGCTGAACTCTTGCACCAGGGCCCATGAGCCTTTAGCTACGCACCTGCTGGCAGCCAATCAATCGTACGTTCATGGATAAAATAGAGACATCTAAACTGAACCGGTATACTAGGGAGACAGTCTTAAAGGGGTTGTCCAGACTTTTTCTATTGATGACCTATCCTCAGGTTAAGTCATCAATATCAGCTCGGCGGAGGTCCGACATCCAGCAGCCCCCGCCGATCAGCTGTATGAGGAGACGGCGCACGCAGTGCGCACGTGCCATCTCCAGTCTTTTTTCCTGTTCACTGCTGCTGTCTATGGCAAAGACCATAGACCGCAGCAGCAGACAGGAAGAGAGACAGCACCTACTTGTGCCGTCTCCTCATACAGATGATCGGTGGGGTTGCCGGATGTTGGGCCTCCGCCGATCTGATATCGATAACTAGAGTAGAGCGAATCAAATCCAACTAAGTGGAATTCGATCCGAATTTCAGGATAAATTCGATTTGCCGCGAAACTGAATTTCCTCATGCTTCATGGTAGTGAATCGATTTAACCTGAAATAGTGTAAAAAAAAATAAAAAAAATCATACATCCACCATGTGCTCGCGACGGGCCGGCCACGCCATCTAGACTGAAGATATCAGCCGAAATTCCGTGCGTGGTGACGTATGACGTCATCACGCCAGCCGGCATGATGTCACCTCGAGCAAGATGGCGGCAGCCGGCCTGTCGTGAACAAATGGAGGTGGTAAGTATGATTTACATTTTTTTATGTTAATTTTAATTTCATTTTTACTCTCAGATGCCACGATCAAGTATGAACGCGACATCTGAGGGGTTCAATGACGGGGAGCGGCGCTATCACAGCTTCCTGTCATTGCACCCACTAATTACAAAAAAAAAATGCTCTTCGTGACAAAGTAATTCGTCACAAAGCAATTTTTTTTTGTAAAATTCGGCGAAGCAGCCGAATCAAATTTTTAAGAAATTCGCTCATCTCTAATGATGACCTATCCTGAGAATAGGTCATCATAGTAAAAGCCCGGACAACCCCTTTAAAAAAGAAAATGGTTACGAAAAGTGGTGAACGATCGTCTGTAAGCGCTTGATCCTGCCACAAAAATATAGTTTTACTTAAAAATAAATAAATAAAAATATTCAACATAACTGATCACCTTTTTGTCACTGGCCTTCACATAAAAACAAAGATTAGCCACAATGGTCGAAATCAGTCATTCCAGCCAACTTACGCTTTGCGGAAAATGCTTAGCATGGAGGAGTTCATGCAGTTTTCTTATTTATAGACTGAGATGTTTGCCTCGTAGATTACACATCAAATCGCCTATCATTTATCATGGATCCGATTTTGGCTCCTCAGAATATGGTTAAGACAAGAGTAACGTCATCCAGTCAAGACCGCGCAGAGCTCCAGTTACTTAAGAGAAAAGCGCTCTGCAGAGTAAGGAAACATCCTCGATGACCCGAGTCCAACCGTGCATTTTCTCCTTCAGAAATGCCATCATCAGACGTGGAGGGAAAAAATAATAAAAAAAAAAGCTGTAAAACAGAGTCCATGAAAAAAACATCCTAGAGGGATGTATCAAAACCAAGAAAGAGGAAGCCTGGAAAAAAAATCCTTTCAAATGATCTGTGATGCTTGACTTCTTTGTTCTCTTAAAAACCACTTTAAAACGGAAGCTTCAATGGATATTCTGATACGTAGGTTGAGGAACGCAGCTCTTTGAGCCGGCAGGACGTGGCGGGATAAAAGTGCATGGGGGCCGCCGCGTTCACTTCAATCCTGCGTACCATTAAAGGAAAATGAAGAAAATCCTCAACTGGTCCACTTCACGTCTCATAAGCTCTGGATGCCTGGCAGGCGTTATAATGGCGGCATATCATTTCCTTGGGGAACTAATACTATATAAACGGAAAGGCTACTGTACCACAAAGCCCCGATCCTAGTCATGATGTGAGGACAAGGCAACAGCATACAGACGAGCGCTCGCCTCTGCTGACATGAACGTTTTAGAAAAATTTAAAAATAATAACATCTCTTCTTGGAAGTCTACATTGTGCAGTTCCTCCGTTATCCCTCCTAGAAATGTATGAATAAATAGACAACTGGGTGTTACCAGTTGGGGGCGTGTCTCTATGCATTCTGACATTGTCCAATCAGTGCTGCCAGGGTCAGGACACCACCTTTTCACTAGGGAATAGTAAGCAGCACCATGACTAGTGGAGTGCAGCGCACGGCAGGGTGATAACGTTTGTTCCTGCATACTGACATTCAGTGGCATACCTTCAATGGAGGAAGACCACACAACTACAGGGCCTGGCATAGGAGGGGGGGGCTGCCACTGAATATCTTCTTATCTTCCCAATGTAAAAACAATGCATTTTCATGCAGCCACCACCAGGGGGAGCCCAGTGCAAATAGATGATTACAACTTCCATTTTAGTCAATTGTAACTGCATAAATGCCTATGCTCTGAGCTCCCCCTAGTGGTGGCTGCAGACAGCCAACTTTGCAATAGAAAGGAAGAAGGAGATTTAAGTATTTATAGCACTTGTCTGGCATGAATATATTGGTGTGTGCTTTGCATTGTGCATTGCCTGAGAGTGACTGACGCATGCGTAATGGGGAACTAGGCCCATACTAAGTTTTGCAATGGAGCCCTATGAGCGCTGTGTATGTCCCTGCTGACACTGATGAAACAGGGATATGTAAAAAAAAAGAACAACTATCTTTTGCGGATTGCGGACCCATTCAATTCAATAAACCCAGTGCAATACAGGAATCTTACGGTCGGTGCCTGTGCATTGCCACGGGCACGGAGCCCTTACGGTTGTGTGAACGAGCTCTTAGGCTGTAGTACTGCACTTGGCACACACAGAAACATGGATCTCAATATGCAGAGTCCTCAAAAATGATATGCCATTGATGTCCTATTAACCCCTTAGCGAATAATCACATATGTGTACGTCTTTAGGCGTAAAGGGTTGTATGGAGTCAGCTGTTGCATTGAGCCAGCTCCATACATGGCGGGTACCAACTGTATAATACAGCAGGCACCTGGCCGCAATGACCGGGAACTGGGATGACACTGAACAAGGTAATTTGACCCCTCAGATGCCACATGCAATAGTAATGGCAGCTTTTCTGGGGTTAGGCAAAGGGAGGCGGCTTTCAATCAGAGCAAAATCACGTGGCTCCAGACGGTTACCATGATGGGTTTGCTAAAGGTTCTCAGGTCTGAACTATTAAAATCTAAAAATATTTTTCCTACACGGTGTACGCTGTAACAGAAAAAAAATAGCACTCAATTTTCCTTTTGCAACACCAAGCGTTAAAAAAGGTGTATGCCCCCCCCCCCCCCAAATAGTACCAATAAAGCAGTCGCCTCAACCCGCAAAAAATGAGCCCCTACATAAAACAATCGGGCAAAAAATAAATAAATAATAATATAGCTCTCAGAATATGGAGACACAAAAACATGATTTTTTTTGTTTAAAAAATGATTTTTTCGTGTTAAAAGTGAAAAAAAAAAAAGGTTGACATATTAGGTCTTGCCGTGTCTGTAACAATCAGGTCTATTAAAATATCACATGATCTAACCCCTCAGATGAACATCGAAAAAAATACAAAAATAAAAACTGTAAGACCAAGCGATCAAAAAGTCATACACACCCTAAAATAGTACATAAAATGAGACCCTACCTAAGACAATTGCCCAAAAAATTTAAAAAAAACTATGGCTCTCAGAATATGGAGAGACTAAAACATAAGTTTTTTGTTTCAAAAATGCTTTTATTGTGTAAAACAAATTAAAAAAGTATACGTATTAGGTACTGCCACGTCCGTAACAACCTGCTGTATAAAAATATCACATGATCTAAGGGTACTTTCACATTAGCGTTAAAGTTTTCCGGTATTGAGTTCCGTCATAGGGGCTCAATACCGTAAAAAAAACTCTTCAATTTTATCCGAATGCATTCTGACTGGAGAGCAATCCATTGAAATGTATTAATGCCAGATCCGGTACCAAGTGTTCCGGAAAAACTAATCCAGCTTCCCGGTCTGTGAAAAAGATAAATACCGGATCCGTTTTTCCGGATGACACTGGAGAGACGGATCCGGTATTGCAATGCATTTGTCAGACGGATCCGCATGATATCCGTTTGCATACGGATTTCCGGATCTAGCAGGCAGTTCCGGCAACGGATTCTTCTAACGCTAGTGTGAAAGTACCCTAACCCTAAAACCTAAAAAACAAACAGTGTCAAAAAAGCTATACATCACAAAAAGTTATTACCACAAAGTTCCCGAAGGGGTAAATGGTGCCATTAAAAAATATTTGTCCCACAAAAAATAAGCCCTCATATGGCGATGTGAACGAAAAGTTAAAAAAGTTTAAAAAGTTATGGCTTTTGTAATGTGGGGAGGAAAAAAACGAAAATGGGAAAAACTAAAAAGGGCAGGTCTTTAAGGGGTTAACCACATCATGACTAGGTTAAGTCAATTTCTTGTTCTCTGTCAGAACTCTTCAAGATGTGCATGATGAAGTCATAAGTGAGGCTGGTGTGACAGAGATAAAGACACAGGACATTCCCTGCGTCCACGTACGTCCAGGGAAGAGAAGCTGGGAGCGCTATTCTCAGAACCGAATGTAATTCTAAAGTGTTCTCACATAATGTTTGCACTTCTGCCCAGTGTCCCTGTAATTCACTGGATCTTGCTGGGAAGAAGACTACATTTTAGGTAAGTGCGGTGATTAAGAAATAGCCACGAGAGACGTAAATGTACAACACAAAATAAAAACGACAAAGTAGAAAAATATCCTCCAAGAACCTGAAAAGGGGAAGGCACTGGACCTCAATTGTTTCCTATATGGTGGCAAATGTAGACCGTTCTATATCAATTTCTCACCATTCTGAAGATGTTTGTTTGAAAGTGAATGGTAGCACCGCAAAAAAACGGATGATATCCGTGTGCATTCCGTATTTTGCGGAACGAACAGCTGGCCCCTAATAGAACAGTACTATCCTTGTCAGTAATGCGGACAATACTAGGACATGTTCTATTTTTCAGAATGGAAATACAGACATACGGAATGAAATGCACACGGAGTAACTTCAGTTTTTTTTTACACATTTAAATAAATGGTTCCGTATACAGTCCGTAAAAAAAAAAATGGAACGGACACGGAAAGAAAAAGCCTTAGGCCCCTTTCACACGGGCGAGATTTCCAGGCGGGTGCAATGCGTGAGGTGAACGCATTGCGCCCGCACTGAATCCGAACCCATTCATTTCTATGGGGCTGTGCACATGAGCGGTGATTTTCACGCATCACTTGTGCGTTGCGTGAAAATCGCAGCATGCTCCTCTTTGTGCGTTTTCCATGCAACGCAGGCCCCATAGAAGTGAATGGGGCTGCGTGAAAATCGCAAGTGCGATTTTCACGCACAGTTGCTAGGAGACGATCGGGATGGGGACCCGATTATTATTATTTTCCCTTATAACATGGTTATAAGGGAAAATAATAGCATTCCTAATAGAGAATGCATAGTACAAAAGGGCTGCAGGGGTTAAAAAAGAAAATAATAATTTAACTCACCTTAATCCACTTGCTCGCGCAGCCGGCATCTCTTCTGTCTTCATATTTGCTGTGCACAGGAAAAGGACATGTGGTGACGTCACTGCGGTCATCACATGGCCTGTCACATGATCCATCACCATGGTAAAAGATCATGTGATGGACCATGTGATGAGCGCAGTGACGTCATCAAAGGTCCTATTCCTCAAAGAAGAAGACAGAAGAGAAGCCGGGCTGCGCGAGCAAGTGGATTAAGGTGAGTTAAATAAAAAAAATGTAACCCCTCCAGCCCTATTGTACTATGCATTCTGTATTAGGAATGCTAATTTTTTCCCTTATAACCATGTTATAAGGGAAAATAATAAAATTTACACAACACCTAACCCAAACCCGAACTTCTGTGAAGAAGTCCGGGTTCGGGTCTGGGTACCAAACATGACGATTTTTCTCACGCGTGTGCAAAACGCATTACAATGTTTTTGCGCATTTTCCTGCAACGCACCCGAATCTCATCCGGGCCAAAAACATCACGCCCGTGTGAAAGAAGCCTTAATGAGAGAAACCCCATTTAACATTCCTTATCGTATCTTAGATCCCTGCTTGTTTTCAGTTTAAGGGTTTTTCCAGTACTTAGATACTGATACAGAATACTCAGGATAGGTCATAAATATCAGATCGTGGGGGTCCAACATCCCCACCAATCAATTGACATCTGTCAATGCCAGAAACTATGCAATGGATAGAGCTGGAAGAAGAAGGTCCTGTCCACTGTGAAGTTTCCGGTGCAGATGTACGGTTGTTGCACAAAAAATATTCTACAGTTTCCAAACCAGCACCTGGATCCAAATTCTTTTATAATTGCATGTAGTTAAAAATTACTAAGCTAATCAATAAAACATATAGTGCCAACTGCTGTTTTTTTTGTTTGTTTTTTTATTTCTTTGTCTGGTTCGCCGAGATGGCCGCACATGCTCAGTTTCATCCTTCAACTTCCTTCTGAGCTGTGATAGGGAGAGCATGGACACACCTCCTGAGTTGTGATAGGGAGAGCATGGACACACCTCCTGAGTTGTGATAGGGAGAGCATGGACACACCCCTTTAGCTATAGCAGAAAAGACACACCACTTGAGCTGTCAGCTTGATATAAATCTAGCAGAGCAATGAATGTGGAGATCTCTGGATCCATGTGAGGTACAGGGCTGATTCTAGCTTTGTTAGAAAGGTATTGTCATGTCCTATAGGATGTCTGATTGTCATTTTTTCACATTAGTCATGGGATAACCACTTTAAATGGGAGCTGAGCAGCAGTACCCCAGCAGGAGCACTACAGAGTGGACTGTTTTTTCTATTCTTAAAAGCTAACACACATTACTGGTGTCTGTATAATCATATATTGTGCCTGTGAATAAAGCAGTAATATATATATATTATCTTTCTGAGCAGATCTCAATGTGGTAAAGCTATAGTACATAGTGTATATGATATGTTGATGCTAGGACACATCTCTGCCCTCAGCATGCTGATGTCTAGCCCTGTCAATCAAGGGGAGAGGGGAGTGTGCAGAGCACATGGGGTGTTACAAACTAGTGCTCAAAGAGTTCAGCCCCGCCTTCTGGTGCTCCAACTGGCTTGTTTGCATTTGAATAAAAACAGAGATATCTCTGTAGCTATTTAGCATACAGACAAAAGAAAGGTATTGTTTTAATCAGCATGATGAGCCCGGCAGTATGTCTGCATCAATAGGGTTGATCAGAGAGACAGAGCCCCTTTAAAGTGTACCGTAACTGTCATATTTTTATTTTTTGCTAATATGTAGGGAACATTTATCTAATATAGTTCATTTAGGGAAATTGAATATTTATACTAGAAAACTTGGGCAGAAATGCACCTTAGCAGCGCTCTCTCAAATTAGCATTGCTAATGGACATCCGTCTTCCTAATACAGTGCGGTACTGACTGGGAAGACGGACTGGGATGGGAGCTGCTGCCCTCACTGCTCCCTCGCAGACTGGGGACTGTAGAGTAACAGCTGTAGATTAAATATATACAGTATTTATACTCCTAGGTCTTTCTTACTGATCAGCGTGGCCAGCTTTGTCAGTGAGTGCCTCTCCAGTATCCCTGGTGCGCTAAGTAATTAACACGCCGCCGGGTGAGATTTCTGAGCGAGAGGTAAGCGCTCGCTATTGGCAATGTAGAGAGGCAGAGGCAAGTACTGTATATAGTGACAGTAATAAACTATAACTGTCCCTATATACTGTACAACAGCTTCCCCCTGCCTCCCTGCATTGCCAATAGTGAGCGCTTACCGCTCGCTCAGACATCTCACCTGGCAGCGGTTTAATTACTCAGGGCCAGGCGGTGTAAACGTCCTCACACCTGGTCCTGTTAAAGTGCAGAGGGCACAGGTCGGCCAGTTTCATAGGTACAGGTCTCCTGAGAGATGCCCTTTAATCTCTGCATAACTACAAATGTATATTACTTTCTAACAAGCTTTATGTTTCCCTTCCCCATCTGTTTGCTGTCAGTGAATAAAAACTGTGTTGTTTACATTCAGAGGCAGCAAATGGGTACATAGCTAGTCCTGCTCTGATCTGAGAGGTGGAAACAACTGTACCAACTCCATGCAATGCTGTGAGCGCAGATTCTACTGGTAGTTTGCTACAATGTACCAGCCGGTTTAGCACACCCAGAGATACAACGGTACGGACATTCTCACCTGAGAGTAGAAATAGCCTCAGAATGTAGACAAGTGTTCCAAACCTACCTCATTCACTGACAGCAAACATCTTGAAAATGGTGAGAAATAGAAATACAAAGTGTATTAGAAAGTTGTAGAACTTCCTACTACAGTGATTAAGCCAGAGCCATATGAAGCCAGAAATTCTCTTTAAGATGAGGGCAGACTCTAGTATAACTTTATAGCACAGTATTTATTTGCAACCGTTTATAAACTACATACATTGTTTGTCAGATCTCCTGCCGCATCTGTTACCGCATGACCTTTTTCAGGACAAGCTTTTATTACCAAGTGTTACACTGTATTTCAACTTTTACAAGTGGGAGAAAAAAATGTCTCATATAGGCGCCGGCTCCGATAGAGGAAACAGCAACATTTTTTTAATAAAGAAAGTTTTATTGATCTTCTCTCGCCGTAAAGTTTCAGCCGGTCTACAAGCAACCGAAACAATGCGGTTTATTATAAACTAGCAGAAGGACCCGGCTTCACTCGGGTGTATTTAATCTATTTCATTTCATGTTTGTGTGTGTCGTTAGAATATATCAACACTATCCACTATAACAGTGACATCTACAGTACCCTGCCCCCTTAACAGTGACCTCCACAGCCCCCACCACTTAACACTGACCCCCCCCCCCCCCCAACAGTGCCCGGCCCTTAAAATTGGACCTCCACAGCAGCCCACCCCCTTAACTTTGACCTTTACCAGTGAGTTTCACAGCACACCACCCCCTTGACAGTGACCTCCACAGGAGCCTTTACAGCAATCTGCCCCTTAACACTGACCTCCATAGCAGGCTGCCTCTAGGGTGGCCAGAGGTCCAGCTTTCAGACTCCCTGTCCTCCGTTTGATGCAGGGCCTGGACGGACACAAGGATGTCCTTTTGAACAGCTCACTCTAAGACAGCAGCACTGTGTTTGAGTGTGAGCTGCAGGGAGAAAGTCACCCTTCCTCCCACCCTATGTATTTTTAATTCTTTATTATTCAATAATACATTGAATATTTTTTGTAAAATTATATAGGGAATGGCATCTGTGTTCCCAGTATTTGTAGGTTTAGTTTTTAACATGTGGGAATGCCCTTAGCTTTAGTTGAATGAGGCTATGTGTTGCTTCTTAAACTTAGAACAAGCTCTATACCTCACATGGATCCAGAGATCTGCCCATTCATTGCTCCATGCTGGCAGCTCAGGGGGCGTGTCCTGTCTGCAGCCACTGGTCGTAGTTGAATGATGGAACTGAGCATTTATGTAAACCTCAGTGAGCTGGACAGAGAACTTAGAAAAAGGGCAAACAGCAGGTGGCGATATACAAATAATTTTTTTTGAATAGCTCAGTGGCTATACTACATTTTTTATTACATGCAGTTACAAATGTATTTAGATCCAGGAGCTGGTTTAAAAAATGTTGAATATTTTTCGTGGGACAACCCCTTTAACATTTAAAGGAGAAGATACACTTGATGATTAGTTCACACTTTGCCTTCATGCACACAACAGAGATATGTTGCAAGGTGCCTGTATGGATGGACACAGGGTCCCTGTGTCTACATACTATAAAGTTGTAGGCACCCCATGTGCCGTCATATGGTGCTGCTGCAAGGTGTTATATTACAGAGGTTTTTCCTTCTGTATGAATCAGAGGTACACCCAAGCACAGTAAGGCCTGTATAAAACACCCCGCACTCTACCAAAAACTAATAAGGACGACATATTGTACTTTGGTTATGTTTTGAATATTTTCCCTCGCAGCGTATGGGCATGCAATCCGTTTCCATTGCAGCATTGATCTGTGGACTGCTTAATTGCACTTTCTTTCCCTTTCCCTAGGGAGGAATAGTAAGATGCTTGTGCCTTTCATAATTGTGTTTAGTAATGATGGATCTTTCCCTCTATGGCTGTGTTTACACAGATAGCTGTCAATCACTGATAGGAACGCCTACTTGACTTCAGAGATCGCTGTCAATCACTGATAGAACCGCCTACTTGACTTCAGAGATCGCTGTCAATCACTGATAGGAACGCCTACTTGACTTCAGAGATCGCTGTCAATCACTGATAGAACCGCCTACTTGACTTCAGAGATCGCTGTCAATCACTGATAGGAACGCCTACTTGACTTCAGAGATCGCTGTCAATCACTGATAGGACCGCCTACTTGACTTCAGAGATCGCTGTCAATCACTGATAGGACCACGTACTTGACTTCAGAGATCGCTGTCAATCACTGATAGGACCGCCTACTTGACTTCAGAGATCGCTGTCAATCACTGACAGAACCGCCTCCTTGACTTCAGAGATCGCTGTCAATCACTGACAGAACCGCCTCCTTGACTTCAGAGATCGCTGTCAATCACTGATAGAACCGCCTCCTTGACTTCAGAGATCGCTGTCAATCACTGACAGAACCGCCTCCTTGACTTAAGAGATCACTGTCAATCACTGATAGAACCGCCTCCTTGACTTCAGAGATCGCTGTCAATCACTGATAGGACTGTCTACTTGACTTCAGAGATCGCTGTCAATCACTGATAGAACCGCCTCCTTGACTTCAGAGATCGCTGTAAATCACTGACAGAACCGCCTCCTTGACTTCAGAGATCGCTGTCAATCACTGATAGAACCGCCTCCTTGACTTCAGAGATCGCTGTCAATCACTGATAGGACCGTCTACTTGACTTCAGAGATCGCTGTCAATCACTGATAGAACCGCCTCCTTGACTTCAGAGATCGCTGTAAATCACTGACAGAACCGCCTCCTTGACTTCAGAGATCGCTGTCAATCACTGATAGAACCGCCTCCTTGACTTCAGAGATCGCTGTCAATCACTGATAGGACCGTCTACTTGACTTCAGAGATCGCTGTCAATCACTGATAGAACCGCCTTCTGGACTCCCAAGCCCAGAACGAGCAGGAATTTATATCAATAAAATACAAGTTGTACTGAATCCTTTCCCACAGAACTATATATCGATCTGCTCAGCTCCTCCTGCTATATAACATGCTACCTGTAGCATACATTGCAGTTTCATGGTGACACGTTCCTTCAGGGAAAAAATAGCAATCCGCCAGCACTCGATCCTCAGTACATGCTGCAGAGGGAAGGAGTGGACTCCACGTATGCAGTAAAACAGGCATGCTCAAGCTGCGGCCCTCCAGCTGTTGCAAAACTACAACTCCCAGCATGACCAAACAGCTTACAGCTATCAGCCTACAGCAAGGCATGGTGGGAGTTGTAGTTTTACAACAGCTGAAGGGCCGCAGGTTGAGCATCCCCGCAGTAAAGGATCCCAGCAGTTGTGTCTCGTATTGAAGAAAAGCTGCTTTATTTCACATTAGATAAGTCACATCCAAGAGACCAGGACGCGTTTCGGCAATCTGCCTTTCCTAACAGGACCTGTTGAGAAAGGCAGATTGCCGAAACGCGTCCTGATCTAATGGATGTGACTTATCGAATGTGAAATAAAGCAGATTTTCTTCAATACGATACACAACTGCTGGGATCCTTTACTGCATACGTAGGTTCCTTCAGGGGCGGATTGGCCATAGACCTTACAGGGAAATTTCCTGGTGGGCCGATGCCCAGGGGGCCGCCTGAGCCCTCCTCCCGTGGCCAGTGGAAGTTTTTTGGGGATGTATTTTGTGATGCTGGGGGGCAGTATTTTGTGATGGACTGTGGTATTTGGCGCTGTTGGGGTGGTATAATGTGCCACAATTTGGTATTGCTACCACCGCCTACTTGTGCTGGCCCTGCCTTCCATCAATTTGGACCCCAATACAAAACGGGGCAACTTTTAGTATTTTTTCCAGGATCACTTTAGATTCCCAGTCCGTCCCTGGGTTCCCTTTAAACTCCACGGACTGTTTGCGGTCAGTGCTACGCTATACCTCACCAGAACCTGCTGCTCATGGTGGACCCACCCTTCATCTTAGGACTTACTATAAACAGATGTTATATTCACATTGGACAAGTGTAAGATGCCTGCAACATTTTCTTATCAGCTAAAACACAAACTTCCTTTGCACAGAAGATGGGCGATGTGTGAGCTCGGTTCTGTATTATCTGCTTGCCTGATCACCTACCTGCTCCGGATATTTGCTCCCAACAATTTCCGCCACTGTATTGAATGAATCAGCGTCTGGATGCTGGACTGCTCCCATATAGAGATTGACAACAATTTTAACACCGCGGGATACCAGGCGAGCCATGAGTTCAGCATCTTCTACTGTGATGCAGGCAGTGGGGATCTTTTCGACACCATTCTCGTAATCCTGCCATCCGGTGTGTGGGCTGCAAAAAAATAAGAAATAAACAGTTGTTTAGTTGTACTGTAATAATAATATAATAGCACAAAAAAACGACTGCAATCTGGTGTCAAATATTCCAAAAAGCTGACAGACCAGCACAGAAGTACAAGATAATCTGAGACCTCAGATATATCCAGTGGGAAGAATCCGATATTACCATAATTTATTTTGGTTCTTGAGGTTCTGTTCTGTAATCCACAGATCATTTTATAAACTTTTTATGACCGTTCATCGATCCAGAATGCGGTATATCCTGGCACTCAGGTTTCATTAAAAAGGTATTGCGGTAATTTAAAGTACGGTAATCCCTTATCCAAAGGATAGGGGATACCTATTATATGGGTGGGGATCCAAAGAACAGGGACCCATTACCTCGCAAGGGCCCCGAAATGAATGGAACGGCGGGTCGAGCATGTGCAGTGCGGCTCCATTTGTCTTTAGGGGATTCCTGTAAATAGCGGAGTACAGTGCTCTGCTATTTCGGCAGGTCTCACAGACATGAATGGAGTGGCAGTGCACACTGCCGCTCTGTTCATTTCAGGGGCCCCTGTTCTTATTAGATCCCGTTCTTATTAGATCCCACTCTGACCTAATAGTTAGCTCCTATCCTGTAGAAAGGGAATTCATTAAAATGACTGGAATAAACCCATTAATTATTTTCAGTAGCAACCTACATTTTGCAGGTTGATCATGCTCAGTTCAGCCAGCCAGAATTGCACTTTGCACTGACGAGGAGCAAGTACCCCGAAATAACCTTTGCACCGCAATCTGCGACAGATATATCATTTGGTAAATGACCTCCTAGTTTGTGATTTTTTTAATGCAACTTTTCAGGATAATAAATCTCCCCCATAGTGTCACCAAAAAGAGAAAGTATTCATGTCTAGGACGTAGTATTGCTGTAGTGTTGCACTGCTGCTCTGTGTGTGATGACCCTGCAAGCTGGTTTAAAGAGGACCTTTCATGGGTCCAGACATTATAAACTAAGGCTACTTTCACATTAGCGTTTTTCTTTTCTGGCAAAGAGTTCCGTCACAGGGGCTTAATACCGGAAAAGAACTGATCAGGCATATCCCCATGCATTCTGAATGGAGAGTAATCCATTCAGGATGCATAAGGATGTCTTCAGTTCAGTCAATTTGACTGATCAAGCAAAAGAGAAAACCGTTTTATCTCCGGCGAAAAATAAATGAAGTCTTGCCTGAATGCCGGCATTTTTTCCCATATGCGCAGACCGAAAAAAAAGTGAAAAAAATAAATGCCGGATCTGGCATTTCAATGCATTTTTTTGACTGATCAGGCATTTTTAAGACTGATCAGGATCCTGATCAGTCTTACTAATGCCATCAGTTGGCATACGTTTTGCCGGATCCAGCAGGCAGTTCCGGCGACGTATCAGGAAACGTAGGGCATAGTGCAGGGATCTAACTGCACTTACTATTTTTTCTGGGCGCCGCTCCGTTGGCCCCGCTGTGGCCCCCGTTGTATTCTCCCGCCCTGTATGCTAATTTTAGCATTGGAACAAGGAGCAGGAGATTGCCCTGTTTCTCAATGGGCGTCTCCTTCTCCCTGGCTGTAGCGTGGTCCAATCGCGGCGGAGAGCGTCACAGCCAGAGAGAAGGTGACGCCCATGGAGAAAGACACAGCTCCTCCTTGTTCCGATGCTAAAATTAGCATACCAGGCGGGAGAATACAACAGGGGCCACAGCTGGTGAACGGAGCGGCGCCCAGAAAAAATAGTAAGTGCAGTCAGATCCCTGCACTATGCCCTACATATCCTGATACTTAGCTTATAATGTCTGGACCCATGAAAGGTCCTCTTTAAGAAATCACCCAGAAGGCAAAATAATATACATTTTCTCCCATTAAAGGGAATCTGTCAGCAGTTTTATGCTGCTAGGTTCTAACAGCTTCAGCTCATGCCGATGAGTCCTGATATTCATGAGCTCTTGGCTCCCCCACAGCAGTCAGGAGCTCATGAATATTCAGAACTCATTGGCATGCGCTGATGCTTGAATATAAGACATTAGCAAAATGTCCGGGAAAATTAAAGAAGGTGACCAAGGCATTTTGGTAAGGGGATCGGTCACTAGTTTATGTTGCCCTTAGTTAGGGCGCCCTAAAACTGGTGACAGATTCCCTTTAAAGGCCAGCTACATATTCCTTACAGTTCCTTCCACAGCAGAGACGCGGCATGAATCTATTTATGAGCCAGGAAAGAAATCAGCATAAAAGCGTTCATCCAGAAGAACGTGCATCCTCACCAAATGAGCTAAGTAAAAAAAAGAAACGGAGCAGGCACTTTTTGACTTGATATTTAGTAAGTTAATTGAAGGCAGGCATTACTCCGAGAAAATGTCATTATAAAACAGTTTACTGTAGGAGAATTCTGACTGCACTAATAAAGACAATGTGCTCCTGCAAAATAATATCCCATTAAAGCTAAATTTAATTGAAAAATTGTCAAAGCTGCAGAACACCACCCAGGCTACCTGTCTCACTGATCCACAGTCCAAGGCAGAGATGTAACCCTTTCCTGCCAAGACCATTTTTACCCTTTTGGCCAACATAATACCTGTATTATAAAATAAAATAAAAATAAAATCATATTATATACCCATATCCAATGCAAAAACGCCTCCAAACATTTTATAATCAGGGGCGCCTTCATACAATGGGGGAGCTTGACTAATCATATTGCGCCAGAATTGTGGTGTAAAGTGCACCAAAAATAACAGTGTTTTGATTTGCGCCAAACATATCAACAGTTTTCTCCTTATTTTTCGTCAAAAAGAATGAAACACGGCAGAAAAGCGTTTTGAATGTCAAAGTGGGTGGGGCTACCAAATTGGCGTATATTATGCCTCATTTATAAATATATGTTCGGCTTAACCTTTAAGAGGCATTCCGTTTTGATTAGTCATAATAGAAGTCTATGGCCAAGCATAAAACACCTTGGACACCTTGAGGGTAATTTTTTAAATTACTGCATTGCATTTTACTCATTTTGGGCCAAAAATCATGTTTTCAACACTCAATTTTAAGCAGTTTTTGTGACACATGTGGTTAAAAATCTGTCAATTTGCAGACTATTCCTCTTGAGTTCAGATCAGCTGAGGGCTCATGTAAAGCCTTATCACTGATCTCCTGACCTCATAAACTGATACGAATATGGTTTAAATGAGTGTTTATGAGGTGAGATCAGAGATCAGCCTTCACATGAGCTGTCAGCTGACCTGAACTTAGGAGTGGATTTTAACCACATGTATCACAAAAACTGGAAATGTTTAATAACAAATTAAGGCCTCATGCACACGACCGTTGTTTTATTCCGTGTCCGTTGTTCCGTTTTTCGTGATTTTCTGCGGACCCGTTGACTTTCAATTGGTTCGTTGAAAACTCGGCTAATGCACCGTTTGTCATCCGCGTGCATTAACCAGTCCATCAAAAAAATATAACCTGTCCTATTTTTTTTTACGGAAAACAATTCGCGGACCGAAACAAAAACGGAAACGGATCACGGAACAACGGAACCCCATTTTGCGAAACGGAACACAACAACGGTCGTGTGCATGAGGCCTAAGGCTACTTTCACACTCGCGTTTCGGGCAGATTCATCATGGATCTGCAAAAACGGATCCGTTACAATAATACAACCGCATGCATCAGTCATGAACGGATCCGTTTGTATTATCTGTAACATAGCCAAGACAGATTCGTCATGAACTCCATTAAAAGTCAATTGGAGACGGATCCGTTTTCTGATGTGCCAGATTGCGTCAGAGAAAACGGATCCGTCCCCATTGACTTACATTGTGTGCCTGGACTGATCCGTTTGGCTCAGTTTCGTCAGGTGGACACCAAAACGCTGCAAGCAGTTGGTGTCCGCCTCCAAAGCGGAATGGAGACTGATCAGAGGCAAACTGATGCATTCTGAGCGGATCCTTTTCCATTCAGAATGCAATAGGGCAAAACGGATCCATTTTGGACCGCTGGTGAGAGCCCTGAACGGATCTCACAGACGGAAAGTAGCCTAAAAAAATTATGTTTAGCCCAAATTGAGTAAAATGCAATCATAAACAAAATTGCCCAAAAGGTGTCTATAGCCTTTAAATCTACACCAGTTGGAGTTAAGCTGCCTATACGCCTTCAATAGCTATCTGCCAAACACTCATTCCGCTAACCGCTCTCTCTCAGACTTCCGCACAGGCAAACACAGGGCTCAAGCACACAACCGTATTTTGCATCCATGTCTGATCCAAATTTTTTTGCAGATTGCAATAAAGGTCCAGAAAAAAAACGGACGGCAGATGCATATGAACTGTGTTCTGTCTGCCTCTATACGTCCGTGCCACAAATGATAGAACATGTCCTATTCTTGTCTGTATTGTGGACGAGAATTACCATTTTTATTAATGGGAGTGAGAAAATTGCAAAATGCACACGGAAGATATCCGCGTACTGGGGATCCATGGTTTGTGGGCCACAGTACGGATACGGAAGCCTTACTCTGTTTGGTTAAGCATGTATGTGTTTTCAGTGGTAAGAGAAAGCCACTGCCAGACACCTTTGGTGGCAGCTTACGTCTCAGGAGAACGCAGCTTAGGAAGCGTGCTGGCTCTCCTTTAAAATACCAGCTGTGTATGGAAACTTTTTAGGCTACTTTCACACTAGCGTTTTTATTTTCCGGCATTGAGTTCCGTCCTAGGGGCTCTATACCTGAAAAGAACTGATCAGTTTTATCCCCATACAATCTGAATGGAGAGTAATCCGTTCAGGATGCATCAGGATGTCTTCAGTTCAGTCTTTTTGACTTTTCAGGACGGATCCGGCATTTGTTTCCATAGGAATGTATTAGTGCCGGATCCGGCATTCAAATTGCGCAGACCTTTAAAAACGTGAAAAGAAAATTGCGGATCCGGTATTGCCAGGGGTGTATCTATCACAAGGCAAACAAGGCACTTGACAATGGGGCGGCAAAATGCCTTGTTTGCTTAGTGATAGTTACACTCCAGTGACTGCTCGCTCCTCTGCCTTCAGCATCCTCCTCCTCTCGGTCTCTCTGGACCAATCCCCGCCCCTCCCTCTCCTCCAATCAGAGGCAGCATTACATGGGGGAGCGGTCACATGACCAGTGCCGGCTGCATCTTCTCATGTAAGGGGGACAGGTGGCTGCTGCAGCCAGTGAAGGGACATGATGGCTGAGGACACGCTGGCCTCCAGTCTGAACTGGTGCCTGCGGATGGAGGACCCAGGGGAGGCGGAGCGGGAGCCGCCGCACATGAGGGTCTTCAACCCGTACACCAAGTTCAAGAAGTTCAGCAGAAAGCAGATCAAGGACATGGAGGGGATATTCAGGTGGTGAGTGCCCGGAGTGCTGGGGCAGTGACCCCGGTGCCCATCACCAGTCTCTGATGCGCTGGTCACATGCAGATGGCGCTGAACTTGTGTCTGCAGGGGAGAACTAATCTCCAGTAAGCACTTGGCGTACGTGCAGCCCTATGCAAAAATTACAGGCAGTGCGCAAGGAGTGCTCAGTGACAAACTGAGCTCTGCTACATCTGTGTGTAATGGGCACATACACCCTGGATGGACATTTAGGATCCAAAGCGACTAATCAGTGCCTTGCTTTCTTCTTTTTTTTTTTAAAGTGCAACTTCTGACACACATACTTTGTATTTTACAGATTTTTATATATTTTGTATACATCTGCAAAATACTAAATATTTGTGTCAAACTAGGAATGTGCATAGTTTATTTTTTTTTAAATAACTTTTAGATGATAGACATTTTTTTTTATTTCATACATACATTTGTGATAAATCTTTTTAAGGAAAGGGTGGAGCCTAAAGAGGAAGAGGTGGGGTTTACAGAGGAAGGGGTTTGGCCTTGACAGGAAGGGGTGGGTCAAATTTATATTTATAACCGAGATACACCACTGGGTATTGCAATGCATTTTTCTGACTGATCAGGCATTTTTCAGACTGATTAGGATCCTGATAAGTTTAAAAAAGGCAGGCAGTTCAGGCAACGCAAGTGTGAAAGTACCCTTAGCAATGCTCCATGGGAAAAAAAAATATCCAAAGTATCTCCCAGGGAAAGAGAACTATGTCACTATCGCCACCTTCTGGAAGTGACTCCCTAGGAGTCAAAGTCCAACTTTATAACAAGCCTTGGAACATGACAAGGGAAAACAGCCAAGCCAAATATCCAACAAAAGAACAGCATGATGAACTTCAACTTGCCAGTTCCTTTTCTATCAGAGGGGAGTTGGGAGCTACTTATACACGTTAGATCGTCAGCCAACAATACTCATGTGTATGGGGTTGTATAGTCTATGCTCTATATGGCTGTCCCAGGGCAATTGAGAGTGACAGCATTTGCCAATGCAACCCGACTGGTACCCTAACTGTGGATCCCAAGCTGAAAATGTCTGATTTAGATAAAGATGTGAAAATATTTTAGGTCACATCACTTCATATGAAGAACATTTCACTAATGTTGTAGCACCACTGTATAAAATGCATCATGTAACACGCCCTGCAATTTGTCACAATAAAGTTCCACGAATGCGACTTTCCCTTGCTTTGCGCCAATTCTTGAGGTTTCCTTTGTTAACATTACACACTAGGCACATAAAGCATCAGATGCAACCTGACAGACTAGAGTCTATTTTCTCTCACTTTTGATGCCATGCCACCGCTTCCCTTAAAAAAAGAAATAAATGTGTGTCAACGCTGCGCTCAGCAGAATATATGTCTGAAGTGTTAATGGCACGGTCTTGCGGCACAGAAGTAAACATTTCGGCTTGTGATGCAAAGAAAACATGATGGTTTTATCGTCTTCCTGGAGATTCTGTACAAGATTGAAAAATATTACCAGATGGCTCATTAAATTATTCTGGAAGAGCCATACATTCAGGTGGAGACAACAGATCCTACAGATGACATCGATACCAGCCGGCTGGCACGTGCAGCGTGGCAATATTTTGCAAACCAAGGGAAGGTTCTAAAGTGGCTGCGCTATTTCCGTTCAGTATTCTGCCTGAAAGAAGATAATCTATAGTTATGCAAAAATACGTATATATGAACTCATCAAGTGGCAACAGGAGGAGACCCCATTTTGATATTGCTGTTTGTAAATCCCCTCTGAGCTGCCAAATAATGGGATAATAAAGTAGGCCTGTTTCACACAGGCGTTCCTCGTTCCGGCAAGGGAAAACCCTGCCGAATCCGTAACTACTGTGTACAGCTGTGCTCTGCCGGACGTCTGTCCGGCCCCATTCACTATAATGGGGACAGGTGGAGATCCGGCTGCAACACGGCGACACTCGTTATCCAGCTCCTGGGTTAAAGGTGATGTCTTGTTAGCAACAACCCCTCTCAGCTGAGCACTGTGGATCCAACTCCCGGCACGCCAACAAGAGTAAGTCTTCTTTGGCCGGACATTTCCTCTCCTGCTTTGACTGGAAGGGAAATACAATATTACATGGAGGTCAGTCATTTTTACAGAACGACTCTCCATGGCTCATAGAGGGTAGTGCCAAACAGGGCGCCGCCTTCATGAAGTCCATGTGCCCTAACAGGTCATATGGACATGGGTTGTCCTGATGAGATAACTTCTTTATGCTGATCTTTAAAAAAATAAAAATAAATCATCCAAGTCTGCCCCTTAGGCAGCTATTTTTTATTACTACAACCAAAAATAGGTGCATATTTAGAGTCTGCTCTTCCCTATGCTGCTCTCTATAAATGTTCTACCTGGACTCTTCCTGGTGTGCATGTCTCGAGTCAATAAAAAAAGTCTCCCAAAGAAGCCAACTGTGTCTCCATACGAGCCAGAAGCCAACTGTGTCTCCATACAAGCCAGAAGCCAACTGTGTCTCCATACGAGCCAGAAGCCAACTGTGTTTAAAATTTTGTAAATGCTAGTCTATGAACGATGAGTCTATGAACAATAGTTCCTAAAATTACATTTCTAGAAAGACTGTTCATCGCCTGGAGTCGTGGAGCATGTGTGGCCAGTCTGAAACACAAGGCCAATATACACTCACCTAAATAATTATTAGGAACACCATACTAATACGGTGTTGGACCCCCTTTTGCCTTCAGAACTGCCCTAATTCTACGTGGCATTGATTCAACAAGGTGGCCCATATTGATAGGATAGCATCTTGCAGTTGATGAAGATTTGAGGGATGCACATCCAGGGCACGAAGCTCCCGTTCCAACACATCCTAAAGATGCTATATTGGGTTGAGATCTGCACAGTGGTAACAAGGCATGATGGATACATGTTCTCATTCTGTTTACGCCAAATTCGGACTTTGAATGTCTCAACAGAAATCGAGACTCATCAGACCAGGCAACATTTTTCCAGTCTTCAACAGTACAATTTTGGTGAGCTCGTGCAAATTGTAGCCTCTTTTTCCTATTTGTAGTGGAGATGAGTGGTACCCGGTGGGGTCTTCTGCTGTTGTAGCCCATCCGCCTCAAGGTTGTGCGTGTTGTGGCTTCACAAATGCTTTGCTGCATACCTCGGTTGTACCGAGTGCTTATTTCAGTCAACGTTGCTCTTCTATCAGCTTGAATCAGTCGGCCCATTCTCCTCTGACCTTTAGCATCAACAAGGCATTTTCACCCACAGGACTGCCGCATACTGGATGTTTTTCCCTTTTCACACCATTCTTTGTAAACCCTAGAAATGGTTGTGCGTGAAAATCCCAGTAACTGAGCAGATTGTGAAATACTCAGACCGGCCCGTCTGGCACCAACAACCATGCCACGCTCAAAATTGCTTAAATCACCTTTCTTTCCCATTCTGACATTCAGTTTGGAGTTCAGGAGATTGTCTTGACCAGGACCACAACACTACATGCATTGAAGCAACTGCCATGTGATTGGTTGACTAGATAATCACATTATTGAGAAATAGAACAGGTGTTCCTAATAATTCTTTAGGTGAGTGTATAGTTACTGTATTGGTGTAATGATAGTTCATTAGCTGAATTGCTGTTCAAACATCATACTACTTCTATCTACGTGTATGGTAAGTTTAAAGGGGTATTATGACTGTACAAAGTAGAACTTTTTTTTTAAAACTAGTGACATGCAATAACGTCCCCAATATAAAGCTATTAACAAAAACACATTTGTAGACCATCCCACTTAGCCAGGGTTAAGACCTGTAGTTTGTAGCAATGGGCTGGTCAAGCATGTGCAGATTGTTTCCTTCTCTGTCAGGTGTATTCTGGAGGAGATGTGTGTTTCAAGCGGCTCTGCTAAGAACCTATCTGTCAGGAGGGTTACCATGTCAAACAGTCAAGCCCCAGGTGGTTGACTTATCGGTGAAGCTGGAAGCCAAGCCAATCAGGTTCTGGCTCAGTGTCCAATCCCAGAGCTAGGCAGAGAATTTAAGACTGCTACTCAGTGAGTAAGATCGCCTGTGATTGTGTGGAGTGTTCTCTGTATCTCTGTGCTTTGTACCTTAACTAAGGCTTCTTTCACACTAGCGGCAGGACGGATCAAACAGGCTGTTCACCCTGTCAGATCCATCCTGCCGCTATTTCGCCGTGCTGCCGCTCCATCCCCATTGACTATAATGGGGGATGGCGGTGGAGCTCCGGCGCAGCACGGCAGTTCGCGGTGAGAAGCCGCCAGAATAAAAAGTCGGACATGCAGTACTTTTAGTCCGGCGGCCTTTTGCCGTGCACTGTCGTGCTGCGCCAGAGCTCTGCCCCCGTCCCCATTATAGTCAATAGGGATGGAGCGACAGTCCGGCGGCACGGCGAAATAGTGGCAGGACGGATCAGACCGGGTGAACAGCCCGTCGCATCCGTTCTGCCGCTAGTGTGAAAGTAGCCTTATGACCTGCGTGTTAACCCTCTGTGTATCGACCTTGGCTTGATTTCTGGATTAACCCCTCGTCTGCAGAATTGGCTTTTACTGATTCTCTTGGTATTTTTGTGGCTAGTTTCTGGAATACCCCCTTGTCTGCTGTTTTGTCTCTATCCATGGTTCTGTGAACCCTGTTTGTCTACCACTCTTTGCATTCCGGTCATTCTAGTAGGTCTGTTTCTAGCAAGCTTGGACCAGTTTTCTGAATCCAAGGGGTACTCTTAGCTTCCTAGCAACTGAAGTGCTTAAAGGGGTTCTGTAGTTTTTTTTTTACTGATAATCTATCCTCTGGATAGATCATCAGCATCTATCCAGACCCCCTGCCGATCAGCTGTTTGAGAAGGCAGCGGCGCTGACAGTAGCACCGTGACCTTCTCGCTGTTTACCGAAGGCCTGGGCGGGGCTAAGCTCCATTCAAGTGAACAGAGCTTAGCCCTGCCCAGGCCATTGATACTAGTTGTGACGTCACTGTGCCTGTGGTAAACAGCGAGAAGGCCGCGGTGCTACTGCCGGCGCTGCTACATTCTCAAACAGCTGATCGGCAAGGGTCCCGGGAGTTGGACCCCCGCCGATCAGATGCTGATGATCTATCCAGAGGATAGATCATCAGTTTAAAAAAACTGCAGAACCCCTTTAAGCACTTCAGTTGCTAGGAAGCTAAGAGTACCCCTAGGAATCAGAACCCCTTTAAGGAAGACTGGTAGCAGTTTCTGAGTTTGCTGGCTGTGGTTTCAGATAGTGACCATAATATTTCCTCAATCAATCAATGAGCAGAGACTCACGGGTTTATGGCTGTGGGGGATTATAGGCAATAGTCTGATTGGCTGATCTAAAGTCATGTAATGGTAGCGCCAATGCCATGAGAGTTAGAGATGGAACAGGATCACAACAAGAGCAGACTGGCAGCATACAATGTTATCAGGGACCTACTGAGGTGTATTATGCATTTTACACTAAATTAAACACATTGGTGCTGTTTGTTAAGAAAAAATGGGTAACTTGAATACCCCTTTAAGTCACAGCATTGAATTTTAATTTAAATTCTATCCAGCCATTACTGGAAACACGGGTAGGTAATATGACCACTAGTATTGCCGCCCAACTTTCTTAGAAACAGATAAGATAGTTAAATAGAATTTTTAACTTGACAAAAAAGTACAGGTCTTATATTTACAAGTAATTTTTTATTGCTTCCTTGTAACAACTGTTTTCTGAAAAATTACCCTAAAATTAGACTGCTGCATCAAAGAAATTTCTCTCCAAGGATCGCTTCCTCCTTTTTCATTGGCTTCAAGTGTTTTTCTGGCACTGCATTAGAGATGCATGAACATTTGATATCGGTTAGCACATTTTATGATGCAATGAGTTCAGGAGTCATACATTTTAATTCATGCAGGAAAACGTCCATGGCAAGTTATATTTGCAAAGAAAATACAGTAATTTAATGAGGAAATTAGAAGACTCAGCTCAGGGCTCCGTTGAATGGATTGATAATATGGAGTCTATAGCTTAAAACCGGTCCATGTGCCTACATGGGCATACAGAGTTTTTTTTCTATATAACCCATGAAAAACAGTCTTGCCATATTACCAGTAAAAAAAAACTGCAGAACCCCTTTAAGCACTTCAATTGCTAGGAAGCTAAGAGTACCCCTAGGATTCAGAAAACTAGTCCAAGCTTGCTAGAAACAGACCTACTAGAATGACCGGAATGCAAAGAGTTGTAGACAAATAGGGTCCACAGAACCATGGATAGAGACAAAACAGCAGACAAGGGGGTATTCCAGAAACTAGCCACAAAAATACCAAGAGAATCAGTAAAAGCCAACAGAAGTACCATATGGCAGCAATTGGAATGCCTACAACTGCGGGAACTTTAGGACTCTGGATGCTCCAAATTTAGCCATTTGATAGGATTTTATACTGTTAAACTGGCCAACGGTCCGGTTAAGTGTCAACGCACCTGGATGACCACACTGAATATGATCTAGCCATTGTGCTTCTCATAAGAACCATAACAAAGACCCCTCTGTTGCTTGTCTGAAGAGCTGAAAGATGAACACTTTCGAACCAGCTAGTGGTCAATGTCTGGCTTTTCTAACCCTATAAAGAAAATAATAACCCCATAATTCACTCCATAGCATTTTTTTTTATACAAAGGTTCACCAACGATAATCAGGTCAGAGGGTGCCCCGATGCTAGGACCACCACCACAGTTATCTGTGGAGAAATTTGGAAGAAAGTATTCAATCCAGTTAAAGGGATTTTCAGGACATACCTACTGATGCTTAGGATAGGTCATAACTATCAGTTTGGCCCATGTCCGAATCCTGTAGCTCACACCAATCAGCTGTTTTTATGGCCTGTGGTGGCAGAACCAGACCCAGGGAAAAAACAGCTTTAGTGGCCGTTCCCGGTTACTGCAGAGCTGCTCCCATTTACAGAGCTGTGTATTTCCAGTACCACAGATCATGAAAAGAACTGATCAGTGGGGACTCTAGGAGTCAGACGCCAAGCATCTGATGACCTAAGGATGGGTCTTCAATAGGTACGTCCAAGAATTCTTGCATAGAAGCATAAAATGAGGGACTTGAATGAGGGAGCTGTCAGCTCTCCTGATATACACTCACCTAAAGAATTATTAGGAACACCATACTAATACGGTGTTGGACCCCCTTTTGCCTTCAGAACCGCCTTAATTCTACGTGGCATTGATTCAGCAAGGTGCTGATAGCATTCTTTAGAAATTTTGGCCCATATTGATAGGATAGCATCTTGCAGTTGATGGAGATTTGAGGGATGCACATCCAGGGCACGAAGCTCCCGTTCTACCACATCCCAAAGATGCTCTATTGGGTTGAGATCTGTTGACTGTGGGGGCCATTTTATTACAGTGAACTCATTGTCATGTTCAAGAAACCAATTTGAAATGATTCGAGCTTTGTGACATGGTGCATTATCCTGCTGGAAGTAGCCATCAGAGGATGGGTACATGATGGTCATGAGGGATGGCCAAATTTGGACTCTACCATTTGAATGTCTCAACAGAAATCGAGACTCATCAGACCAGGCAACATTTTTCCAGTCTTCAACAGTCCAATTTTGGTGAGCTTGTGCAAATTGTAGCCTCTTTTTCCTATTTGTAGTGGAGATGAGCGGTACCTGGTGTGGTCTTCTGCTGTTGTAGCCCATCCGCCTCAAGGTTGTGCTTGTTGTGGCTTCAAAATTCATAAGTACTTGAGGAGGTCAGATCAAGCTGTATCTGCCTTCTTGATTATCCAGAATACAATTGTCACTCAGGAGGAATAATCTTAAAACATAACATTTAATGTCTAAATTTCTAAAATCCTTGATACAATGTGCGAAAAAGAAAATTAAATATAGTGAGATGAACACGGTGCAGGGCCCTCAATGGCTATGGCCCATGGTCATCTCAGTATATTGATAAATTAAATTAAAGTGCACGGCGGCACTTAGAGGGTAAACCAGTGTGTCCTACCGGTACCCAGGATAGGTTGTCAGTTGCTTCAACACACGATGATCCAGTAAACGTTCTTCCTGTATAGATGGTCGGATGAACCAATAGGGAGATAGCAACCGGCTGACAGTTTAAGGAAATCCTATGGCTGTCTAGCCAATACCCTAGAAACTAGAAATGTGATAGCAACCTGACCACAGGGCACTCGTCCTTGAAAGGACGACCCTGTCCGGAACCTTTCCCTGATTCTATAAACTATATGTCCCTAATTTATGCATGAGCATAGTCCCTACACGCATGTTTCACTGCCAGGACATTAGGCAGTTCATCAGGAGAGATGATATAATAGTGAAACAGGTCAATCGCAGATAGAGTGGAAAAAACCTGATGACCAGAGATGACACAGTCAGTCAAAGTGGTCAGTAGGTGCACGAGGATAATCGGCTCCTATGTGCATATGCAGCTACACATATCGGTTTACTGCATTATTCCTAAACCCCTCCATCTATGGGGTAGCCCACATAGGAGCCGATTATCCTCATGCACCTACTGACCACTTTGACTGACTGTGTCATCTCTGGTCATCAGGTTTTTTCCACTCTATCTGCGATTGACCTGTTTCACTATTATATCATCTCTCCTGATGAACTGCCTAATGTCCTGGCAGTGAAACATGCGTGTAGGGACTATGCTCATGCATAAATTAGGGACATATAGTTTATAGAATCAGGGAAAGGTTCCGGACAGGGTCGTCCTTTCAAGGACGAGTGCCCTGTGGTCAGGTTGCTATCACATTTCTAGTTTCTAGGGTATTGGCTAGACAGCCATAGGATTTCCTTAGGGACCCTACACACATGTGGTAAACTGTCAGCCGGTTGCTATCTCCCTATTGGTTCATCCGACCATCTATACAGGAAGAACGTTTACTGGATCATCGTGTGTTGAAGCAACTGACAACCTATCCTGGGTACCGGTAGGACACACTGGTTTACCCTCTAAGTGCCGCCGTGCACTTTAATTTAATTTATCAATATACTGAGATGACCATGGGCCATAGCCATTGAGGGCCCTGCACCGTGTTCATCTCACTATATTTAATTTTCTTTTTCGCACATTGTATCAAGGATTTTAGAAATTTAGACATTAAATGTTATGTTTTAAGATTCTTGTTGTGGCTTCACAGATGCTTTGCTGCATACCTCGGTTGCAACGAGTGGTTATTTCAGTCAACGTTGCTCTTCTATCAGCTTGAATCAGTCGGCCCATTCTCCTCTGACCTCTAGCATCAACAAGGCATTTTCACCCACAGGGCTGCCGCATACTGGATGTTTTTCCCTTTTCACACCATTCTTTGTAAACCCTAGAAATGGTTGTGCGTGAAAATCCCAGTAACTGAGCAAATTGTGAAATACTCAGACCGGCCCGTCTGGCACCAACACCCATGCCATGCTCAAAATTGCTTAAATCACCTTTCTTTCCCATTCTGACATTCAGTTTGGAGTTCAGGAGATTGTCTTGACCAGGACCACAACCCTACATGCATTGAAGCAACTGCCATGTGATTGGTTGACTAGATAATCGCATTAATGAGAAATAGAACAGGTGTTCCTAATAATTCTTTAGGTGAGTGTATGTTTTAGTAAATACCTGTATTGCCCATGTAATAACAATTCTGGAGACTCTTTACTTAGATTTGTGTCGTCCATTTGTTATACCACCTGGAAGATTGTGTAGGGACACACCCTAATGATTTATTTCTTTTTTTTCCCCTTTAATACTCGGTCATCAATTTGCTAATTTGAATCCATATTCTACCTCTTACAATCCTGTTTGTTCTTGACCTTGTACGATATGTGAAATGAAATCTCAGACTAGCAAACAACATGTAAACAATGTCTTGCCTGCAGGACTCTACACAGCTGCTTGCATTCCTAAAAAATGCACAAACAATATATGTCCAGACGGTAAATCACCCAAAGTAAACAAGAAGACCAAACGTCTAGATCATAGGATTCAAACAACGAGTTGAAACTTAGGACAAAGCTCTTAAATTTCACCTACATTTATGGATAGCTCAGTGGTTTATAGAAGGCCCATTTTAAATTAGAGCTAAAGCACTGTGCATCGCAGCAGATATGATGGGGGTAAAGAGCAGAACTGATGCCTTTTTAGCTTTCTTTAAATAATTAGCCAATTTTTTCTTGCTGCATTTAGGATTGATCAAAATGGAGAGCAAGGAACCTGCAGGAAATTTAGACTTAGGGTCCATTCACACGTCCGTAAGTGTTATGCAGATCCGCAATTGCACTGGCAATATAATAGAAAATGCCTATTCTTGTCCGTTATTGTGGACAAGATTAGGACATGTTCTATTTTTTTGCGGAGCCGCAGACCGGTAGTTCGGGGCCACGGAACGGAAGTGTGAATACGGACAGCACATCGTGTGCTGTCCGCAACTTTTCCAGCCCCATTGAAAATGAATGGGTCCGCACCCGTTCCGCATAATTGCGGAATGGATCCGGACCATTCATAAGGACGTCTGAATGGAGCCTTAAAGAGGACCTTTCACCACTCCTGACATTCCTGTTTTAATAGCGCCATGCATTCCTGCACAATATAGGAAAAAGCGTCAGCCTCTCAGGTGGCCGGAACAATGGGAGCGCACATAGGCTGGTGCCTTTTCCTATATTGTGCAAGCACGACCACCACTGATGGATTGCAAGGTGGACGTACCCATGGTAACGAGCAGTGTATAATGTGATAGAAACATGAATCCAGCCAGCAAAGGAGCTGAACAAAATGGAGTGCTCCAAAATGCATTCTGTTCCGTTCTCATACCGGAGAGCAAACCGTAGCATGCTGCGGTTTTCTTTCCGTCCTGGAATGCGGAGCAAAACGTCATGACGCACAAACAATGCAAGTCAATGGGGACGGATCCGTTTTCTCTGACAAAATCTGACACAATAGAATATGGATCTGTTCTCCATTGACTTTCAATGGAGTTCATGACGGATCCGTCTTGGCTATGTTAAAGATAATACAACCCGATCCGTTGTATTATCAGTAATGGAAGCATTTTTGCTGAACCCTGCCGAATGCAGCAAAAACTCTGGTGTGAAAGTAGCCTTAGCCAATGGTGACAGATCTGTTTTTTCAGGATTTTTCACCCATTGACTTTCAATGTATTTAATGACGGATCAGTTTATTCCGCTTTGATTTCGCACAACTACATCCTAACAACTGCATCCTGCTGTACAAAACTGATCCGTTTATTTCCGGTATTGAGATCCTCTGCCGGATCTCAATATCTGAATTAACAACACAAGTGTGAAAGTAGCATAAAACAACCCCTCGGTGTTTATTTGCGCCATAATAAAATATGTAGGAGCTTTTACTGCACAGTCGCATACGATTCCCCGATCTGTGTTGTTCTTATGATCAATGGGCATTTATTCTTGAAGTTACAGACAGGGCCCTGTAAACTGCGTATTACAATGGCTGACCTGTGAAAACACGACTGGCGGCTTCAAGCTGGAAATACAAATGAAATGTTGTATTTTTACAGCGAGACAGATGACAGTTTATCCTATAAGTATGAAATATGCAATCATATTCTCCATATCAAAAAATTAAAATAAAAAAAGGGCCTAGAAGGGTCGCTGAGGCCTCTCAACATAAATATTTTCAGCAGCTTTTCATACGGAACAAGTCAGAATGGTTGAGTTGCTGTTATAAAGGGTAGCACGTGAATGTCATTCTTCCGTAGAGTCTGGGGATTATTTTAGACTAAAGAGCTCACTTCTACACAAAAATTAGCATTATAAAGGCTGGCATTCCTCAGAAGCAGCGCACGCACCATCTGTTCCTGTTTAGTTTCTGCATGACAGAAAACAAGTGGCACAAGGTATAAAAAAAATAAAGAATTTTCATGACGTGTGCTGTATTTTTATGACCATTTTATGGGAAAACTGGGTTCTTATGCAATATGTCCGCTGTGACCCGATCAAGTTAATTGCTATAAATAAAATGTGTTATCCGATTCATGGGGTTCTCTGGAAATGATTTAAGGAGGCTGCCTGCAACCTGTCCTAGAATGTGAGCACGACTGGTGGTCACCACTTGCAGAGGTGCCCGTGGAGATTGGGGGGGGGGGGGGTTTGAGGCCTCACTGCACACTACACTCTGGAACATGCATATACTACATATCAGGGGCGTTGCTAGGTTAAAACATTTGGGGCCTGGGCCCCTGATGTTTTGCCCCAGGCCCAGACCTGCGGTGATGTCACCATCATGTGACCAGTGCAGGAGAGGACGGCAGTGAAGAGGAGAAGTCCTGGGGGAAGAAGCTGTGGTGATGTCTGCTACATAAGGAGAGGTAAGTGAAGGGAGAGGAAAACCAATGCTGGGAGTTGTGGTTATTTAGCTGGGACTGTATATTAGGGCTGAAGGGAGTGATGTTTTTTTTTTACATGGGACTGTATGTTGAAGGCGGCTGTGGGAGGGGATTATGTTATTTAGGGTGGGTTCACATCACTGTTATGGATTCCGTTTTTGTTTTCCGTTATAAGGCATTAAAGAGGCATTCCGTCATAATAGAAGTCTATGGGAATCATAACGGAACCGTCTGGTTTCCGTTATGCAGAACGAAAACAAAAGTCCTGTCGACAGGATTTTGTTTTCGGTCTTGCATAATGGGAACCAGACGGCTAAGAGAAATTATACAGACCAAATGGAGAAGATGATGAAAGAGAAGATCTACATCAGAGGAGACGTCACCTGGGAGGCCCTGGATGTGACAGGTATGTGCTGCTGTATAGCAGGTACAGCAAAATGCGGTGTGCGGGGGGGAGGGGGGGCGACTTAGAGAACTGGACCATAGTCATTGGGGCTTGGGCCCCAGATCTTTTGAGATCCTAGCAACACCCCTGTTACATATTTTCCTGTCAGGCTGCTCAGCCATGATGGCATATCGTAGGCAAGATTGTAGTGCAATGTGTAGTCAGGTCCCACTCCCTCACCCCCTTAGGCCACCTTACACCTAACTGAAAATAGCCAAACTGTGCTATCTCGTCCACTGATTGGACAGATGACAGCACTGAGTGACTGACCGCGAGAGGTCAAGTGATTTCAAACATAGAACCTTTCATCCTTTAGAAGGCTTCTACAATATTATTGCAAACTCCTCTTTTTCATACTTCTTTTTAATTAATATAGAAATTAACATTCATGACTTTACATACTACTGAAAACCTTATAGCTGTGGCCTCCAACAGGTGAACCTCTAGCTGCTGTAAAACTGCACTTCCCAATTCTGCAGCTTTTAGGGTATGTTTTGTACTAACTTTAAAGCCACAGGTTGAGGATCATGGCTTTTGGTTCTGTTCACTTAGGGGTTTTTTGGTACCTAAGGAGGTAGAAAACTTCCAAATGTACACATGTGGACAAAATTGTTGGTACACTACAATTAGAGAAATAAAAACCAATAAGGGTCACTGAAATAACTTGAAAATGATAAAAGTAATAATAACTAAAAAGTTACTAAAAATCAGACATTGCTTTTGAATTGTTATTCAACATAATAATAAAAAATAAAAAAACTAATGAAATTGGCCTGGACAAAAATGATGGTACCCCTATAAAACATAATTTGACCATAGGGACATGTAAAACTAAGGTGTGTCCTGTAATTAGCATCACAAGTGTCTTCAAACTTGTAATCGGTCAGTCTGCCTTTTTAGAGGGTGAAAAGTAGTCACTTGTGTAAAGGAAAACTGGCCTAGTTGCCCAAAGCAACCAGATCAGATTCCGCCTTTCATTTTCCAAAGGAGCTCTGAAAAATGAAAGGTGGAATCTGATTGGTTGCTATGGGCAACTACGCCAGTTTTCCTTTACACCAGTTTTGAAAAAGCCCCCCAACTCTGCTGTTTGTTATCATGGTGTGTACCACACCTAACATCAACCAAAGAAAGGAGAGAGTTGTCTCAGGAGATAAGAAAGAAAATTATAGACACACATCTTAAGGAAAAAGGCTATAAGACTATCTACAAACAGCTTGATGTTCCTGTTACTATAGTTGCATATATTATTCAGACGTTTAAAGGTGAACAGGACTGTAGCCAACCTCCCTGGACGTGGCCACAAAAGGAAAATTGATGACAAATTGAAGAGATGGATAATACGCATGGAAACCAAAGAACAACTTCCAAAGAGATTAGAGTTGAACTCCAAAGTCAAGGTACATCAGTGTCAGGTCACACCATCCAGCACCGTCTTAGCCAAAGTGGACTTACTGGAAGACGAGTGAGGAGGAAACCACTGTTGAAAGCAAATCATAAAAAAGCGAGATTGGAATTTGCCAAATGCATATTGACAAACCACAAAGCTTCTGGGAGAATGTCCTTTGGACAGATGAGGCAAAAGTGGAGCTTTTTGGCAATTCACATCAGCTCTATGTTCACAGATGCAAAATTGAAGCAAAGAAAAGAACATAGGGGGTCATTTACTAATCTGAAATACGCCTAAATTGGGCATATTCCAGGCGCAGATAGCAGCGCAACGGTTAGTTGCAACGCTATCTGCAACTTTTCCCTGCTCACGCCAGGTCTAGAATTGTGGGCGTCGCATGGAACGGGAAGGGGACAGGCTGGTAGTTCTGTCTCATTTACCATTTTCTACGCCTGTTTTAGACATAGAAAATGGTCTAAATGTAAGACAGATAGGAAGCTGCCTTACATGTAGAACTGCAGCTGGATGTACCAAAGTTATGGAGAGGCCTGTACTTCTTTATAACTTTGGCAGATCCTCCGCCAACTATGGGCATTTAAAATGCTGGTCTTAAAGGGGTTCTCAGCACTAAGGTAAAGAGCTGCCTCATCCTCCTCTCTGCTCTACTTGTCAGGGATTAATATTCTAAATACAGATGATAAGATCTTCAACTGAATCTCTGTAGGAATGGAGTTCATGAGGAGACATGAAGTACAGAGAGGATGGACAGGACAGACTTGTGGCTGTGGTAATGGAGACTGCATACAAGTGCTGTTGCTCATTACTATACCCCCACCTCCTCTCTGTACTTCATGTCTCCTCATGAACTCCATTCCTACAAAGATTCAGTTGAAGGTTTTATCATCTGTATTGAGGATCATAATCTCAGTGTTGTGAAGTAACTTGTCCTCCTGTGTGATTAGGACTGGTTTTGTGTGTACTAATAGGACAGTGGAACTCTATGGTGACGTAAGCCACAGTATTGCATCTGTCTGTTAACATATACATTTTTTTGTGTACGTTAAACTTATGACAAAAACGTGATGTGAACCCACCCCTAAGGACACCATCATTTTTGTCCAGGACAGTTTCATTAATTTGTTTTATAAATTATTCTGTTGAACCACTATTCAAAAGCATTGGCTGATTTTCAGTAAATTTTTATTTATTATTACTTTTGTCAGTTTCAATTTATTTCAGTGACCATTGTGGGTTTTTATTTCTTCAACGGAAGGGTACCAATAATTTTGTCCACGTGTGTATACTGATGTAAGGATGTTTGGTATACTTTTTTTTTCTACTTGTATGCATATGTATGGAATAGTGCGGTCTACTAAGCTATTACATTGAAAAACAAAGTAAGCCCAGGACACCATTTTGCTATACGTTAGGTCAGTGAGGCCCTAGGCTATCAATACACTATGGATTCTTTTCCATCAGATACGCTTAACATACTGCAATTATGAAATGTAAACTGATCCCTTTCATGGACACCACCTTAAAGGTGTTTTCTAGCTTTTCGGCATTTAGTGCCTGTCAGGGGCGTAGCTAAAGGCTCATGGGCCCTGGTGCAAGAGTTAGGCTTGGGCCCCCCATCCCTCAGTGCTTTGTGTGTCTTCTTATGCAGCACAAGGGTCTTTGGGCCCCTCAGGCTCCTGGGCCCGGTAGCGACTGCTACCTCTGCACCCCCTATAGCTATGCCCCTGGTGCCTGTCCACCACAGGGTATTCAACTCAACTCATACTCACTTCCCCTTAACCGCTCTGTTCCAGCACCCTGAGGCCATTCAGTGATATTCCAGTCCTGGCCAGTAGCTTTCTGTACGGACGGGTTCCTGTGCGCCTCTACAGTCAATGGCTTACCTCAGTGGTGACATGTCCCAAAGTGGCACATGACCCAGCAGTGATGTGCTGCTTGGGGACACATCACCGCAGAGGCCAGTCAGCTGTGGCAGACATGATCCCACCCGATCCCAGCAGGTTTACAAGTCTGGACCTGAATACCATAAAGAGAGCCATCGAGCCAGAATGGAGCAGTAGAGAGCAAGTAAGGTCCATCACGCTCTGGGGGACAGGCAAGAAAAAATGGCCAAAAGCTGGACAGCTCCTTTAATTGCAGCCCTGATCTTTTATCCGACAGCCCTGTATCAATAAAAACATACGGTACTAATTATTTGTCTACTTGGGCAGTTAATGTTGGAGCTGATGATAAGACATGAAAATTTACACAAATATTGATACAAGATTCGTCTTCAGTCAACTGAGGAACGTTGGAGTAAATCACAATTATAAAAGCCTAATTGTGAGCCAGGGATGAATAATGACTCCATCGAACAAATCTATGGCCAAGAATGAATGCTCACATTTTATTGAGTCGTTAAGATCCGTTGTTTCTTAATCAATACAAGTTGTTTTATTAAACCTGCGGCTCTTTAGTTACCTTTCGGCCTATTTTGGCCTTTTTCAAACTATAACAGAGGAAAACAAAATAACATAAATAACATTCATTTTAATATACAGTGGCAGTGGTATGTTTTACACAATAACATGATATACTAAATTCATTATACAATCTCATAATTAATTGGTCAAATGACTGGAGATAAAATGCTCCAGATCTCATGATATATCAGTGATGCATCAAAGAAAAGGAATATGTGGTGTGGTAATGTGAACAGAAGAATATACGGTAAAGTCCTGGAAGGGGTGCATATCTCAACTGGGTGAAGTAAGTAAGATCCAGGATGGTGCTGGCTTCAGCAAACAAACCGTATTTTTCGCCTTATAAGACGCACCTAGGTTTTTGAGGAGGAAAATAAGAAAAAAATATTTTGAACCAAAAGGTGTGCTTTTGGTGGGTTTTGAACTAATGGTGGTCTGTGGATGACACTATTATGGGAGATCTGTGGATGACACTGTTATGGAGGGTATCTGTGGATAACGCACTGTTATGGCGGATCTGTGGATGACACTGTTATTGGGATCTGTGGATGACACTGTTATGGGGGGGGGGGATCTGTGGATGGCACTGTTATGGGGGGGGATCTGTGGATGGCACTGTTATGGGGGGGATCTGTGGATGGCACTGTTATGGGGGATCTGAGGATGGCACTGTTATGGGGGGGATTTGTGGATGGCACTGTTATGGGGGGGATCTGTGGATGGCACTGTTTTGGGGGGGATCTGTGGATGGCACTGTTATGGGGGGATCTGAGAATGGCACTGTTATGGGGGGGATTTGTGGATGGCACTGTTATGGGGGGATCTGTGGATGGCACTGTTTTGGGGGGGGGGATCTGTGGATGGCACGGTTTTGGGGGGGGATCTGTGGATGGCACTGTTATGGGGGATGTGGATGGCACTGTTATGGGGGGGGATCTGTGGATGACACTGTTATAGGGGGGGATCTGTGGATGACACATATAGCATCTTATGCTATAGTGTCATCCACAGATCCCCCCCATAACAGTGTCCCTTTGTAAATAGTGACCCAAATACAGGGGGTGGAGGCCGGCAACTGGTGTTAAAATTGCGGGGAGGCCCAGTGCAGTTACTGTACTCTATTACATCGGGCCCCGCTCACACCTGTATTCATATGTAAAGTGTGGCCAATCCATATGTAAAGTGTAGGCAAGGTAGCGGAACCCACTACTCAGTATGAAACTGCCGTTCTAGCAGGCACTGCAGGCTGGCCGTTCACTCACTTCCTCACGCATGCTCCCCCCACTTGAAATGAAAATTAAGCAAGCGGAGCATGCGCCATGAGAAAGTGAGTGACCGGCCAGCCTGCAGTGCCTGCTAGTACGGGAGTTTCATAGTGAGTAGTGGATTGCGCTACCTTGCCTACACTTTATATATGGATTGGCCACACTTTCCGTATGAATACTGGTGTGAGCGGGGCCCGGTGTAATAGAGTACAGTGACTGCACCGGGCCCCGCCACAAGTTGCCGGCCTCCAGCCCCTCCTTCCTCCCACCCTGCTGATACATCGCAGGCCGCACTGTGCAGCATCGCGGCCGGCGATGTATCAGTGTTAGCGGAGTAAAAATTTCAGCATTCGCCCCATAAGACGCACTTTTTTGGGGGGAAAAGTGGGTGTATTATGGGGCGAAAAATACGGTAGTTGCTGAAGCTATTTTCTTTAGTAGTTCATGGGCTGGATTTTATTGGACTGGGGAAGGTAGGCTTGGTAGTGGGACCTCCCCAGTCCACCCCATTCCAGGGCCTGTTATCCCCTAAGCCTGAGGGATCTCCAGGTGTCTCATCTGGAATTGTTAAGGGGAAATAAAAACCCATCCCAGGCTGTCAGTCTGGGTGAAGTGATGTCTGGAGATAAGTTCAGGAGGCTGGCTGCCATCCTGACTAAAGAAAAGCCTGACGCCCTGTGTGACCTGGGTTTAACAGGTGAGCCAGATACTGACCTGTATTAGTTAGTGCTCAGACGAGCAGGATTTGTTTTACGTTTTTGCCGAAAGTGTAAAGGCTCTTTATTTTTTGCACTACAATAAAGTGGAACCTTATTTGAAGTTTATCCTGTTGTCTGCACACAAATCTGTCTCCGCCGCCCTGCTTGAGAGCGCAATCCCTGACAGTGGTTTCAAATGAAAAGTAACACAAATTCTTAGTGGTACACAGTACCATTCCTGACTGATTCTATCTATCCATTGTAATTCATATTACATGACCTCTCTCCTGTTGTTTTTTAGTGATTGGATTTATTTGACTTACTATCTGAGGTATCTGTGCTGAGATGTATTCTGTATTACCCCTCTCCCCCCCCCCCCCTTCTGTCTTCTCTCTCCTTTTATTTCTCATCTTGCCAGCACATTACACACAATACGCCATGCCTGGTCCTGTACTTCACAAACAGCCTACAACGCTGCATACATAGGAACGGTGCGTTCCACACCATATACCTCTCAGAATTGAGACACATCCTATAGCGCATGCGCACCAAAGGTATCGGGAAGGCGCGTGCTGCTAAAGGGACGCCAGGTCTCCCCACACCTTGTCTCCTACACATCGCGGTGCGGTTGCACGCTTATCCTTCTGAGCGCATACCGTCCTTATCTTAATCTTCCCTCTGACAGCGGCACCAGGTATCCCCATATTTCCTATTTGCTAAACTCTCACTCTCTATCCTCCGATCTGGATGATATGACATAGGTTCATACAGCTATATATATCCCTGTATCTATACGGGGGACCCTCACAGGTATCTGCATCTACAAGATCCTTAACAATTGACATATAGAGTTACCACCACTGTTACTAATGGCTACTATGTGTTCCAGCGGACCAGAAACCGGAATGATACAATTATTCTATGATTTTGAGCGACTTCCGTATGAATTTGTGTTACTTTTCATTTGAAACCACATATTCCTTTTCTTTGAGGCATCCCTGATATATCATGAGATCTGGAGTATTTTATCTCCAATTAATTATGAGATTGTATGATGGATTTAGAATATCATGTTATTGTGTAAAACGTACCACTGCCATTGTATATCAAAATGAATCATGTTATTCATGTTACTCTTTTATGCTCTGTCAAAGATTGAAAAAGGCCAAAATAGACCGAAACATAACTAACCAGCCGCAGATTTAATAAAGCAACTTGTATTGATTAAGAAACAACGAATCTTGATATTTCTGGAGTTTTTCTATATACTACTGGATGGGGTTGGTTTCTATATACTATTGGATGGGGTTGGTTTCTATATACTACTGGATGGGGTTGGTTTCTATATACTACTGGATGGGGTTGGTTTCTATATACTACTGGATGGGGTTGGTTTCTACAGTATATACTACTGGATGGGGTTGGTTTCTATATACTACTGGATGGGGTTGGTTTCTATATACTACTGGATGGGGTTGGTTTCTATATACTATTCAATGGGGTTGTTTTCTATATACTATTCGATGGGGTTGGTTTCTATATACTATTGGATGGGGTTGGTTTCTATATACTACTGGATGGGGTTGGTTTCTATATACTATTCAATGGGGTTGGTTTCTATATACTACTGGATGGGGTTGGTTTCTATATACTACTGGATGGGGTTGGTTTCTATATACTACTGGATGGGGTTGGTTTCTATATACTACTGGATGGGGTTGGTTTCTATATACTATTCAATGGGGTTGTTTTCTATATACTATTCGATGGGGTTGGTTTCTATATACTATTGGATGGGGTTGGTTTCTATATACTACTGGATGGGGTTGGTTTCTATATACTATTCAATGGGGTTGGTTTCTATATACTATTGGATGGGGTTGGTTTCTATATACTATTCAATGGGGTTGTTTTCTATATACTATTCGATGGGTAGAAATCTACACACGTAAAAAGCAGTGTGCGACTAAGCAACTCTTCAATTTTAATAACTCGAATAGGGATGAGCGAATCGACTTCGGATGAAACATCCGAAGTCGATTCGCATAAAACTTTTTTTTTCAATACTGTAGGGAGCGAGCACTCCGTACAGTATTAGAATGTATTGGCTCTGATGAGCAGAAGTTATTACTTTGCGATATACCACTTGGAACCGAATCCGAGTTCAGGAAATGTTTTTTACTGTATAAATCAATTTCTGAAGTTAATTTGCAAAGTCTCGCGAGACTTCGAGAAGTAATAACTTCAGCTCATCAGAGCCAATACATTCTAATACTGTACGGAGCGCTCGCTCTGTACAGTATTGAAACTAAGTTTTATTCGCTCATCCCTAGACTCGAATCGGAAGCATAAATAGAATTTTCAGAGTTTCATTGTGTTTCAGCGTCAGCCATGAAAACAGAGTAGCTAGTTATTTCACACTTAGAAGACTGGGGTCAGGAGCAGAGGCTGCAGGGAGAAGAAGACCTTGCTAATATAACAATATAGAGTAATATGGGTTGTATCAGTTGTCCAAAGCCACCAAAGTTGAAGGGATCAGTCTAGGACAGGGGTAGGCAACTTCTGGCTCCCAGCTGTTGTGAAACTACAATTCCCAGAATGCTCCATTCATTTCTTTGAGAGTTCTTAGAAGAGCAGAGCAAGTATGCATACTGGGAGTTGTAGTTTCACAACAGCTGGGAGCCGGAGGTTGCCTACCCCTGGTCCAGGATCTAATGTTAATGGCGGCTTCCAACTATCTCTCAGTAGCAGAAGGGAAGAGAACATTTTCAATATGACCGTTGTTTTGTGTCTGCAGGAGGTAGGCCACTGTTAGAAGTATGCCATGTGTGCCAAGTTTTAAAGGGGTATTCCGGTAGGTAAAAGTTATCCCCTATTACCCTAGGGGATAGCTATCAAATCATTGGGGGTCCTACCCCTGGGATCTCCACCGATCATGAGAACGGAGGCCCTGTACCCCCTGCAGGCCCCGTGAGGCAGTGTGAGCGCTGGTGGATGAACACACCCACGGGCAAATACAAGAGTTGGTAAGCTCCAACTGGAGCTTAGAGGGCATCTGTCAGCAGATTTGTACCTATGACACTGGCTGATCTGTTACATGTGCACTTGGCAGCTGAAGGCATCCGTGTTGGTCCCATGTTCCTATGTGCCCGAATTATCTTTTTAATATATGCAGATGAGCCTGTAGGAGCTGTCATAGGCACACATGCGCAGCACTCCCACCGCAGCCACCTCGTATCTGCGCTGCAGCAGTGGCCATAACCCCTGGATATGAGCAGTGTGTAATGCGATGGAAAAATAAATCCAGCCAGGAAAGGAGGCAATATGGACAATCACAATCCATTAGCAAGTGCCTTGTATTAACTTTGTCTACAGGATAATTTCTCTTTGCTGGAGTGAGTAAACCCCTTTAAGCAGGGGCGTAGCTAAAGGCTCATGGGCCCTGGTGCAAGAGTTAGACTTGGGCCCCCCTTCCCTCAGTGCTTTGTGTTTCTTCTTATGCAGCACAAGGGTATTTGGGCCCCCTCAGGCTCCTGGGCCCGGTAGCGACTGCTACCTCTGCACCCCCTATAGCTACGCCCCTGCCTTTAAGAAATGAAACCCAAAACACTGGATCTAAAAAGACATAAAGATGAAAATTTACATTTAAGTTTAGTTATATTGTTGACTGCCTCCCTTTATGTTGCGTCATCATAAGCCTTGGCTGGTAATTGACCGTCTTTATACGTAGCTCTGCTTGTTATGCTACATTTAATCCAATGGAAATAAAAAGGTCAAATAAAAAATACAGTTATAACAATTCTGGTAAGTCCTTCAGTTTGGCTCTTGTGTAAACTTGTAATAATTTTTTATCCATTTGTTTCTTGGGGCTATTTTGTTATATAGTGAATGTCTTATTGCCTCTCTGCGTGTTGCATAATCACAATGAACACTACTTCATATAAAAGCACATAAAAAGGTTAATTAACAGATCTTTATATATAAATGCTTTCCATTTCTCGAGCACACATACATGCAAGAATCAATATCTGCTCTGCGCTTTATTCTTTAATCAAACCAAATTAAATATTTAACTGCTCTGGAGGTTCACTTTGATTTAACTAACGGCTCTTGGTAAGACTAAATAATCCAAGAAACAGAAAGTGACTAATAGTAAGACAAGACCGCATAAAATATAAGGGTTGACAAAAATACAAAAAAAAAAAAATCATATCCATCAATCTGTCAGTTGCATGCTTAATTGATATAATAGACATCTGCCATTCAGGGCTATACACAAAGTGTATAAAGTGGCAACTCCACTTTGTCGCACTAGACTATTAAAGAAGATCTGTTGTCGCTCTTGACATGTCTGCTTTATTAAATAATTCCCATGCAATAAACATTCTGGAGGATATTTTCATATAACCTTATTTTCCTCCTTTACTCACCTATTGCTACTAGAAGTCTATTAATGAATGATCATCTGGAAGTAGCCTGCACAGTCTGAGGGGACTCTCACACTAGCGTTTTTCTTTTCCGTCACAGAGTTCCATCATAGGGGCTCTATACCGGAAAAGAACTGATCAGGCATATCCCCATGCATTCTGAATGGAGAGAAATCAGGATGCATCAGGATGTCTTCAGTTCAGTCACCAAACAGCGTTTTGGACAGAGGAAATACCGGTGCTATCTCCGTCCAAAATTCCGGATCAGTTGCCGAAATACTGCATCTGGCATTAATTAACATTGAAATGTATTAGTGCCGGATCTGGCATTAAAAATACCGCAATGCCGGATCAGTCCTTCTGGATGCGTATTTTCAGGATGACATCCGGAGAGACGGATCCGTTTTTGTAATGCATTTGTAAGATGGATCCGGATCAGTCTACAAATGCTGTCCGTTTGCATGCAGATTGCCGGATCCGGCAGGCAGTTCCGGCGACGGAACTGCTTGCCGGATCACTCTGCCGCAAGTGTGAAAGTAGCCTGACACTCTCCTATCCGTGCTGCCAGTGTGGCACTGTGCAGGGACATTCCCCCACTGGTAACACCTAGCTGCAGATTTATTAACAACCTTCTAGTGGCAATAACTAAGAAACAAAACAACACAGATATAAAAACTCTCCAGAATTGTAAATGCTTTAGGATTGCAAGTAGTTACTAAAATAGACACGTCAGGAGAGGTGACAGGCCCTCTGTAAAAGTAAAAAAAAAACATGGTTCTCAATGCTATTTACATAGCGTGCCCATTGTAATACTGTATAAAGTGTATCAATGGCACCCTGCATGGTGTAGGTTTATAGCACAGCGCACAATGAATCACATTCATACACAGAAAATGTGATTCTTTCATCGCCTTGTGTTCGCTCTCCTCCCTATCTACACTTTGACACAATACTGCCTAAATTGTGATCTTCCCTGCCTGAATACTTGGATACGTTCCCCCCTCTCCACACTCTGATCTACCACTTTCAACCTTCTCCCCCTCTCTGCTGATATCTATAACACTGACAGAAGGAAGGGGGAGGCAGAAAAGACCCCCCTTATATAATGTCCTTTATTCCATGGTGACCGAGTTAGGTCCCTTTCACTCATCTTTGTCTACATCTCTGACTAGATGGACAGAGGTTCATCCATTAAGATGTCCGTGAAGGATCTGTGTTTGGTACGCGTGTCTGTTTTTTGCCCTCTGTGTGTCATCTATATTTCACGGGCACTGATAGGCTGAAAATTAATTTCCAGAGCATCTCCTAGCAATGATCCATGAAAACCATGGCCCAGATGGCATCCATGTTGTGTCTTTGGTTTTCATGGATCCATAGTCTATAATGTGCGTGAGGGATCCAAAATCACAGGCAAAAATAGTGCATGCCTCCTGGGTGTCACCGCAGATCCACCGTCCATAGAAAACCACTGATGTGTGAATACACACATTCAAGTCAATGGATACATAAGTGGTCCATGGAGACTATAACAGCACATGTCCATGATTTACTCATTTGTGAAAGAGGCCGTAGATGTGACCAGAGTCTTGTTGGGGGGAGTGACAATACAAGCCTTACCTGTTAATGGAGAAGGAGGCTATTGATCTGATTAAAGAGGCCAGAGCCCCGACTTTAGCAGCTTCGGAGGCTCCTCGTGCCCTATACTGCACGGTCTCTCCATAACTGACAAATGGCTGGTTGTAAACTACAATCTTCCCCTTGGCCTCCTCAGCTCTCCTATGCAGTTCATCAAAAGAAGACACTACGATCACTTCTGCCGTTATCCCTGCAAAGCACAAAAATAATCAGTTATACTTGGTTCAATGGAGATGTAAAGAATTTAACAAAATAAAGCACTGTGCTTTGTGAACAGAGCCACTGTGGGATCTCTCCTTCCCCTTGTAGCTATGTCTGGTCAAGACCTCGATACTGATTTCACAGAATTAGGCCTCATGCACACAACCGTATCCGCTTTTGCAAATCCGCAGAACACGGATACCAGCCATGTGCACTCAACATTTTGCGGATCGGAATATCCGCCCCTATGATAAAAATGCCTATTCTTGTCTGCAAAATGAACAAGAACAGGACATGAAGTGAATGGGTCCACATCCGACCTGCAAAAATGCAGGTACGTTCATGTGCATGAGCCCTTATATAGTAGTAAACCCTCGAGGCTGCTCAAAAAATGGAAAAACAACCTTTAGAAAATCTCAATTCAAGGTTAGACCAAACACCATCATACAGAAGAATGAAACATGCTCTTGTATTTCAGAGTATGTAGAGCGGTTCATGAGTATTAAACATCCTTAAGGGCGCATTTACATGACCGTAGTGTTTTGCAGACTCGCAAAACACGGATGCTGGCCCGTGTGCGTTCCAAAATTTGTGGACCGCACATGGCCGGTACTATCATAGAAAATGCCTCATCTTGTCCGCAATGGTGGACAAGAATAGGACATGCTCTATCTTTTTGTGCGGGCCCGCGGAACGGAGCTACAGGAGTGGACAGCACACAGTGCAGTGCCCGCATCTTTTGCAGCCCCATTCAAATGAATGGGTCTGCACCGGTGCCGCAAAATTGTGGAACGGGTACTGGACGCGCTCATACTGCCCTCCGAATAGGCCCCAAAACTGAATAATATGTACAATAACAAAATAACATTTTATTTCACTAGCCCCCAATAATAAAATCAGCAGTGAATGTAGAGCAAATATGATCTGGGATCTTGAATAAAACCAGAATTTCGCCATTTTGCACACATAGCCCAACTCCACTTCCATGATCACGTTCCAATAATATAATTATGTTACAGACTACTTTCCATACATTGATTTATCCTGTGATATTATTAGAAATATTTCTGGTTTGCCATAGGATTACGTACACATAGTGCGAATGGGCAGAAACGAATCGGTGGAACAGACTAGCATAGCCTAGTTGACATCTTAGGCCTCATGCACACGACTTAACTGTACTGTTTTGCAGTCCACAAACTGCAGATCCGCAAAACGCAGATCTCGTCCGCCTGCGTCCTGCCGTATTGTAAAAATGCCTATTCTTCTCCGCAAACCGGACTACATTAGGACATTTCTATTTTTATTTAGGGACAGACATAGGGCTTCACAGATGTGGACAGCAAACAGATTACCGGTACCTCTGTGAGCTGTCCACATTTTTTGAGGGCCCATAGAAATGAATGCAGGTGGGACGTGAACCCAAAATACAGTCGAGCGCATGAAGCCTTACTGTCATGAGCAGGTCTATTCCTCTCGTTTTGCAACTATACTTAGATACTTAGATCTAGCTCCAGTAGGAACTATATTTTTAGTCTGCATAATACAATGTTCTCCGACTGTTGCAAAACGGCAATTTCCATCATGGCCTGACAGCCTGCAGTTACATCAGGGCATGATAAGAGTCGTCATTTTGTAATTCTGGTGTAATACATTTACTCAGTGTGGACAGGCTTTTTCATCCATTAAGGTTTTCTTCCCTCATGGTTGGAATGAGGTCTAGTAATAATTAACCCCGCCAATCACTGTATGTGCTGCAATAATGAAGGCTCAGATGTCTATGAAACACGTCGGACTGCATATGAATGGAAGCGCAGCCAAGAACAGCTCATATAATACATAATAAGACGGCTGTCAACAGGCGAGGAGAAGATCTTCCAACAGGTGTCCTCTTGTATCTGCTCTGTTATTACCATGTCCTATCTGTTTGCCAGGTTAATACAAAGGAAATTAATAAGAAGACAAACTCTTCCATATTTGTAGAGGCACATCCTGTCCAAAAGGAGAAAAAAAAAGGGAAAAGAGGATACAACGGGGACATAGCCTAGCGTTATGCCCCCATTGTCTCAGATGGGGATACCCCTTTATAGGGGTTGTCCGGGTTCAGAGCTGAACCCAGACATCCCTCCATTTTCCCCCCAGCATCCCCCCTGACATGAGCAGTTCATGCTCCGATGCTCTCCTTTGCCCTGCGCTAAATAGCGCAGGGCAAAGGCATTTTTTGGAGTTCCGGTGACATACCGGGCTCTCCATGGGGCTGCCAGGAAGCCCGGTGACGTCACTGGCACTGATGGGCGGGATTTAGCACTGCCCTAGCCAGTAAAACGTCTAGGGCAGCGCTAGAGCACCGCCCATCAGAGCCGGTGACGTCACAGAACACACTGTGTGTTATGATAAACAAAAAGAGCCTGTGCCCTACGCGATTTAGCGCAGGGCAAGGGAGCGCATTGGAGCATGAGATTCTCCGATGCTATCCTCAGGGGGGCTGCCTGGGTGAAAATAAGGGTATGTCCGGGTTCACCTCTGAACCCACACAATCCCTTTAACATAATAAAACTACATATCTCTCTAAGGCTATTTTCACACTAGCGGCAGGACGGATTCGACAGGGTGAACAGCCTGTCGGATCCGTCCTGCCACTATTTCACCGTGCCACTGGACCGCCGCTCCGTCCCCATTGACTATAATGGGGATGGGGGCGGAGCTCCGGCACAGCACAGCAGTGCACGGCGAAAAGCCACCGGACTAAAAGTACTGCATATCTGGCTTTTTAGTCCAGCGGCCTCTCACCGCGAACTGCCGTGCTGCGCCAGAGCTCCGCCCCGTCCCCATTATAGTCAATAATCCGTCCTACCGCTAGTGTGAAAGTACCCTAAAACAGCACGTCTGATTGCTGCAACAGAGATGTTGTTGCATTCAGCATGATCAACCCTACCAGGCAGTTTGCCTGGCTTACTGGGATTGATTCTGCTGAGAGATGCTCTTTCATTATAGCTTTGTAACTTTACAACATAATGATAATTTTTTTCTTTATTTTTACATTTTTAAAATTGTATTTGCCATCGTTGATAAGTGTCGATCACGGTGGAACCGAAACTCTCGTACACCTTAAACAAATGTAGAAAATGTTTGGCACTTTCAGGCATTAAATTAACATAGTGAAGTCGCAGTCCCTCCAGAAACCATATTTCCATGTAACAAACCAGCCAAATCACGACAGCTCTGGCTGACAGATCCTATAACATAAATCACCGCGAACTGTAAATAGAAACTAGCAGGCGTAAATCTCACTGGAGACCCAGCGGCAGAACTATGCGGCTTGTATAACAGGTGAGAAATTGAAACAGAGATGCATTTCCCAGTCTGCCTCCTGAATGTAATCAGCGGAGAGGCTCTTGTGTTATCTCTCCGAGGACGGCTGACGCTTTACAGAACTAAAAGCATCAGGAAAAGGCCTCAAATTATGTAAAGCGAGAAATGAGCGCGTAATTTAAGCCCATATTCCCTATACGTCCTCTTTGTGGATGGTTGCACGTTTGTCTGACACGTCTACTGGAAATCGAATTAATCCTTATTGTCTTTAAAGTTTATTGTGTTACCAGTGATCCCCAGACTTTAACCCTTAGTGACCTCAATATCTTTTTGCGAAGCTTTCTTCTAGCGTGTCATCTTTTCACGGCATTTCAGAAAAAAATCATATAAAAAGTATAAAATAAATTAAAAGCAAAAAAATTCACAAAAAGGAGCCGTTCACTCAGCAGAACTTGCTAGCGTAGTACTGTATAATAGTAAAAAAACACCCCCTCCCCATATACTACAGCTGTAAACATTGCCTAGGTTAAAGGGGTTGTCCCCCAACATCAGGGAGGCTGTCTGGGTGAAATTCAGCTCTGAACCCCTACATTTCACCCAGACAGCCCCCCTGATCTTGGCATTGGAGTATTTCATGCTCCGATGCTCCCCCTTGCCCTGCGCAGGGCAAGGGCTCTTTTATTTACCATAACACACTGCCGAGCGGAGGCTTCCATCCAGCAGTGTGTTCGGGGACGTCACCGACTATGATTGGGCGGGCTTTAGCGCTGCCCTAGCCGTTTTACAGGTTAGGGCAGTGCTAAAGCTCGCCCTTCAGTATCGGTGACTTCACCGGGCTCACTGCTGGGCAGAAGACACCCTCTGGCAGCCCTATGGAGAGCCCAGTTCATCACCAGAACTCCACAAAATGCCTTTTCCCTGCGTGATTTAGCGCAGGGCAAAGGAAAGCATCGGAGCATGAACTGCTTTGAAGCTCAAGTCAGGGGGGCTGTTTCAGAAGGCAACGGCACTTGAAGTAGCTCCACAACCTTCTTCGGCTTTTCCTAGGCCAGTGAGATCATGTCCACCGGTGACATGACCTAGGCGCAGCTCAGCCCCACAGAAGTGAATGGGGCTGAGCTGCGATAATAAGCAAAGCCACTATACAAGGTACAGTGCTGTGGTTTGGGAGCAGGGAGAAGGTTGTGGCGCTACTGAGAGTAAGGGTTCCTTCAGCTGATCGGCAGGTCTCCTGGGTGCCGGACCCCACCGATCAGACACTGACAACCTATGTGGAAGATAGGTCATCAGTAAAAAAGCAAACTAAAAAAAAACTTTAAAAAAATGGAAAACCCCTTTAAATTAATAAATTACACGTTTTAATGAATCTTTTCTGATAAAACTTTATATCATTCTGCTCAGGTCTTCCTGCTCTATAACCTGCAGACTGTATTGCATTTTCATTAAGACAGGTTCCCTATCACTTTTACATTTTTCACCTTGATATATGATCCTAATTGTTTGGCAAGGTTTGGTCCCCTTGATAATTTTATTTCACAAAGATACAAGTAAAAGTTAAAAATTATAAAGTAATATTTTTAAATAGTTTATTATAAATTTCTGTTTCACAAAAATAAACTGAACCGAGCACATGTAATATATGACATAAGTAGGTCACTTGCGATATAAATACAGATGGAGCACTGAAAATGAAATGCCGCCCTCTGGATTTGTAAAGTAGCTGCAAATCTGTGTAACTTTAAAAAATCTAAAACTAAGAACTCTGCTTAAATTATTTAGCAAGTTCACATAAAGAAGACTCAAAAGAACTCATAGTCTTGCAGGAAAGTTTCATAAAGTTGTGTAATGACTAAGATGAGCAGTAGGTCTGGTTAACACACATTTTGGTCTTCAATCAGTCCAATATCAACTGAAAAGACATATATACAATGGACAATCCATCTAATTGAACATGTCTAATTTAAACAACTAACTTGCATTACAAATATTCTACATGCAGTAATTGCACGTAATTATAATTTAGCCACCGAGTTACTCAATAAAATGTATCTGTGCAGCGAAAACAGCAATTTATTTTTTTCTTATCTTTCTGTATTGTAAGGGTATTTCTAAGTATTGACTGGTTCTTTCCCCTTTAATTCTGTTTCTTTTATAGTACTTTTAATATTCTGTATAATAGAGTTTCCCTTGTAATGTAGTGGGTAAGAGACGTACCCATCCCCCATTGTGCTGAGAAGACCACATTCCTGAGTGATCTCAGAGACATGCGTGAAGCACACTGAGGGGTTGATGGGAATAACTCTGGTTTGCACACATACATTCGGGGACTCCAGCTGGAACTTCAACCCAAGTAGGATTTAGGATGTAAGTACTGATTTGCCCTATCTCTTGTATACCCTGGTGCGTCGGTCATGTGTTATAACGTGGTAGACAGCCATGTAGCATGACCGTTGGAGTCTAAACCCATACTGCGTGTTGCATATGTAGGCTAGTGATGTATTAACTTTTTTTTATTCAATATGTGATTTGTCTATGTTATCTTACATTTAATCACAATATATAAATATATTTATTCACTTAGCCTGCGTAAGCTTATTCCTTCTCAAATCTTTTGAATTCACGTTTTAAAACATTTTCTGTCCACCTCAGTAACATTAATGAGATGGTCACACATGCTCAGTTCCATTCTTTAACTGCCACCAGCTACATCTACTGTTAGAAGCTGTGACAGTTACAGGGATAGAGTTGCAAAACAAAAAGACAAGCTATCTGAGAAAGGAGACACCCCCTGAGCTGACAGCCTGAAATAAATCTAGGGGAGCAATTGGAAAAATGAATGGGGAGATCTCTTGATCTGCTTAAAACAGAGATATATAACTGGTGACACACCAGTCCTAAAACTACAGTACTGTGCAGAAGTTTTAGGCAGGAGTGTAGAAAAATGCTGCAAAGTAAGAATGCTTTCGAAAATAGACATGCTAATAGTTTATATTTTATCAATTAACTGAAAAGTGAATGAAAAAAAAAATCTAAATTAAATCAGTATTGGGTGTGATCACCCTTTGCCTTTAAAACAGCATCAGTTCTTCTAGGTTCTTCTTCTTTTTCCACACAGTTTTTGAAGGAACTCGACAGGGATGTTGTTCCAAACATTTTGGGGAACTAAGCACAAATATACGCTCGCTCAAATTTCTTCATGCAATCCCAGAAAGACTCGATAATGTTGAGATCATCACTTCCAGGGCTCCCTGTTCATCTTTACACTGAGTATAGTTCTCAGTTACATTTGCTGTATTTTTGGGGTTGTTGTCCTGCTGCAGGATAAATTAGGAGTCAATCAGACGCCTCCTTGATGTACTGCATGATGGATAAGTATCTGCCTGTATTTCTCAGCATTGGAGAGACCATACCTGAAAAATTCACAACTCCATTTGATGAAAACATAGTGCAGTAGACGAATGATGCATCTTACTTCCGTTTGAAATATTATTGGAATTTAAAAAATGATACTCTCTCTCTTGATATATATATATATATATATATATATATATATATATACACACTACGTGCAGAATTATTAGGCAAATGAGTATTTTGACCACATCATCCTCTTTATGCATGTTGTCTTACTCCAAGCTGTATAGGCTCGAAAGCCTACTACCAATTAAGCATATTAGGTGATGTGCATCTCTGTAATGAGAAGGGGTGTGGTCTAATGACATCAACACCCTATATCAGGTGTGCATAATTATTAGGCAACTTACTTTCCTTTGGCAAAATGGGTCAAAAGAAGGACTTGACAGGCTCAGAAAAGTCAAAAATAGTGAGATATCTTGCAGAGGGATGCAGCACTCTTAAAATTGCAAAGCTTCTGAAGCGTGATCATCGAACAATCAAGCGTTTCATTCAAAATAGTCAACAGGGTCGCAAGAAGCGTGTGGAAAAACCAAGGCGCAAAATAACTGCCCATGAACTGAGAAAAGTCAAGCGTGCAGCTGCCAAGATGCCACTTGCCACCAGTTTGGCCATATTTCAGAGCTGCAACATCACTGGAGTGCCCAAAAGCACAAGGTGTGCAATACTCAGAGACATGGCCAAGGTAAGAAAGGCTGAAAGACGACCACCACTGAACAAGACACACAAGCTGAAACGTCAAGACTGGGCCAAGAAATATCTCAAGACTGATTTTTCTAAGGTTTTATGGACTGATGAAATGAGAGTGAGTCTTGATGGGCCAGATGGCTGGATTGGTAAAGGGCAGAGAGCTCCAGTCCGACTCAGACACCAGCAAGGTGGAGGTGGAGTACTGGTTTGGGCTGGTATCATCAAAGATGAGCTTGTGGGGCCTTTTTGGGTTGAGGATGGAGTCAAGCTCAACTCCCAGTCCTACTGCCAGTTTCTGGAAGACACCTTCTTCAAACAGTGGTACAGGAAGAAGTCTGCAAGGTAAGAAAAACATGATTTTCATGCAGGACAATGCTCCATCACATGCGTCCAAGTACTCCACAACGTGGCTGGCAAGAAAGGGTATAAAAGAAGAAAATCTAATGACATGGCCTCCTTGTTCACCTGATCTGAACCCCATTGAGAACCTGTGGTCCATCATCAAATGTGAGATTTACAAGGAGGGAAAACAGTACTCCTCTCTGAACAGTGTCTGGGAGGCTGTGGTTGCTGCTGCACGCAATGTTGATGGTGAACAGATCAAAACACTGACAGAATCCATGGATGGCAGGCTTTTGAGTGTCCTTGCAAAGAAAGGTGGCTATATTGGTCACTGATTTGTTTTTGCTTTGTTTTTGAATGTCAGAAATGTATATTTGTGAATGTTGAGATGTTATATTGGTTTCACTGGTAAAAAAAAATAATTGAAATGGGTATATATTTGTTTTTTGTTAAGTTGCCTAATAATTATGTACAGTAATAGTCACCTGCACACACAGATATCCCCCTAAAATAGCTAAAACTAAAAACAAACTAAAAACTACTTCCAAAAATATTCAGCTTTGATATTAATGAGTTTTTTGGGTTCATTGAGAACATGGTTGTTGTTCAATAATAAAATTAATCCTCAAAAATACAACTTGCCTAATAATTCTGCACTCCCTGTATATATATATATATATATATATATATATACACACACACACACACTACTAAAATAAGTTAGGGAAATTTCTGGATGAACCTAAAAAGCACTCTAAGGCCGAATGCACACGGCCGTGTTTTCCTGACGTGAGCGGTCCACGGAAGGAGCGTACGGCGTCATTGGTTGCTATGACTCTGTGTTACCAAGGACCGCTCACAGCCGTGTGCATTCGGCCTAACCTTTACACGTGAACTTTATGTGACCTTCTCTAAACTTCTGAATGCACATGTCCAACTGTTCAATGTTTCGGTGCTTTTTGCACAACTTGCTATTCTCTAATAAGGCAAAATTCACAACAAATGTTTGATCCATGAATCGCCTAATAAATTTCCTGGTTCAATTAGAATTAGGATTTAAATATTCCTACTCATCAAGCTGTTCACATTTTGACATGAGACCCAGAGGACACCTAACGAATGATCAACAGTACCTCGCCATTGAAAGGCTTCAAGAAGGATGTTCTCAGATGGACGTGGCCACTGAGCTTAGAGTATCACAAGGTATCATCAGCAGGTTGCAACAGAGATCAGAGAGACTAGAAGAGTTACAGAAACGCATAGAATTTGACGTCCTTTGGCCACACTGATGATTGCTTCATTGTAAAAAATGCCCTGTAGAACCGGATAATAAATACCATACAAGTATAGGCACATTTAAAGGAGGCGAGAGGCACCAAGTGTCACGTCAGACCATTCGAAACTGTTTACATCAGCATGGACTGCGTGTTAGACAACCTCCAAGGGTATCTGACCACACCACCAGGCACAGGCGTCAACATCTTGCATGGGCCAGGGAGCATGTACGCTGGACGAGGGACATCGATACCTGCTGAGTAGAAATGATGGCTTCCAACGATGTTGGAGACATGGAGAGCGCTATGCATCAGCCACTGTTGTCACCAGACGAGGCTTTGGTGGTGATGTTACAGTGTGGGTAGGTGTATCTAGTCAATCGAAAACTGCCCTACACTTTGTGAATGGTACAGTGACAAACGCATACTACTTCGATAACATCATCAATCCAGTCATAGGGCCAGATTTATCATGACTCTGACAGCTCACTCCACTTTCACATATGGCTAAAGTCAGTTTTAGCCAAGTCAGATTTATGATCGGCCCTTTAAGACTGTAATAAATGTGGTTTGACGGTAGCAGTTTATCCGTCAGTAAGCAGCTTTACAAAAGTCGCACATCTTTACGAAAAAGTCGCACGTCTTTACGAAAAAGTCTCATAAGATAAGCATGGTCCTCACTGGAGTGAAATTGTGCATTTTTTTGCGACTTTTTTGCGACTTTTTAAATAGTCTCAATAGTAAATCTGTCTAGAGATTAATTTACATAAGAAAACACGCCCACTTTCAGAAAACTGGCGAGCATAGTGCAGAGCAGAAAAAAGTCGCAAATTTTTGCGCAGTTTAAGCGATTGCGCAAAAATTTGCGACTTTTTCACTCCATTATTCTGACTTGAGCTAATGATAAATCTGGCCCATTGTGTCTCTGCATGAACAACACAGGCCTAATTTCATCTTCATGGACGGCTGCTGGAGACTGGGGCACCTCAAATGGAGTGGCCTGCACTTTCTCCAGACCTGAATCCCATTGAAAACCTATGGGATCAGCTAAGTCGCTGTGTAGAGGCTCGTAACTCCGTACCTCAGAACCTCAATGACCTGAGGGCTTCCCTTCAAGAAGAGTGGGGTGCCATGCCTCAGCGGACAATAAGTCGACTTGTGAACAGCATGAGACATCACTGTCAAGCTGTAATTGATGCTCAAGACCACATGACAAATTACTGAGACACATTTACATTTTTGTAGGGGTATACCCATCACTGGTGTTGGCTTTTGTTTCAATAAATAGTTTGAGATGAGGAAATCACCATTGCATGCTTCTACTTAAATGCCGTACTCTTATGATACAGTCCTGATCAAAAGTTTAAGGCCTCTTTCACACGGGCGTCTTATTTTTGGCCCGGATAAGAGGCGGGTGCGTTGCGGGAAAATGCACGATTTTTCCACGCGAGTGCAAAACATTGTAATTCGTTTTGCACTCACGTGAGAAAAATCGCGCATGTTTGGTACCCAAACCCGGACTTCTTCACAGATGTTCGGGCTTGGGATTGATGTTCTGAAGATTGTATTATTTTCCCTTATAACATGGTTATAAGGGAAAATAATAGCATTCTGAATACAGAATGCATAGTATAATAGGGCTGGAGGGGTTAAAAAAAATAAAAAAGTTAACTCACCTTCTCCTCTTGATCGCGTAGTTCCCGTGGTGATGGAGCATGTGATCTGACGTCACCACAGGTCCTTTAGCCCACAGCTCATCATTTAAGAAGTAAAGAGACCGGGAACTACGCGATCAAGAGGAGAAGGTGAGTCAACTTTTTATTAATTTTTTTAACCCCTCCAGCACTATTATACTATGCATTCTGTATTCAGAATGCTATTATTTTCCCTTATAACCATGTTATAAGGGAAAATAATACAGTGAATAGACTGTCACCTAGAACCCATGCGTGAAAATCACACCGCATCCGCACTTGCTTGCGGATGCTTGCGATTTTCACGCACCCCATTCACTTCTATGGGGCCTGCGTCGCGTGAAAATCGCACAATATAGAGCATGCTGCGATTTTCACTCAACGCACAGGTGATGCGTGAAAAACAACGCTCATGTGCACAGCCCCATAGAAGTGAATGGGTCAGGATTCAGTGCGGGTGCAATGCTTTCAACTCACACATCGCACCCGCACGGAAAACTCGCCCGTGTGAAAGGGGCCTAAGACCACTTGAAAAATGGCAAAAAATCATATTTTACATTGTTGGATCTTAACAAGGTTCCAAGTAGAGCTTCAACATGCAACAAGAAGAAATGAGAGTGAGACAAAACATTTTTTGAGAATTCAATTAATTGAAAATAACGATTAAACTGAAACAGGCTGTTTTCCAGCTGATCCAAATTTTAGGACCACATGCCTTTAAAAGGCCAAATCTGTGCAGAGATGTGGATTCATTGTCATTTTCTGTCAGGTAGTCACACGTTGTGATGGCAAAGGCAAAAAAACTCTTTTTGAACGTGGTCGGGTTGTTGAATTGCATAAGCAGGGTCTCTCACAGCGCGCCATCGCTGCTGAGGTGGGACGCAGTAAGACAGTCATTTGGAATTTCTTAAATGATCCTGAGGGTTATGGAATAAAAAAGTCAAGTAGAAGACCCAAAGAAAAATTCATCAGCACTGAGCCGGAGGATCCAATTGGCTGTCCGTCAACATACTGGATGATACTCGACCCAAATTAAGGCCCTTACTGGTGCTGACTGCAGCCCCAGAACCATCAGACGGCATCCGAGACTGAAGGGCTTCAAAAACAAAAAACGTCTTCAAAGACCTCGTCTCCTTGAACGCCACAGAACTGCTCGTTTGGACTTTGCAAGAGAGCACCAAACATAGGACATTCAAAGGTGGAAGAAAGTTTGATTCTCTGATGAGGAAAAATTTAACCTTGATGGTCCTGATGGTTTCCAACGTTTTTGGCATGACAAGCAGATCCCACCTGAGATGTTTTCTACGCGCCACAGTGGAGGGGGCGCCATAATGGTCTGGGGTGCTTTTTCCTTCAGTGGAACAATGGAGCTTCAGGAAGTGCAGGGGCATCAAACGGCCGTTGGCTATGTTCAGATGTTGCAGAGAGCATTCCTCATGACTGAGGGCCCTCGTCTGTGTGGTAACGACTGGGTTTTTCAACAGGACAACGCTACAGTACACAATGCCCGCAGGACAAGAGACTTCTTCCAGGAGAATAACATCACTCTTTTGGCCCATCCTGCGTGTTCCCCTGATCTAAATCCAATTGAGAACCTTTGGGGATGGATGGCAAGGGAAGTTTACAAAAATGGACAACAGTTCCAGACAGTAGATGGCCTTCGTGCGGCCGTCTTCACCACTTGAAGAAATGTTCACACTCACCTCATGGAAACGCTTGCATCAAGCATGCCAAAACAAATTTTTTAAGTGATAAACAATAATGGCGGAGCTACTCATTACAGAGTTCATGTTTGGAAGTTGGATTTCTGTTTTGGGGGGCTTTCATTCTATTTTGGAGGTGTGGTCCTAAACTTTTGATCAGTTGAAAAACAGCCTGTTTCAATTTATTTGTTGTTTTAATTAAATTGAATGCTCAAAAAATGTTTTGTCTCACTCCCATTTCTTCTTGTTGCCTGTTGAAGCTCTACTTGGAACCTTGTTAAGATCCAGCCATGCTAAATATGATATAGAGGGAACTTTTTACTTTTTCCATAAATTTCTCCCAAAAGCCAGATATATCTAACTTTGTGAGTAGTGTATACATAGGGCTTAAAATACAATGTGCAAATCAGAATTTTGAAGCATTTGAAATAAAATTGCTCTGAAATGACTAGCAGCAGTATACAACTGATTTCTCTAAAGCAGCTGCAAAATCTCTGCTCAATTAAGATTGAATAGCTGTTGTATGAAATATATGAGCAATTTCCTACTAAGGAAAATTAGAAAATTGTAGCTGCAAAATCACTAGCCTACTCCCAACATGTTAGATGTAAACAACCATCTTACAATTACATATAATTACAAAATTAAAAGAAAATCCCAAAAACTAAATACTGCTAATGTGCTCAAAATTGTTCCACCTACACGTTGCAGAGTAAATTGGTGGGTCTGTACAGAGTACATTTATTGATCAGAAAAACTAAATTTGGGTGAAAGTATAGGCACAGAAAGAAAGATAATAAATATAGGAAATGTCGCACTAGATTGAGATGTGGATCCAATAGAGGTGCACCCACTAGCAGACAGCACCCAGTCTGGTATAAAATTTGTATAAAGGGATAGAAGTGGGGCACACTCAGAAAGTAGAGGGATCTTTATTGAGACACACAAAAATAATCACAATAATAACAGCTAGTGAATAATAATATCAGCATTAAAATATCAGCAATATGAGCAATAAAATTTCAACAATAAAAGAGCAGATTAATTAATCAGTATAGATGGTGTTAATAATAGAATAGTACCAATAGTAAAATGATGAGAAAAAGGAATGGGTAAAAATACATTAAATTTTGAAAGTGTTTGATAAAAATAGGATCCCAATAAATATAGGAGTTAGTCCTCAATGTTATTCCTCCGTGTGCTGAGGCTCACTCCGGTACCAGTCCTTAATACAAATATTGAAAGGTCAGGGTCCCAAGCGTATACAGCTATGTCAGTTTGTTTAGACAATGTATTTGCTGTTTATACGCACAGCGGCGTCCCGCTGTATTGAAAGCGATCGCTTAGGCTGGGCTATGCAAGTTCTTACCCGAGGGCTTTTAGTGCTGGATGATGACCCCTCCACTTGGCATGTTGTATGCAATCTCCAGTCTCAAGGGGTAATGTTCAAGTTTGAATTTGGCGCCAGTGAATTGTTTGTTCCACGTGGTTGCGGACCGTCTCACGTGCAAATATATGCGCCATTACACGTGAGACGGTCCGCAACCACGTGGAACAAACAATTCACTGGCGCCAAATTCAAACTTGAACATTACCCCTTGAGACTGGAGATTGCATACAACATGCCAAGTGGAGGGGTCATCATCCAGCACTAAAAGCCCTCGGGTAAGAACTTGCATAGCCCAGCCTAAGCGATCGCTTTCAATACAGCGGGACGCCGCTGTGCGTATAAACAGCAAATACATTGTCTAAACAAACTGACATAGCTGTATACGCTTGGGACCCTGACCTTTCAATATTTGTATTAAGGACTGGTACCGGAGTGAGCCTCAGCACACGGAGGAATAACATTGAGGACTAACTCCTATATTTATTGGGATCCTATTTTTATCAAACACTTTCAAAATTTAATGTATTTTTACCCATTCCTTTTTCTCATCATTTTACTATTGGTACTATTCTATTATTAACACCATCTATACTGATTAATTAATCTGCTCTTTTATTGTTGAAATTTTATTGCTCATATTGCTGATATTTTAATGCTGATATTATTATTCACTAGCTGTTATTATTGTGATTATTTTTGTGTGTCTCAATAAAGATCCCTCTACTTTCTGAGTGTGCCCCACTTCTATCCCTTTATACAGAAAGAAAGATGTTTGGGAGGAAAGAGACAGTTTGTCTATTTGCTAATAAAAAAAAAAACTGCAGGCAATGCCTAATGGAGATGGATTTTCCCTCTGTTGGATTTGCTCTGTATCAATTCTTATACATACGCAGGTAGAGTAGGGCCTCTTAAATGTCCACAGATGTTCTACGATGCGTCCATACAACGAAAATGTTGAATATGTCCATGCAAACGCTATTTCAAAAGTAATAAATCTCAGATTACTTAGGGTCCAGTATAAAGAAGAGATTCTGCATCCACCATCACCTCTCTATTCATAAAGAGAAAAGAAGGTCCCTAAGATTTTAAAACTATGTCAGGGAGTGGCCTTGATTAGGCTACTTTCACACTTGCGGCAGTGTGATCCGGCGGGCAGTTCCGTCGTTGGAACTGCCCGCCGGATCCGCCGATCTGCTGCTGACTGAAAGCATTTGTGGGACGGATCCGGATGCGGATCCGTCTCACAAACGCATTGCAAGAACGGATCCGTCTCTCCGCTTGTCATGCAGACAGACAGATCCGTCTTGTATTTTTTTTCACATTTTTACCGGTCTGCAGATGTGCAGGCCGGAAGGACGGATTAGCACTAATACATTCCTATGGGGAAAAATGACTGAACTGAAGACATCCTGATGTATCCTGAACGGATTACTCTCCATTCAGAATGCATGGGGAAAAAACTGATCAGTTATTTTCCGGTATAGAGCCCCTGTGACGGAACTATGCCGGAAAAGAAAAACGCTAGTGTGAAAGTAGCCTAAGGGCTCTTTCACACTTGCGTTCTTTTCTTCCGGCATAGAGTTCCGTCGTCGGGGCTCTATGCCGGAAGAATCCTGATCAGGATTATCCCCATGCATTCTGAATGGAGAGAAATCCGTTCAGGATGCATCAGGATGTCTTCAGTTCAGGACCGGAACGTTTTTTGGCCGGAGAAAATACCGCAGCATGCTACGCTTTTTGCTCCAGCCAAAAATCCTGAAGACTTGCCGCAAGGCCGGATCTGGAATAGATGCCCATTGAAAGGCATTAATCCGGTTCCGGCCTTAAGCTAAACGTCGTTTCGGCGCATTGCCGGATCCGACGTTTAGATTTTTCTGAATGGGTACCATGGCTGCCAGGACGCTAAAGTCCTGGCAGCCATGGTAAAGTGTAGTGGGGAGCAGTATACTTACCGTCCGTGCAGCTCCCGGGGCGCTCCAGAGTGATGTCAGGGTGCCCCACGCGCATGGATCACGTGATCGCATGGAAACGTAATCTGACGTCATTCTGGAGCGCACCGGGAGCCGCACGAATGGTAAGTATACCGCTCCCCCGCTCCCCACTACTACTATGGCAACCAGGACTTTAATAGCGTCCTGGGTGCCATAGTAACACTGAACGCATTTTGAAGACGGATCCGTCTTCAAATGCTTTCAGTTCACTTGCGTTTTTCCGGATCCGGCGAGTAATTCCGGCAAATGGAGTACACACCGGATCCGGACAACGCAAGTGTGAAAGAGGCCTTAGACCAACAAGTCAATATTTTCAGAACTGGTATATTGGTCAATTGGACAACCTCTTCCTAGAATGAAACAGCCCTCACTTCTCTAATGTCAAATGATGAGCTGCATAAGAAAACTGCATGTGGATGGTCAATGGAACTGAAGCATTAAAGGCTATGTACTCCTTTTTTATGACTGCATTTTACTTCTTTTGGACTAAAAAAAATTGGGCTAAAAAAAAGTTTCTGAGTTACAAGGTTTAAAAAATAGCCTATTTGCAAACCATCACCTTCTGTTTTCTTTCAATTCCTTCATGTGATGGCTCATGTGTAGCACTTATTTCCTGACCTCATAAACACTCATTATAGCTCAATTCTTATCAAACAGAAAAGAATATGGTTTAAAGGCTATGTACACCTTTGGGGGCAATTTATTTCATGATTGCATTTTACAAATTTTAGGCTTGTTTTTCAACTGGCTATTATTAAAAATATTCAGCTGTTCTTACACAAAGGGTTTACTGTCTAGCTCCGTAAATCATACTTCCACTTTGTGCCGGTCATCTAATAAACTTTGGGGCAAATTTATGAAGACCAGCGTTTTAGACGCCGGTCCAAATAAAGCCCTAAACTGGCGGTGGCCAGACCTCTCCATAACTTCGGTGCATCCAGCGCCAGTTCTAAATGTAAGACAGCTTCCTTGCTGTCTTACATTTAGACCATTTTCTATGCCTAAAACAGGCTGCCCCGTCCCCTTCCTCACCCACAATTTTAGACCTGGCGTGAGCGGGAAAAAATCACAGGGAGCAGCGCAACAAACCGTTTTCAGTATAATAAATTACCCCCTTTGTCTCTAAATTACTAAAACATCATGAACATTTATTTAAGCCACATTCTTATCAGTAAGATAAGGACTGAGCCATAATGAGTGTCTAGGACGTCAGACATAAGGAGCCATGAGCTGAGCCTGCTGCTAGAGAATCTCAAGGCTGTACAGAGAAAGGGGCTCAACATTTTTAGTAAAGACACATTGGAAACGTGATTTTTAGCTCAAAATGAGTACAATGTATTAGTTTAAAAATGTTTAAGTGTTTATGAGGTCAGGAGATCAAAGATAAGATTTGCAAATTAGCTGACAGGATTCAAAGAAAACAGAAAGTGACAGCTTACTGATTTTTAACCCCTATATCTTAGAAACGGCTGAATATTTTTAAGAAGGACAAATTGAATAAATGTTTTTAGCCAAAAATGAGTACAATGCAATCATAAAAAATGCCCTGGAAAGGTGTACATAGCCTTTAATGCTGAAGTTCCCTTGATAATCAACATGCGTCTTCCTTTGCAATAGCAGCTCATCATCAGGTATTAGAGAAACCAGACTCAAAGAGAGGGCCGTTAAATTCTAGGAAGAGGTTGTCCAGTTCAACAATATCTTGGTAATAAAATATTGACTTGTTCGAATCTAGGCCACCCAGACCCATGACACAGTTTTAGAATCTTAAAGGGTTTCTACCACTTCGCTTTCACATAATTAGCTTTCAGACACTAGCGATCCGCAAGTGTCTGCTCTGCCAAACAATCCTAATATAATAGCTTTTGGGGCAGCCGTTTCGCTAAAAAAAGAACTTATATTGATATGCTAATGACCCTCTAGGTGACCCTCTACCTTCACAAAATGTCGCCGCCCAGCGCACCCCTCCAGCCCGCCCATCTCCTCCGGAATGCGATCAAGCGGACGAATTCTCGCGCATGCGCCGTGCGCGTCTGTAATCGGCGCATGCGCAGTGAATGTCCGACCGCTTCCCTGCTCAGACATCTCCACTGCGCCTGCGCCGATGACGTCATAGTGCTCCGAGGAACAGGCGCAGTGGAGAGGTATGTGCAGAAAGCGGTCGGACATTCACTGCGCATGCGCCGAATACAGACGCGCACGGCGCATGCGCGAGAATTCATCCGCTTGATCGCATTCCGTAGGAGATGGGCGGGCTGGAGGGATGCGCTGGGCGGCGGCATCTTGTGAAGGTAGACCGATCCTCTAGGTGCTAATGACGCCCCCATGGCACCCAGAGGGTCATTAGCATATCAATATAAGTTTTTTTTTTTTGCGAAACGGCTGCCCCAAAAGCTATTATTTTAGGATTGTTTGGCAGAGCGGATCGCTAGTGTCTGACACCTAATTATGTGAAAACGAAGTGGTAGAAACCCTTTAAGGAACTTTCTTTTCCCTTTATGGTTGGAGAAGCGACGAAATATTCAGAGTCCCTTGTTTATACTGGACCATAAGCGATCTGATATGTATTACTTTTGAAATAGGGTTGCCCCGAAGTTGTCCATAGCCTTTAAACATGTGAATGTAGATGTGGCTCATAGATCGGAGTCCTGTTTGCTCTCCGTCTGTTGGTCTTGCACTTAATAAATAATTAGCAAATAATTACTTGTTCTGGTTAATGCTAGACAGCAATAACAGAGCTCTGTGTGTGGACTTCTATCTTCTTCATATCATAAAGGTAGACTATACTCCAGTATATGTACACTTTGTATAATTGCCTGCTGTCAGCAAGCATTGTAGACACCAGAGTGAAGTTATTCTTGGCATGCAGGTAAAATGTACTGATAGGTTGCAGCTGCCTGAAATGTACCTCAGGTTCAATATTCTACCTAAGGAATGTCCCAATGACAAGGTAATTCCGATGTCTGGATCTATGCCACTGGAAAGACGGCCAGATAGCGCGAAATTTCATATTCCATTAGAAACCCAATGTCCCAGCAGGCTGGCACTGCAATCTACATTTCATATCGCTTCTCCTAACAGATGAAAGAGGAATTACTGCAGTGTCTCATTTAGCCCGATCCTCAACTCTGGCACCATACGAAGAAATGTAATGACATGCAATATGTTACTGATTGCTCATCAATGGAGGGAAGGACGTTTTCTGGCATCGCTTCCTTGCATAACTGATCATCACCCTCTCATCCTTCAATAGCTGCAAAAAAATTTTTTATTATAATAAAGAAGGTCCGTTGAGCGACAGAGATATGTGAGGAATGAGCATGAAAAACAAATGAATCCAGCAGAAAAAAATCTTAAAGTTATAAAATGAAGCTCTGAAATTCCCTGGATATAAGACTACATCACTCTCCTCCTGATGGAAAGGAGAAATTAATTTTACTGCAGAAGCAAATGTTTGAAGGGGTTATCCCATGATTAAAGGGGTTCTCCAGGAATTAAGAAAATGAAAATACTTAAAGGGGTTGTCCCATGACAAACATTCTACCAGCACCTGGATCTGAATAGTTTTGCAATTGCATGTAATTAAAATTTTTGCATAGCCTCTGAGTTATTTAATAAAAATGAATCTGTATAGCGCCACCTGCTGTTTGTTATTTTTCTTATTTCTATGTCCTGCTCACTGAGATGGCCGCACATGCTCAGTTTCATCCATCAACTGCCTCCTGAGCTGTGATAGGGAGAGCACGGACACGCCCCCTGAGCTGTGATAGAGCACGGACACGCCCCCTGAGCTGTGATAGGGAGAGCATAGGCACGCCCCCTGAGCTGTGATAGGGAGAGCACGGACACGCCCCCTGAGCTGCAGCAAAAAAGACACTCCCCTTGAGCTGCCAGCTTGATATAAATCTAGCAGAGCAATGAATGGGGAGATCTCTGGATCCATGTGAGGCACAGGTTCGGTTCTAGCTTTGGTAGAAAGAGGTTGTTATTTACTAAATGAGGTCTGATTTTCAATTTATAAATTAGTCATGGGATAACTCATTTAAATATTACTTTATTATACATATATTCCCAAATACCTTTCATTTGTTATAATGGCTCGTTTTGTCTGGGGAGCGATCATTAGGAGAAATAGAATGGCCGCCGTCCTATTAGTACACACAAAACCTGTCCTAATCACACACGAGGACAAGGTACTTCACAGTACTGAGCTAAAGAGCTGCCTTAGGCCTCTTTCACACGGGCGAGATTTCCGCGCGGGTGCAATGCGTGAGGTGAACGCATTGCACCCGCACTAAATCCGGACCGATTTATTTCTATGGGGCTGTTAACATGAGCGGTGATTTTCACGCATCACTTGTGTGTTGTGTGAAAATCGCAGCATACTCTATTTTGTGCGTTTTTTACGCAACGCAGGCCCCATAGAAGTGAATGGGGCTGCGTGAAAATCGCAAGCATCTGCAAGCAAATGAGGATGAGGTGCGATTTTCATACATGGCTGCTAGGTGACGATCGGGATGGGGACCCAATTTTTATTATTTTCCCTTATAACATGGTTATAAGGGAAAATAATAGCATTCTCAATACAGAATGCTTAGTAAAATGTGGATTGAGGGATTAAAAATAAAAACTAATTAACTCACCTCCTCCTCTAGATCGCGTAGTTGCCGATCTCTTCTTACTTCTTTAATCATGAGCTGCCGGCTAAAGGACCTGTGGTAATGTCACATCACATGGTCCACCCCCCCCCCTTTTATACCACTTGTTATAATCATGCTCTATTGAAATTATGCCTTAATCATGTTGCCGTCTAATCATGTCTCACTTGTTATGAATTATGAACTGTGATTTCTCATGAATTTTACTTTAATCATGTTAGTTTTGATTCTGATGCACAATATATGCAAAGAACCCAAACCCCTCCCCTCCCCCGCAACCCCTCTTTAAATGAATTGATGTATGCGGGCATCTCTCATATATATGTCTAACCATGCTAGTAATTGATATTAACTTAGCCCTCATATATGAGCAACAGTCCTTTGAAGGATATGAATTATGAATGATTTATTGAAAAAATAGTCAAATTATGGATAAAATTCCCATCCATTAAGGAGCAATAATATAATATGTTTCATGAGAATTGAGATATATGTATATATATGAATTCCAAGTGATGTGTATATGAATTTTTTTCCTTTCTGTTTTTAATTATATTGTCCTGTGTTTATTTTTTTGCATTTATAGCTTGACAAAGGGCACCAAATGGGCCCGAAACGTTGCAGACAGCAATAAATGTCATAAAATAACTTGAGAATATACCACTGGTAAATAAAGGTTGAATTACAAACTACATCGGTGTGCTGTTTCTGAAAAAATTTATTTAAAGCTACAATCTCACTCCGCGGGTGGAAGGAGGTAACAAGAGACGAGCACCCACAAAAGCCATTCAAATTAGACGTGTGCTGAGGTGTCATTACGATTAAGAACATCACATGGTCCAGTCACATGGTCCACCGCCACATGTGATTGGACCATGTGATGAGCTCAGTGATGTCACCACAGGTCCTTTGACAGGTCCTGAAGAAAGAACAGGAGACGGGCAGCTACGCGATCAATTGGAGGAGGTGAGTTAATTTGTTTTTTTATTTTTTAACCCTCAATTGACCTTCTACTAAGCATTCTGTATTAAAGAATGCTATTATTTTCCCTTATAACCACTGTAAAGAAGTCCGGGTTCGGGTACCAAACATGCCGATTATTCTCATGCGCGTGCAAAACGCATTAAAACGCTTTGCACTCGCGGGGAAAAATTGTGCATTGTTCCCGCAATGCACCCGCATCTTTTCCCGCAACGCCCGTGTAAAAACCAGCCTTACCCTCCTCTCTGCTGTGTTTGTCAGGGACTAGGCCTAATACTACAGTAGGTGTAAATTTATGCCAGCTTTATCACAACGGCTGATGCCGGATGATAATGCTGGGGCATCTCTAGACTGTCTTGTCAACATTTAAACCAACTATTAGCTGGCTCACCCTGTGTTGGAATTTTGTCTAACTTTACACCAAAATCCTGGTGCACATAGTTACAGCCCCTTTCTCAGTAAACCATTATTGCTTTTGCAGTTGCTTCACAAATAATTCTAAACCTTGATGTGACATTATGTAACAGATAATTGCCATTCTGTGCATTTTTATAACCAAATCTAAGTGCAATCACATTAACAAATGTTGTATCTTTGCTATCACCTTTTCCCGTAGACTAGGCAAAAAAATGTGGTGCAAAGCGTGTACCCCAGTTTTAGGTGCATTTTGAGGAATAAATCTCCCCCTTTGTATTCTTGCTTTTTGTTATGTTTTTTTTTGCACACAAATGTTCCAGAAAGAAGAAAATAAATTGTGTAGCTGCAGGATATTATAGGGCATCTGTCAGCAGATCTGTCCCTATGACCTGGCTGACATGTTACATGTGCGCTTGGCAGCTGAAGGCATCTGTGTTGGTCCCATGTTCATATGTGCCCGCATTACTGAGAAAAATTATGTTTCAATATATGCAAATGAGCATCTAGGAGCAACGGGGCCGTTACCATTACACCTTTAGGCTCAGCTCTCTCTGCAACTGCTGCACCCTTTGCACTTTGATTGACAGGGCCAGGCAGTGAAAACATCATGACGCCTGGCCCTGTCAATCAAAGTGGAGAGTGCGTGTAACGGCAAAGCCCCCATTGCTCCGAGAGGTTCATTTGCAAGTGCAATGCGGGCACATATGAACATGAGACCAACACAGATGCCTTCAGCTGCCAAGCGCACATGTAACAGGTCAGCCGGTGTCATAGGCACAAATCTGCTGACAGATGCCCTTTAACGTCTTATCACAGGAGAACCTATTGAGTGGAGCAAAGGACGAGTCAATTGAGTTTATAACAGAAAAAGAGACTGCTGTTAGGTGAGCGTACAGCTAGCTGCACACTAGTGATTCTTGTATTCCATAATTCCAACCACTTAGTGCGGTCAGACACAGAACCACATGACAATTCTGTGAAAAATCTGATCTGATATGTTGGACTTCAGTTGTCAGATGCAGTCGTAACATTTGTAAAGATGTTTGTGCCAAACGGCAGATTTGCACCTTATCAATAGAAGCCCAGATCTACGCAGAAGCCCAGGTCATCATTTCGACGTTTCAACTTTTATGACAGTCTTCATAATCAACCGTGAAAAACACGTCCATTAGACCATTGAAATCCTTAGTGCATGGCCAGCTGAAAGAGGTTGTCTGGGATTTTGATACTGACGTCCGATCTGCAGGAGAGGCCATCACTATCGGATCAGCGTCTGACACCGCACACCCCACAGATCAGCTTGTACACAATGGACAGAGCTGGAGCTACAAGGTAACAGCCCCCTGCAATCTCATATTGATGACCTATCCTGAGTATATGCCATCATTATCAAAATCCTGGGTTAACCCTATATAGGCTAGGGCTGCACAGCAATCTTGTCACGCAACCAAGGTTCGCAGTGCAGCAGGGCAGCCCTAGAGATGAATGGGGTCATGGCGTGGCTCGCATGTCTACTGCTGGATTTTTGGCAATTCTGGGGTCATGGTCAACATGTCAGTCACATTGCAACCCCATTCTTTTCTATGGCTGCCCTGTTACACTGCAACTCCTGTCTCCCCCAAAATCTCTGTGTAGCCCTAGCCTAAGGCCTTATGCACACGACCGTGCTGTGTTTTGCGGTCCGCAAAACACGGATGCCGCCCGTGTGAGTTCTACAATCTGTGGAACGGAATGGGCGCTTATAGTAGAAATGCCTATTCTTGTCCCCAAAACGGAGAAGAATAGGACATGTTCTATTTTTTTTGCGGGGCCACAGTAGCCTGAAAATTTATTTATTTATATGCACTTATATATCGCTACTATATCCAGCAGCGCTTTATAGACATTAGCAACTAACTGTCCCCAGTGGGGCTCACAATTTTAGGTCCCTATCAGTATGTCTTTGGAGTGTCCCCACTCTCCCCACAAACACGGGGAGAACATACAAACTCCATGCAGATGTTGTCCTTGGTCGGATTCAAACCCAGGACCCCAGCGCTGCAAGACACTACTGCCAACTACTGAGCCACCATGCTGCCCATAAAATCTCATCAAAATCTCATGATGGGACCAGGCGCTTGCCCTGGGTGGCCAGGCTTACTGAAAAAGCCAAGCAAGCCCGTGCTTAATACTGTTACACAGTTGAGTCACATTATTATGACCAGTTTCTACCTTCGACGTCGGCAGTGTGTAGCTAATGAAGGAAGTCACATGTGGTGAGCCGGCTCGTGGGTATAGAAGGTGTGTGATAGGCTGTTTGCACATTTATCCCTCATTGCTGTCATGGATAAAAGGGTGATTTATCAAAGTTGTAAAAAAGTGATGTTCATTGGCTTTTATGCCAAAGGGTGGCAGTATTTCTGAAACTGTGTGAACTGTTCTCGCGCTGCTGTTGTGAAAGTGTATCGTGAGGGAAAAAAATAGCACCATTACGAATAAGCGACATGCCACTGATGTAGGAGGAATTTGTCGGCTACGAAGTTGCAGGAGGCCAGACGACCCCATCAGTGCTCCAGACAAAAAAAATTACCTGGTAGCCATTGGCTCCTGAACTGAAAAATTTAGGAGCCAAATCAAATTTCTAGTCGCCAAATCGAAACCGAATCAAAATTTTGGTATCGTGACAACGCTACGCCGATCAGATCGGCATAGGGTTGTTTGGATACCAAAATTTTGATTCGCTTTCTTCACCATAAAAAAGTATTGCGATACTCAATACCGCGCAAAAAAAAAAAAAAAGCTGCGTGCATTTCGCATTTTATGAAATGTTCGGCCCATAATAGAACAGTTCTATCCTATTTTTTGGGGTGACAAGGTGACTAAAAAATTGTGAATGCTCACCGCATAGGAGATATTTTTTAATAATTTAATAGTTTGGACAGCGCTATGTAATATGTTTATTTATTCTTTATATATTTTATATGTAAAATTGGGAAAGGGGGGATTTAAACTTAATATTTTAGGGTACTTTCACACTAGTGTTTTTCTTTTCCGGCATAGAGTTCCGTCCTAGAGGCTCAATATCGGAAAATAACTGATCAGGCATATCCCCATCCATTCTGAATAGAGAGCGATCCGTTCAGGATGCATCAGGATGTCTTCAGTTCAGTCATTTTGACTGATCAGGCAAAAGAGAAAACTGCAGCATGCTACGGTTTTATCTCCGGCGGAAAAAAAAATAAAGATTTGCCTGAATGCCGGATCCAGCATTTTTTCCCATAGGAATGTATTAGTGCCGGATCTGGCATTCAAAATACCGGAATGCACCCGCACTAAATCCGGACCCATTCACTTCTATGGGGCTGTGCACATGAGGGGTGAATTTCACACATCACTTGTGCGTTGCGTGAAAATCGCAGCATGCTCTATGTTGTGTGTTTTTCACGCAACGCAGGCCCCATAGAAGCTAATGGGGCTGCGTGAAAATCGCAAGCATCCACAAGCAAGTGCGGATGCGGTGCGATTTTCACACATTGTTGCTAGGATGAAAGTCTATTCACTGTATTATTTTCCCTTATAACATGGTTCTAAGGGAAAATAATAGCATTCTTTAATACAGAATGCATAGTAGAAGGTCAATATAATTAACATTGGTGGCGTAGTGCGCCCCCCCCAACACCCCAGTTTGATAAACATTGGTGGCGCCGTGCGCACCCCCCCCCCCCCAACACCCCAGTATAATAAACATTGGTGGCGCAGTGTGCCCCCCTCAATATAATAAACATTGGTGGCGCAGTGCGCACCCCCCCAGAACACCACCATGTAAAAAACATTGGGGGGCGCAGTGTGCCCCCCTCAATATAATAAACATTGGTGGCGCAGTGTGCCCCCCCCAACACCCCAGTATAATAAACATTGGTGGTGCAGTGTGCCCCCCCTCAATATAATAAACATTGGTGGCGCAGTGGGCAGTGCCAATGAGGGTTAAAATAAAAATAAAAATAAAAAAATTAACTCACCTCCTCCAATTGATCGTCTCCTGTTCTTTCTTCAGGACCTGTCAAAGGACCTGTGGTGACATCACTGTGCTCATCACATGATACATCACATGATTCATCACCATGGTAATGGACCATGTGATGAGCTCAGTGAAAGTCACCACAGGTCCTGAAGAAAGAACAGGAGACCGGCAGCTACGCGATCAACTGGAGGAGGTGAGGGGGGGGGGGCACACTGTGCCACCAATGTTTCTTATACTGGGGTGTTGGAGGGGGCACACTGTGCCACCAATGTTTCTTATACTGGGGTGTTGGGGGGGCACACTGTGCCACCAATGTTTCTTATACTGGGGTGTTGGGGGGGGCACACTGTGCCACCAATGTTTCTTATACTGGGGTGTTGGGGGGGCACACTGTGCCACCAATGTTTCTTATACTGGGGTGTTGGGGGGGCACACTATGCCACCAATGTTTCTTATACTGGGGTGTTGGGGGGCACACTGTACAGGGAGTCTAAGGAAGAATCAAATGAGTCACAAGTCGGATCTTTAGTTCTTTTCACCTGTGACTCATTCGATTCTTTCTCCCTGTACTTGTGTCAGTGACTCAGAGCTGCTAGTGCTCGCCTTGCCTTGCCTCAGCTCTGATTGGTTGGTGGGCGGGGAGGGGAGGGGCTGGCAGAAGCAGCTTCCACTCTAGGATCAGATTACACTTCTCCCGAGTCCCTCCCCTCCCTGCTGCCGGCGTCTCTGCTGTTGTGTGCTGTGTGACTCACTGACTCAGCTCTGATTGGTTGGTGGGCGGGGAGGGGAGGGGTTGGCAGAAGTAGCTTCCACTCTAGGATCAGATTACACTCCTCCCAGCCCCTCCCCTCCCTGCTGCCGGCGTCTCTGCTGTTGTGTGCTGTGACCGAGCTGACTGAGACTGAGGAGAACATCAGCGGCGGCGGGGCAGAGAACTATCAGCTCCTGTGCCCGCCGCTGTTCAGCTGCAGAGCTGCCGCGGAGGGTCTAGTCGCAAATGGCGACAAGACTAAAAAGTCTTGTCACCATTTGTAAATTCTAAGTCGCATTGGCGACCATTTTGGTCGCCATCTGGAGCCCTGCCCATACAGTGGAGCAGCTCACCAGCAAAATGAACCAGGGGCTACCAGACATGTATCTAAAACAACAGTCCAGCAAACCCCAACTGCTTATGGGGCTCCAAAGCAGACAGATGGCAGTATCAATTTTTGTGGCAGTATCGGAATTGGACGTCAGCTGATGGGTAAAGTGTTACCTTCTCTGAGGAGTCACATTTTCTGCTTCATCGAACGGATGGAGAAACAAACAACCTGCAACCATTGCTGGAAGAACACAAACTGGTGGTGGCAGCGTTATGGCTTGGGGAATGTTTTTGTGGCTTTCTCTGGGCCCACTCATCCATGTGGAAGGCACACTCAACCTATTTGGGTATGAATCCATCCTTGCAGATCACTTACACCCATGCAAGCCGATTGTCTTCCCTGGGGGCGGATGGGATCTTGTGGCAAGACAATGTGAGATGTCACAGGGGTAGAAATGTCTAAAATTGGTTGGAAGCGCATGACTTCCAAGTACTACCCTGGCCCACTAATTCCCCAGACTTGAACCCAATTGAGCATCTGTGGGACCACCTCGATCTTCATGTTCGCTCTATGGATCCCCCCCCACGCCCCCCTCCAGCATGGCTCCACATACCAGGACCTTATTCAGTCTCTCCCTGCTGTCCGTGCTGCACACGGCGGTTACTCTGCATATTCGCTGTGGTCATAATAATGGGGCTCGGCCATGTGCATCATTTTCATTACATTCAGATTTAGAATTAACCAGGACAATGAGATCTTGAATACATATTGGAGCCGCCCCAACATATAGTGGGCAGATAGTGACTCCCAGTAACCGATCTGTGATAAGACGAGGTGGAGTCACAAATCAGTAAGGCTGTAGAAAGGATTTTTGCATTTCGCTCCCATCATTTAGAAGGAAATGTTTTAAATAATGTATCATCATGGCCCATTAAGAATACAATGCAACTCATTTGACTAGTGCTCAGCTTACATTATAATGTCAAATGTAATGTGAAAATGCCTTAAAGGCAAGATATTACCATTATCTGCCAAAAGCACAAAAAGCCGCTTAGAGCCTCACATAATGTGTCATATACTTGCTTCCTCCAGGGTATTATAATCATAATACACAGCGTTGTCATGTTGTAGGACGCACAAAAACTATTTATGTAGCATTATAATGTGGGCACCAGATAGCATTCAAATGCATTTTTACTGAAAATTCTCAATGTGAAAATTCTCAATTGTCATTGTGCTAATCTAATCGTTACCGTTCCCCCTTTCCCTATATAATAATAGATATCATATTCCAAAATTTCTAAAAACGTTATAGGACCACCTTAGTGCTACAGAAAAAAGGCACAAACACAATGAATGTGTAAAATGATAGTGCAGTGTAGGGCTAAAGAGAAAATCCAGCGCAGGTGTAGAAAGAATCCAATAAAAATCAACACTTTATTTGTGATCCATTAAACACATGTCACAATCCATCGATAAAAACTAAAAACACTTAGGCCCCTTTCACACGAGCGAGTTTTCCACGTGAGTATGATGCGTGATCTGAACGCATTGCGCCCGCACTGAATCCTGACTCATTCATTTCAATAGGTCTGAGTACATGAGCGATGTTTTTCACGCATCGGTTCTGCGTTGCGCAAGAATCGCAGTGAAGGGGGCTTCAGTGAACAATGCATTGCGTCTGGATGTAACCTGGATGCGGTCAGGGAGCAATGCGTTTTTCACTGATGGTTCCTAGGAGATGATGTTTATAAACCTTCAGTTTTTTTTCACGCGCGTGAAAAACGGATCAAAACTGACTGCACCCACATGGAAGAAACTGAACAACTGGACACAATCGCAGACAAAACTGACTGAACTTGCTTGCAAAATGGTGCAATACCAAAAATGATATCGTTTTTATTATGCTTTTAAAAAATAAAAATGCACTGCATAATCTGACACCCATAAAGCCTCATGCACACGTCTGTGGAACACGGCCTGGATTTCTTCTGAGGGCAGGAGCGCACGGCGTCATTGGTTGCACCAAAAAGCATTCCGTTTTGTTTGGTTGCGTCCCCATTGCGGACAGAAAAATGCTGCAAGCAGCGTTTTTCTATCCGCGATGTGGTGCGGAGCAAGATGCGTTTTTTCTGAAACAATAGAAAACGGATCAGTCCTCCATTGACTTTCAATAGGGTTCAAGACGGATCCGTCATAGTTATAGAAGACATAATACAACCGGATCCGTTCATGACTGATACATGCGTTTGTATTATTGTGACGGAAGCATTTTTGCAGATCCACAACGGATCCGCAAAAAAATGCTAATGTGAAAGTAGCCTTACAGGATAAATATTTTTATTTACCGTATATTCTAATAGCTGGACATTTAAGGACACGGCGATCCCAATCATGCTTATAGTTTTTATTGTTCATTTTTATATGTAAAAATGGATAAAAGGGGGTGATATGAATTTTAAAAAACTTCTTATATTTTAAAAACAATTTTTAAAACATTTCTACTTCTACTTTTAGTCCGCTGGAGGTTTGAACATTAAAGTGTTAAGATTACTTATACTAGTGGTGGCACTCCGAGCCTGCACTCTGGAAAACGTCTATGATGTACCCATATACCTTAGACTTTTCCTGCCATTCAGCATTGCAGGGAGCGCTATGAACGGCACAGGCAGTGCATTGAATGAAGGCAGGTTACTATAGCTAAATGTTGGCACTTTGCGATAAATAAGTCGGTTTTGGGTGGTAGTTTGGGCAATCAGCCTCTAAACAGTTCACCACCGCTGGCTTATACCATAGACTGCCATACTTTAGAATGGCAGTCTATGATGTTTGTGAAATCTTCCTATTAAAAGGATTTTCTCTGATTTTAATACTGAAGACCTAATCCTCAGGCTAGGTCATCAGTATCTGATTGGTGGGCGTCCGACACCCGAACCCCCCGCTGATCAGGTGTTTGAGAAGGCACCGACGCTCCTGTGAGCACCACCACGGCCTTCTCTCAACTTACCAAGCACAGCACCGTGCATTGTATAGCGGCTATGCTTGTATCGCGCTCAGCCCCTTTCACTTGAATGGGGCTGAGCATCTCTTAGGCCATGTGACCGATAAATGTGTCGTCACACAGCCTAGGAAAAGCAAAGAGAAGGCCATGACGCTCACAGGAGCACCACCGCCTCATCGAACAGGTGATCAGCGGGGGTGCAGGGTGTCGGACACCTCCACTGACAGATGCTGATGACCGATCCTGAGGATAGGTCATCAGTATTAAAATCTCGGAAAAACGCTTTAAGCCGTGACACAGGCAACGCTTAATAGGAATACTTACATGGTAGATATAAGCGCTTTCCCAAGTCCACGACGATTGGAGGCCCCTCTGTCTAATCTCTCAGATGCTGCAGTCCCTATTAAATGCAGCATCTGAGTGGTTAAATGACAGAGCTCTCCAATTCTGGTTGCTTTTGGCAAGTGTCAGCTGTATAACGCAGCTGGCACTTGCAATGTATGGAGCGGGCTCAGCTTCTTAGCCCAATCTGAAAACCCCTTCTGCCATTATGAAGTACATCAACTATCTGGATGGGATCAAAATGATCCTGCTTGTTCTTTTTGTTTTCATTTTGCAATTCCACTTATTCTATTAAACTTTTATAAAATATTTTATTTGTCACATTGAGGGACTTTTACATTTTTTTCATGCATTGTAGTATTCAAGGTATTCAAGGTAAATTGCCATGTTAGCTGGTATTGTAGTACGCCGTGTTTTTTTCTGCACATAAATGCACATGCACCAAAAAACGCATAGAAAAGCACAATAAAGACAGCAAAACCGTAATAGGTTTTTGGTGCAGTTTTGATGCGGATTTCATATGAATTTTCTGCATACAAATCGGCAGTGTGTGCAGGTAGCCTAAGGCTGAGTTCACACGGGCGTGACGGATATGTTCAGGATGCGTCCCGGGTGTACTGCGGCAAACCCGCGCGAGTAGGTACCCAACTGCAGTCAGTTTTGCAATGTGTTTTGCACGCGCGTGATAAAAAACTGACTGTGGTACCCAGACCCGAACTTCTTCACTGAAGTTCAGGTTTGGGATCGGTGCTGTGTAGATGTTATTATTTTCCCTTATAACATGGTTATAAGGGAAAATAATAGCATTCTTTAATACAGAATGCTTAGTAGGTGGTCAATTGAGGGTTAAAAAATAAAAAAAATATTAACTCACCTTCTCCTCTTGATCGCGTAGCTGCCGATCTTTTCTTACTTCTTTAATCATGAGCTGCTGGCTAAAGGACCTGTGGTGACCTCAGATCACATGGTCCAATCACATCTGTGGTGACGTCAGATCACATGGTCCAATCACATGGTCCATCACCACGTGTGATTGGACCATGTGATCTGACGTCACCACAGGTCCTTTAGCCGGCAGCTCATAATTAAAGAAGAAAGGAAAGAAGCGAAGAGTACCGAAAAAGTAATAATTACATAAATATTTATTATATTATATCAAAGACATGATTAAAAACACACATACAAATGATGCCATGGAACAGGGTAGAGGGAACAGGGGAAGGAAGAAAAACGCCACCCTGGATGGACACACAGGTCACACGGTACATAATATGAAAATGGATAAGGTCATGAGAAACAATATACAAGGTACAATACCAGCTCATAGACCAAATGTAATGAGAATTGTATATAAGGTGGTATAAGGTAAGTGAAAGTCAGTGAGAGAACCGATCACAGCCATAGTGCATAGTATGCTGACCAAAAAATAGATACAAAAAGTTGTATGAGACCAGCAAAAGAATAAGGAAAGCCAAGTGAGAAGTCTCAACATTGGCAGCACGTATCCGTGGAAGGACGGCTATGACCTCAAACTTACCGAGGGTGGACCAAATGTGAACAAGGAGACCAGGATGGCGTTACCCCAACGCGTGTTTCGGCGTGCCTTCGTCACCCCCTGACGGGACTCCGATCGGAACTGCCCACTGCCACCAATGATGGGAGGGGAGGGGGAGCAATGATTAATACTGGGGAGGGAGGGGGGGCGCACTGCCCACTGCCACCAATGATGGGAGGACGACCCTGTGGCCTCCAATGATTATTATTGGGGAGGGAGGGGGCGCGCACTGCCCACTGCCACCAATGCAGAGACTGAAGAACATTCCCGGTACCCGACCTCTGATAGGACGCTGTGATCCGCTGGGGGTTAATTGTGCGGATCACAGCGTCCTCTCAGAGGTCGGGTGCCGGGAATGCGAGTCACAGAATTCCTTTCCCCCACGCCTGCCGAACTGCTAAGAGCGCCGCCGCAAGTGGCCAGCATGTATCGGGGACATTTGCACGAGTCCAAGTACTCTGCAAATGTCTAGTATCGGTTCATGCTGGGGCGGGCGGCCGCAGATTTAGCAGCGGTCAGCGCACATGACCGCTTCTATGACGCCATGAAATACCACGATATTTAGGAAACAGCGATATCGCCATATCGCCATTTTTTTTAATACCGCGGTATATCGTGATACCGGTATATTGTCCAACCCTAACTCAGCCTAAGTATTCTTCAGAATCTGCATGGTTTGGAGGATTTACACATGCGAGTGTTTGTGCGAGTTGTAACCAGAAAAGCATCTGGTTATCTGCCGCCTGAATAATGATTTTGCTCACTGATACAACAGACTGCTATGATTTAGCAAAGCAACATAATTTGAGTCTCATATTGAAGTCGCTGAAGCATTTGTTCATCTTGTAAAAGATCTGCTACTCTAAAGTGCCAGTAAACAAAGTTTGCCAAGTCAGATTCTTGCCAGAAGCAGATGGGATTCATCATTAAGGCACGTGGGGATATTTCAGAAACAAGCGATAAGCCTGATGGTCATATACATCGTGAGCACGAGGTACACCTGACTGCAGGCACAATGAAGTGTATGACTTGGGGTCTGCCGGATAATGCTGGTACTTTTATAGAATGCTCTGGCAAACTTTCAAAATGCCAGCATATCATTAAATTCTGCATCCTTTGTTCTGTCCTAGCCTGCAATATCTGGTATTATTATGCCTGAGCGACATCTGGAATCAATTTACAAAAGTTATTGTATGTGAAAAAGCAGACTGAGATGCCCCCTTTGATTAGCATTGGTTAAAAAAGTCAGAAAAAAATCCAATCTAGCATCTTTTTTACGATTTTAATTTATTCTTCTGTTTATATGACAGAATGTACTGTACCAAATGTCACCTGGAGACCATCAACTTGCAGGTGATTTTTTTCTGAATATATATATATATATATATATATATATATAGAGAGAGAGAGAGAGAGATGGATAGCACCAGGGGCGTAAGTGACTAGGCCCCACAGCAAATATTTGTAAGGGCCCCCCTCAGCGTGCTTCGCACCTCCCTCCTCCTGTGTAAACCCCACTCCTTTGGCACAGTGTAGCGGTATACTGTATATTGTGGGGCACAGTGTAGCGGTATACTGTATATTGTGGGGCACAGTGTAGCGGTATACTGTATATTGTGGGGCACAGTGTAGCGGTATACTGTATATTGTGGGGCACAGTGTAGCGGTATACTGTATATTGGGTGGCACAGTGTAGGCTATATGTGTATAACAAACATATTTCACATGAAAACTTACAGTTACTTGGCTTGGCCCTTGGGGATCTCGGACACGACTTCCACACTTTGGCCGGGGCTCGGCGGAGCTGATGTTGTGTTTTACCCTAATGAGAAAGATTTCATAATAAGGATTTGGAGAAAGGGCAGAGGGATAGCAGAGCAGGGAGAGGCTGGTGCTGCTACTAGGGGGTCATACCATGGGGGAGTAATAAAGCCCACCATAATGCCCCCCCCCCCCCCAGTAGTAATAATTCTCCTTATAATGTGACAGTGCAAAAAATACCCCCTTGTAATGCCCCCAGTTGAGCTAATGTCCCCATAGTGCCCCCATAATGTGCCAGTATAAAATACCCCTATATAGTGCCCCCAGTAAATTCCCCCATAGTGCTCCTCTCCCCCCTCCCTGCTAGTGCCCCCCATAATGTACCAGTATAAAATGCCCCATATATAGTACCCCAGTAGATACCCCTCAGTGTCCGGCCTCTGATAGGCTGCCGGCCTAGTGTCCCCCATAATGCCCCCCAAAAATGTGCCAGTAAGTGTCCCCATGGATGCCCCCCCCATCATATGCCAGTATCAAGTGCCTCTCTCCCCCCCCCCCCCACATGTCCCAGTATCATAGTGCCATCTCCCCCCTATGTGCCAGTATCAAGTGCCTCTCTCCTTCCCACCCCCCATGTGCCAGTATCATAGTGCCAACCCCCCCATGTGCCAGTATCAAGTGCCTCTCTCTTCCGCCCCATGTCCCAGTATCATAGTGCCACCCCCCCCCCCAAAAAAAAGTGGCAGTATCAAGTGCCTCTCCCCCCCCATGTGCAAGTATCATAGTGCCAAACCCACCCATGTGCCAGTATCAACTGCCAAACCCCCCCACCACCACATGCCAGTATCAAGTGCCTCTCTCTTCCCCCTCATGTCCCAGTATCATAGTGCCATCCCCCCCCCCAAAAAGTGCCAGTATCAAGTGCCTCTCTCCCCCCCATGTGCCAGTATCATAGTGCCAAACCCACCCATGTGCCAGTATCAAGTGCCAACCCCCCCACATGCCAGTATCAAGTGCCTCTCTCCTCCCCCCCCATGTCCCAGTATCATAGTGCCATCTCCCCCCCACAAAAAAGTGCCAGTATCAAGTGCTTTTCTCCCTCCCCCCTCCCCATGTGCCAGTATCAGGTGCCAACCCCTCTCCCCCCCCTTGCGCCAGTATCAGGTGCCAACTCCCCCTCCTCCCCCCATGTCCCAGTATCACAGTGCCATCTTCCCCCCCCCCCCACAAAAAAGTGCCAGTATCAAGTGCCTCTTTCCCTCCCCCCCCCCATGTGCCAGTATCAGGTGCCAACCCCCCTCCCCACCCCAGGTTCCAGTATCAGGTGCCAACCCCCCCCCCCCCAGGTGCCAGTATCAGGTGCCTCCCCCCCCCCATGTCCCAGTATCATAGTGCCATCTCCCCCCCCCCCACAAAAAAAGTGCCAGTATCAAGTGCCTCTCTCCCTCCCCCCCCCCATGTGCCAGTATCAGGTGCCAACCCCCCCTCCCCCCCAGGTGCCAGTATCAGGTGCCTCCCGCTCCCCCATGGCAGTAACAGTCGGGTATTAAAAAATAATAAACACTTCTACTTACCTCCATGTCAGCGATGCGATGCAGCCTCTTCCTGTGTCCCGCCCTGTATGTCCATATATGGAGTCAGTGCTTGTATTTCAGAAAAGTTTCTGCTGGGATTCGAGCCCACGACCTTCTGCTTCAGAGGCAAAGCATTTAACCACAAGACCATACCAGCTGCCTTGCTGCTGACTGAAACAAATATGAGACTTCTACTGTTATAGCTGGCTAAGTGTACATCTATACACATGACAGCTGCTCATATATAGAGATATAGCAGAGCTGAGTGTGTTGGGGGCAGCTGTCATGTGTATAGATGTACATTTAGCCAGCTACAACAGTAGAAGTCTCATATTTTTTCAATCAGTTCCAATGCAGCCTTTATGGCTGTGTGGGTTAATGCTTTGCCACTGATACATTGGAGGTTATGGGTTCGAATCCCAGACACACCAGGAGACAGTAAGATTAGTGAGGGGGCCTGGTGCCGGTAGTTATGCCACTGGATAGCACTCCAAAACTATAAAATATAAGAAAATGTATTCACCCATGTGGAACAAAATAGCAGCAGCGACGTTTCGGCTCATCCTATCCATAGAGCCTTCCTCAAGCAAATAACACATGTGTCTAGTGTCATATATATAGGAAAATCAATCAAAGAGTATCACAAGTGCATAAGTGATGATAATAACAAGTAATATAATAAAAACATAATTAGAGGCATATATTCCAACAGTGATCACATTATGCCATCATATAAATACTTTGATACATAAAAACATATCCATATTAAAAATGCAGTGCATCATGATGTTTATTTAATGTGTATCCTAATAAGTGCTAAATTAATAACAGGTGATGTAAATCCAAAACATCGGAGCGTGGGAGTGGACTAACAACATACCAGTCAGATGTGGAGGCCACCTCATGCATACATAACGCCGAAATCTCGGCAAGCTGTAACTAGTAGTGCACCTGCGTCAAACATCGCAAGAGTGCAAAACAGGAAACGATCATGCTGGCTCCTTCCTGAGCCTGCACACATGAGCCATGAGCCCGCAAGCGCCATGTTGGTAGTGGTATCCAAGTGATTGTAAACCAGCGCATGTGTGTATACGTACTGATCCACACAACGCCATCTTGGTAAAGGTACCTGTCACTACAATCCTTCTGAAACAGGCATATATGCACATCTTATGGTGTAAAAAGGAGCAGGAGGGAGGTGACATCTTGTCGAAGACATCAACCCTCTCCCCTATTGGACCATATCCGCATGGGAGCACAACACCTCAGTATCAAGCACGCATACCGTTTGGTCCCTTAATCAGCCCCATGGGCTGTCCCGAACGTTTCTCGGGACACCTCCAGGTCCGGGATGGATGGGGTCTCTACCGTCTCACCAGCCAACACCTCTAGGGCAAACCTATCGGGATTACACTCTATATCTGTGGCGGTGACCCCTATGGCTGGTACCCCAGCATCGGAGTCATCGGGTTCAGGACCCTGGACAGTCTCCCCCCCTAAGAGAATGCGTACCATTCTTTCACAGTGTCCAGAACATAGGTAAGTCTCTTCCCAAAATGGTGTCATAAGGGAGATGTCGCCCCACCCCGACAACATGTTGTACTTCCCTGCCTGACGCGGACAGGGTAAGCCTCGTTGTGGGATACTCCCGGAGGTCTCCATGGATACAGACTATGGCTATTTTCTGATTTCCTGGTATTTCTTCTGAAATCAGTGACTCATGCACAAGGGTTACCAGGCTCCCAGAATCCAGCAGCGCCTTGACCAGGTACCCAATAACCGAGACCTGGCACAAGGGAGGCGTATCAGCGGCCAGCAGGGGGTCATCAATACACACAGGCCGTGCATAGAACGAGGACCGGCGAGCAAACCTGCAGAAGTCATAGGGCAGTTAGCCGCGACATGTCCCGGGCCTTGGCAGCGCCAGCACCGAATCACAGTGGCCTCGCGGATCCCCGAGACTCACCTCACAGGAGTTTTGGTAGCGTTACCCCCCCATAGAAGGCCGGGCCCTTGCTCCATGCTCCCTAGGCTGGGAGGTGGGCTGGTGTGTCTCTCTTAACTGAGCAGAGTCCCGCATAAAGTCCTGGGTCGCCATATACCGCTCAACCAGGTTAACCAACTGATCAAGGTTGCCTGGGTCTCCTTGGCCCACCCAGCGCTGTATGGCCCTCGGCAGCATGCGCACAAAATGGTCAACTACCACCCACTCAATCATTTGTGAGGGACTCAAGGTCTCCGGCTGGAGCCACTTCTTCACCAGGTGCAGCAAGTCATATGCCTGAGACCTGGCTGGCTGGCCACTGGTACAACCTTTGTGCACGCACATACGTGTTAACCCCCATCCGAGCCAAGATCTCACCTTTAAGTTTCTCATAGTCCTGGGCGTCCTCACGACTGAGGTCAAAATAGGCTTTCTGGGCGTCTCCTACCAGGAATGGTGCCACCACCTCAGCCCACTGTTCAGACGGCAGGTTTTCCCGCTCTGCCTTCCTTTCAAATACCGCAAGGAATGACTCCCTGTCGTCCTCAGGACTCATTTTCCTCAACGCTGACCGGACTTTATCTCTGGCAGCAGACGGAAACGGGGTCACCGCAGGTGGGGTTCCTTGCTGGGATGCTCGTAGGGTCTCTTGCATGGCCGCCATCTGTTGAATCAACAGGCTGTTTGTCTGTTGTTGCTGGGCGTTCGCTGCTTGCTGTTGTGTATTGCACTCGGCTTGTTGGGCATTAGCCAGGACCAGCTGCTGTAGTATTGCCTCCATTTGATCTGCTGTCTTATGGTAAAAGTTAACTGGCTTTATGAAGGACATGCACAATAGTGTTTGCCTCACTGGTCACTTGCCCGCATCCAACACCACTTGTGGGGAACCGTACTCACTGGACCAGTGTACAGGGGCAGGGACACCAAAACGTTCAACAAAAGTCCTCTTTATTTAGGCTTTTTCATCAAAAGTACATCCAGATCGCAGCCGGGTCAAACAGTTGTAGCATGCTCTGACAGTGTTACCTCATACTGTCTGCCTTTCCTCCAGACTGAGACACACCTAAGATCCAGCAGCAGGATTAAATAGGATCCCTGGACATGAGCATGCCTCAAGTCCCGGACTGGAACATGGGGAACAGGCACCCACCCAACACATTGCCTATTCCCAGTAAAAGCCCGCCCTGAACTAGCTGCACCAGCTACACTATATATTTTCTGTGTCCACCAGCTAACTTAGTGGACACCTAGACTAGGGCTTTTACTCCAAGGCCGGGCAACTTGGTGGCACATTCCTGGTAAGCAACACGCTTTAGAATGCTTCCTGCAACATTATGGGTGACACATATCTCCCCTCATAGATGACTCCTGTCACTGCCTCACAATATATACACACATATATATTAGTGTTGACGGAAGCGAGCTTTGGATGCTTCATCCGAAGTCGCTTTGTTCAAAACTTCAGAATAATACTGTACGGACATTTGTCTCTGTATAGTATTAGAATGTATTGGCTGCAATGAACCGAAGTTAGTTATTCGCTAAGTCGCGCATGACTTCATTGAATAACTTTGGTAGTTGACTTTTAAAGTGGAAAGCCACTTTAAAACTTGAAAACGAATTCGGCTTCAGAGGTACTAGTCGGAACCGAAGCCAAGTTCGTTTTCAAGTATTAAAGTGGTTATTCATCATATTCAAAGTCATCTGGTACAGTATTGTTCCGAAGTTTTGAACAAAGCAACCTTGAAAGAAGCATCGGAAGCTCGTTTCACTCAACACTAATATATATATATATATATATATATATACACACACACACACACACACACACACATACTGTATATGTTTTCCATCCATGGCTATTGTGAATGCCCACAACAAAAACACAAAAACATTTAATGAGTACTGGATAAACACATGAAAACTTTAGGATTGAGGTCACACGTTGCTGCAATTTGCCCAAGAACATAGGCAATACTGCATCACTTGTTACACTTATATCATATCATACATATATATAGTGGCAACAACCACAATCTAACCTCAATGTGTGGACTTTCTCAAGGGCTACTTTCACATGGTCAGCATTTAGCCAGTATTTTGCATCTGTAAGCCAAAACTATGAACTGACTCTTCACAGAAAAAGGATGATGGAAGTATTTATGCCTCTTCTGCGTTTTACACTCCCTGAGTGGACCTCGGGAGTTTGCAGTGGTCATTACCTGCATGGGGTAAGCATCGTTCTACATTAAAGCAGCCGGTCAGATTTCACATTTTAGCCTTAAAATGAATAAAGGTTTACAACATCCTGCTTGCATAACATTATGGAAACTTCTCCAAATACATGTCTCCTGAACCTAATTCCATCACGGTGTATCATTGGTTCTCAGGGCTCGTCTATGGAAGGTTCCTACTTTTGGAAATGCTTACTTTTTAGCAAATGATTAGGTTTATGTAATATGTTTACACTGAAAAGACCAATTTCTAGCTAACAGGAAAGAAGCTTTTAGCTCGAAAATCCACCTTGAGCCGAGTTCACATCAGCGTTCAGCCTTTCCATTCTCCTGCTCCTTTATAGGAACAGGAGATCGGAAAGGACAGATTCGGCACATAACTGAGCCTAACGGAGCCTACTGACCCCATAGGACTATTATGGGGTCTGTTAGGTTGCCGCTCAGAGGAAGATTTTTGAAGCAGAGACAAAAGTCCTGCACGCACAACTTTTGTCTCCGCTTCAAAAATCTTCCTCTGAGCGGAAACCTAACGGACCCCATTATAGTCTACGGGGTCCGTAGGCTCCGTTCGACTCAGTTATGTGCCAAATCTGTCCTTTCCGTTCTCCTGCTCCTATAATGGAGCAGGAGAACTGAAAGGCTGAACACTGATGTGAACTTATACAGAAATATCAGTTAGTAAAATCTAGATAGGGTTGACTGGCCCATTTGTCACGGCAAGTGGGGATGAGAGGAACACCAAGTAAACAAACAGGTAAACAGACTAGACCCCAAAGCTAGGGAGGAGGGAATGGTAACCTTCTAATCCCTGAGCCTCTCCCTGACTGCTGACAGTATGAGCAAGTCCTGATGATGAACGAACTCATACGCTGGAACCTAAGCCCTGCTGAGACTGTAGCAAACCCTAACTTAGGGAGAGGGGAATGAGTCAGCCGGTACCTTCCACCGTGAAGGGACCAGCATGTCCCTGAGACCTAGCAGCAACACACACACAAAGGAGAAAACAGGAGGACTTAGAGGAAGTAGAGGATCCACAAACAACGACAAAGTATAGAACTCCAGAAGGAAAATATCAACCGCAAAGTCAGCAGTAAGAGACAGACTTAAATAGAGCCTAAACAAACAAAGGAAACACAGAAAGACCTGTCAGATAGACTCACGTACTGCAAGTCTATCCCATCTTCTCAGATCTCTCACAGGGCAGGCAGTGACATCATTACAGACCGGTTGGGCTCAGGACCTGATAACAGGCCCCACCCACAACAGGGTCAGAAGAGTTCTATGCACTGCCGCTCTATGGACATGCGCAGTGAGTGGAGGTTTATACATCTCGGCTTTAAGCGCTTAATAGCAATTTGCGTTACAAAAGCTCTTTTGTGGGATCGGACCAGGCAAGCTAGCCTTTGTTCCCCACAATGTGCCTTGGATGCCCATGACCCTGACCCTTGATACTGGTTGTCCTTCCTTGGACCACTCTTGGTAGATAGTAACCACCGCACTGTGGGAACACCTCACAAGACCTGCCCTTTTTGAAGATGCTCTGACCCAGTTGTCTAGACTTTATAATCTGGTGCTCAGATCCTTACTCTTGGCCTTGTTTTCTGCATCCAACACATTAACTTCAAGAACAGATTGTTCACTTGCTGCCTTATATATCCCACTATGTGACAGGCGCCATTGTCACAAGATGATGTTGGCTGATCGGTATAGCAGAAACACATTCAGTGAAGATTAAATTGCAGCTGAATTTGTATAGCGTTGTGAACAAAACTGTATATGTAATGCATGGAAAGACCAGAGCAGAACATCACAGATCTTTATTTTAATGCATGCTATGAACTCTTATAGATTAAAAAGGAAGCTCTGGAGTTACATGTCCACCACTTGATTGCCTGCCTGACATCATATACATTAAAGTTGGTCAGTGTGCCTTCCGCGGTTTATATCATCTTCTCTCAAGACTAGGGCCATAATTGCAAATGTTCTCTGACACATTGCCATCTAGTAACCCTGGCTCTCACCGCTTACATTTCTGTATTATCCATTATGATGTTATGAATGCCAACACTTTGGTAATCCATTACATTTGAAAAAAAAGCACTTTCAGAGACTCTGCAAAATAATTACACTGGAGAGAAATGTGTAATTATACCAAAGTTATAAAAAAAAACTGTATTAAATTATATTTTCACATTCCGTTTAAATGATATATTGTACATGAAAATGCAGAGACGTTCCGAGGATGTGAATAACACATCGCCACTTTATAAGAAAAGTTCAAAATTATAATGTAAGAGAACAAAACAAGACGTGCTCCTGTCAGAGGATTAAGGCAGACGTCTGCTAAGTGCTTTAGAAATCTAAATTACATTGGACATTTGTTTTGTTTGCTTCGGTGAACATGAAGATTTCACATTTCAATAAAAAAAAGCAAAAGTAAGACACACAAAGAGCATTTATGTACGGATGAGATTAATTTAACACCAGGGTAGTTTAGAAATGAAGAGGGGGGGGGGGGGGGTTCATCACTCCCCTTACTCCTCTTTGGATTTGCGACTTTTCAATGTGTTTCTAAATTTTCTGCGTTCTACTCCACCCTCGCTAAGTCTGCGAAAAGAGGACATGGCAAGGGGTTGAGAGAGGGCATTGTGAGGCAGGGCCCTGGCTAATTCATCATTATTTATGCCAGAAAATAGCATAAATAACGAATGAAATCTATGGCAGCTCCGAGCTGCCTTAGATTTAATTCCGATACACGGAGAGCCACAGGATGCATGCAACGATACCTCGTTATAAATAGTGATAAGCAAAGCGAGCTTCGGGTGTTGCTTCGTTCAAAACTTCGGATTAATACTGTACAGAGATCCATCTCCGTACAGTATAAGAGTTAGGGCTGCAGTAAATGATTATTTTAGAAATCGAGTAATCTAATAAGAAAAAATGAATAGACCATTTTCCTTTATAAAAACTCATCAGACCCCCTGCCATCAGTCCCCATCACCCTTTGTTCCCCCCTGTGCCATCAGCCGAAGTGCATCAGTTCCCCTACCCCAGTGCCATCAGCTCCACTCCCCCAGTGCCATCAGCTCTCCCTCACCCCAGTGCCTTCAGCTCCACTCCCCCAGTGCCATCAGCTCACCCCCACCCCAGTGCCATTAGCTCTGTCCCACCCCAGTGCCATCCGCTCCACTCCCCCAGTGCCTTCAGCTCTCCCTCACCCCAGTGCCTTCAGCTCCACTCCTCCAGTGCCATCAGCTCACCCCCACCCCAGTGCCATTAGCTCTATCCCACCCCAGTGCCATCAGCTCCACTCCCCCAGTGCCTTCAGCTCTGCCCACTCAGTGCCATCAGCTGACCCCCACCCCAGTGCCATCAGCTCCACTCCCCCAGTGCCTTCAGCTCTCCCTCACCCCAGTGCCTTCAGCTCCACTCCTCCAGTGCCATCAGCTCAACCCCACCCCAGTGCCATTAGCTCTGTCCCACCCCAGTGCCATCAGCTCCACTCCCCCAGTGCCTTCAGCTCTCCCCACTCAGTGCCATCAGCTGACCCCCACCCCAGTGCCATCAGCTCCACTCCCCCAGTGCCTTCAGCTCTCCCCACTCAGTGCCATCAGCTGACCCCCACCCCAGTGCCTTCAGCTCTCCCTCACCCCAGTGCCTTCAGCTCCACTCCCCCAGTGCCATCAGCTCACCCCCCACCCCAGTGCCATTAGCTCTGTCCCACCCCAGTGCCATCAGCTTAACTCCCCCAGTGCCTTCAGTTCTCCCTAATGGCACTGGAAAATCACTTTAAAACTTGGAACCGACTACCGTTCCGACTACCTCTTTGCAATAAATTGTCATACATCAGTCTACTGCTTGTTTCTTGGTATTTCCCCAATCTACTGTAGCTTCAGATTATGCCAATGTGCAGCAGAAGTAACAGCAATTAGGAGTATATTAGGGAACTGGCACAGCTTCCTGACATATAGAATTTACTCTTTTGACAAACAACTATGTCATTAGTTAAGTCAAGGTTACTTAATACTATTGTAGATACAAAAGAATTATCATTATTTTTGGAATGAACAAATGTAACTCATGAGTTAATTGAAAAACTGTGCACTGTACAGGGTTGTGGAAATCGTATCGCCCGACGCCCAGGACATGCAGTTCCGAGCGCCGGGCAGGTAGTTTGTTCAGTAGCTTAGCTCTGCTGTGGGCAAGTAGCCCTCCTTCCTACCTCTGCTGTGTTTCCTTCCTCCGCCTCCCCCACACAATCCATCGTACTACTACCCCCATCATTCTAGATAAGGTTCTGGCTGCAGAGACAGGATGGCCGCCATTTACACGCGGCTTCTATTTACACCACTGTACACTGAATAAAATAGCCCCTCCCTAACTGGTCTAGTCACATGGGCATGACGTCATCAAGGACAATTCAAGTACACTGCTCTTCTCCATTACCGAGCTCCGCCCTTTTCTGTTCTGACCATATGGCGGTGATGTCATCTCAGGTCCTTCAGCTCTTACAGCAAAACAAGAGAAGGTTGTGGTAAGTGATCACTGCTGTATCTGCAGCCTCTTCTCTCTGATATCAGCCATTATATCATATATATATATATATATATATATATATATACACACATATACAGCCTTCACTAGTTGTGGCCTCAGGATACATTCACACCGGCCCTGTATACAGAGGATATATATTATACAGCCTTCAGGACTTCATGCTCATTAAAATGGAGGGACCTGAATATGAGGAATATGACCCCAGCAGAGCTATTAAGTATTGGCTTACATCTGGCGGAACAAAGCATGTGGGTGGACATAAGATGCCTCATGAGGTTGACTCTGCTTAAAGTGTACTTGTCATAACAGAGTGGCACTGTTATTTAATTTTCCTTTATGTGTTATGTTCAGTTCAAGCTCATCTAGCATAACCAAGCATGTCCATGATGGTTCATTAGGGTGCCTCTGTTAACTTAAGTTTTTTGATAAAGTAAGCTACAGTTCTGGTTTGGAAATCTGTTCTGTTTAAGCTAAAAATCTATTTTTGGGTTTGTTTGATTGAATTACAGTACGTTTTGGGCCTGTCTTCTAAGTTGCTACCAATAAAGACCTTATTTAAATATGGTTTTGATTTAAAATGATTTTTTCTATCAGGATAAGTAGACTGTCATGAGGGACAAGTAGATCGAGCCCCCACTTTAGTCCTTCGACAAGTATTTTATTTATTTTTTATTTCCACACCCCTGACTGTAAAGTCATCATGTTCCTGAGGCATATGGAGTTAGCAAGATGTAAATTCAATATGCAAAGCCAACATTTAGTGGGTGTAACCTTCATAGTCTGGTTTGGTCATTCCAAAAATAGTCTAAGAGATTATATGTGAGAGACACTAAGTCCAGAATTTGATCCGTCAGTGCTGTTCAGAACAGAAAAGAAGATGTTCTACTAAAAAAATTATAAAAATTACAGCAATAGGAGCCTTTATGACATCCTATTCTAAATACATTGGCATTAATGTGGAGTTAGTCCTCCATTTGCAACTACAACAGATTCCACTCTTCTGGCAAGGCTTTCTAAAGATTTGGTCCTTTCATCCAGAAGAGCCTTTGTTAGGTCAGACACTGAAGTTGGATGAGAGGGTCTGGCTCGCAATCTCTATTCCACTTCATTCCAAAGGTGTTGGATGGGGGTTGAGGTCAGGGCTGTGTGCGGCCAGTCAAGTTCTACCACACCAAACTGTCACGATCCCTCAGGTGACTGATGTCAGGAAATCAAGGAGATTGGCTAAGCGTGGAGGAATCTAACAGCCTCCTTGATTTCTCTTTAAACAGTGTTGATAGGGTTAACCCCTTAAGGACGTAGGGTGAAGTTGTGGCAGACGGGGAAGGTTCCCATGGCAACAGGACGCCTTCTCAGGCATCCTGCTGTCCATGGTGCTGAACAGATCTGTGCTAAAGGCATAGATCTATTCAGACAAAGTGTAAAGTAAAATACAGTACAGTACCCTATATAGTGTACTGTACTGTATTATACAGACATCAGACCCACTGGATCTTCAAGAACCAAGTGGGTCTGGGTCCAAAAAATGAAAAAAAAAGTGAAAAAAGTTAAGATAAAAAAAAACACATTTATCACTGAATAAAAATGAAAAAATAAAATACACTACACATATTAGGTATCGCCGCGTCCGTAACGACTTGATCTATAAAACGGTCATGTTACTTTCCCCGCACGGTGAACGCCATAAAAATAAAAAATAAAAACTATGAGAAAATTGAAATTTTGTCCACCTTACTTCCCAAAAAAGGTAATAAAAGTGATCAAAAAAGTCGCATGTACGCCAAAATAGTACCAATCAAACCGTCATCTCATCCCGCAAAAATCATACCCTACCCAAGATAATTGCCGAAAAACTGAAAAAACTATGGCTCTTAGACTATGGAAACACTAAAACATGATTTTTCTTGTTTCAAAAATGAAATCATTGTGTAAAACTTACATAAATAAAAATAAAGTATACATATAGGGTATCGCCGCGTCCGTATCGACCGGCTCTATAAAAATATCACATGACCTAACCCCTCAGGTGACCACCGTAAAAAAATAAAAACGGTGCAAAAAAAGCAATTTTTTGTCATCTTACGTCACAAAAAGTGTAATAGCAAGCGATCAAAAAGTCATATGCACCCCAAAATAGTGCCAATCAAACCGTCATCTCATCCCGCAAAACATGAGACCCTACTTAAGATAATCGTCCAAAAACTGAATAAACTATGGCTCTTAGACTACGTAGACACTAAAACACTTTTTTGGTTTTAAAAATGAAGTCATTGTATAAAACTTACATAAATAAAAAAAATTGTATACATATTAGGTATCACCGCATCCGTGACAAGCTGCTCTATAAAATTACCACAGTCCAGCAAAATCTGGCTTCCAAAAACCATACGGCGCACCTTTCCCTCTACGCCCTACTGTGTGCCCGTACAGTAGTTTACGGCCACATATGGGGTGTTTCTGTAAACGTCAGAGTCAGGGCAATAAAGATACAGTCTTGTTTGGCTGTTAACCCTTGCTTTGTTAGTGGAAAAAATTGGTTAAAATTGAAAATTAGGCAAAAAAATGAAATTCTCAAATTTCATCCCCATTTGCCAATAACTCTTGTGCAACACCTAAAGGGTTAACGAAGTAAAATCAGTTTTGAATACCTTGAGGGGTGTAGTTTATAGAATGGGGACATTTTTGTGTGATTTCTATTATGCAAGCCTCGCAAAGTGACTTCAGACCTGTAGTGGTCCCTAAAAATTGGGTTTTTGTAAATTTCTGAAAAATTTCAAGATTTGCGTCTAAACTTCTAAGCATTGTAACATCCCCAAAAAATTAAATATCATTCCCAAAATAATTCAAACATGAAGTAGACATATGGGGAATGTAAAGTCATCACAATTTTTGGGAGTATTACTATGTATTACAGAAGTAGAGAAACTGAAACTTTGAAATTTGCTAATTTTTCTAAATTTTTAGTAAATTAGGTTTTTTTTTATGCAAAAAAAATATTTTTTTTTACTTCATTTTACCAGTGTCATGAAGTACAATATGTGATGAAAAAACAATCTCAGAATGGCATGGATAAGTCAAAGTGTTTTAAAGTTATGCGCACTTAAAGTGACACTGGTCAGATTTGCAAAAATGGCCAAGTCCTTAAGGTGAAATAGGGCTGAGTCCTTAAGGGGTTAATGACTGCTTCCCTTTTCTCAGCTGTTGCTCAGTGGTCATTACTTCTACCCTTTATAGTCTCACCCCACAATTCTGACTATGCGGTTAATTTGGGTTTGGCTGAGCTGGTGCGCAATCCTCTCTGGTGTTCCTGTTCTTCCATCTCTACAGAAGTTAAGTGCTGCGTTTGTTTGTATTTGTTATATTCCCTGTTGTTGTATCTGGGCCTGAGACAGAGACTTCCATTTGTCTATCTGGGGAGGAATGGGTTGTCTCTGGTCCTATACTTATTCCAGGGTCTTATAGGGAAATCAGGGCCTAGGTATCCTGCTTATGAATATTACTACCTTCAAGGTCTATTCATATTGATAGGTAGTCAGGGCCCGGATTAAGGTTGTCTAGGAGGTGACCTGTTTCTTCCCTAGTTTCCAGGTCCAGTTACTATTCCCCTTCCCTCCTGTGTTCAGTGTGGAGTTTCCCCCCCACACTGATCGTGACACAAACTCCCCCAACCATGCCTATATAAACCTTGCTTTGTGCCCTGGGGCACAGTCATGCTGGAACAGAAAAGGGCCTTCCCCAACCTGTTCCAACAAAGTTGGAATCATAGAATTGTCCAAAATGTCTTAGTATGCTGAAGCATGAAAGGGGTTGTGCAGGATTAGAAAAACATGGCTGCTTACTTTGCGAAACAGCACAATGTTTGTCCAATGGTTGTGCTCTACTGAAATGAAATAAGCTGAAACACTAAACCTAGACTCATCCATCAGACTGTCAGAGAAGTGAGATTTGTCAATCCAAAGTGCATGTTTCCACCATTCCAAAATCTAATGGCAGCGTGTTTTACAACACCTCATTTGACGCTTGGCATTGTGCTTGGTGAAGTAAAGCTTGCATGCCGATGCACAGCCATGGAAACCAATGCCTTGAAGCTCCCTGCACAACACAGTTTTTGTGCTGATGCTAATGTCAGAGGACGTTTGGACTCTGCAGTTATGGGATCAGCAGAGCGTTGCCAACTTTTATGCACCTGGTGACCTCGCTCTGTAACTATGTGTCTCCATTTTGAGGTTGTGGTTCCTCAACACTTTCATTTTCAAATTCCCTGCACTGACTTGTGGCAGCGGTGACATCCTATTACAGGACCACGCTGGAATTCAGTGAGCTCTTTACTCCAGTCTATCACAAATGTTCGTCAAGGCAGACTGCATGGTTAGGTGCTGGAGTTTATACATCCATGGTAATGAGACTGAATGAAACACCCCAATTCATTAAGATCTGCATGTGCAACATATGAACAATTTAAAAAAAGGTTTATTCCCATTTTCATCATTTCAACCTCTCATTAAATCACCCATGCTTTTACTGCCAAGATCTTAACTTCTGGCATGGTACTAGCTTCCCTAGTGCCCAATGCCGTTACAAGATTTATAAAAAAAAAAATTTAAAAAAAAGTTATGCATTATAACAAGGGCAATACGGTAAGTACCAAGGCTTTGACATGCAAAAAAAACTATTTAAAAGCAACCTGAGCAATAATATTGGGATGACTTATAGAAACAATCCCTTCTTGAAAAACTTCTGCGAATCAACTAATCGCTTCAGATCTGGACTGGTTCTGGGAAACCCTACATAGAACCTATAGACAGGAATTGTCTTGATGAGAAAATGTTTTTAATAGTCCTGAAACCAAACACACTGTGCAAGAATCCTCTCAGAACATATTGGACATGACTTAAAGGGGGTGTCTGGGTTATTAAAGGCAGCATTTGTCCTAAAATAACATATACTCACCTATTTTATTCCGCACAACTTCCAGTGCTGCTGCTCTGATCCACTTCTCCTCTGCAGTCATGAGGTCATGTTCTTGGCTGCAGCAGTGACAAGTCTGTATACCTGGACACTGCTGCAGGCCAGTGATTAGTCACATGGAGTATACAGGTCCTTCTCAAAAAATTAGCATATTGTAATAAAGTTCATTATTTTCTGTAATGTACTGATAAACATTAGACTTTCATATATTTTAGATTCATTACACACCAACTGAAGTAGTTCAAGCCTTTTATTGTTTTAATATTGATGATTTTGGCATACAGCTCATGAAAACCCAAAATTCCTATCTCAAAAAATTAGCATATTTCATCCGACCAATAAAAGAAAAGTGTTTTTAATACAAAAAAAAGTCAACCTTCAAATAATTATGTTCAGTTATGCACTCAATACTTGGTCGGGAATCCTTTTGCAGAAATGACTGCTTCAATGCGGCGTGGCATGGAGGCAATCAGCCTGTGGCACTGCTGAGGTATTATGGAGGCCCAGGATGCTTCGATAGCGGCCTTAAGCTCATCCAGAGTGTTGGGTCTTGCGTCTCTCAACTTTCTCTTCCCAATATCCCACAGATTCTCTATGGGGTTCAGGTCAGGAGAGTTGGCAGGCCAATTGAGCACAGTAATACCGATGGTCAGTAAACCATTTACCAGTGGTTTTGGCACTGTGAGCAGGTGCCAGGTCATGCTGAAAAATGAAATCTTCATCTCCATAAAGCTTTTCAGCAGATGGAAGCATGAAGTGCTCCAAAATCTCCTGATAGATAGCTGCATTGACCCTGCTCTTGATAAAACACAGTGGACCAACACCAGCAGCTGACATGGCACCCCAGACCATCACTGACTGTGGGTACTTGACACTGGACTTCAGGCATTTTGGCATTTCCCTCTCCCCAGTCTTCCTCCAGACTCTGGCACCTTGATTTCCGAATGACATGCAAAATTTGCTTTCATCCGAAAAAAGTACTTTGGACCACTGAGCAACAGTCCAGTGCTGCTTCTCTGTAGCCCAGGTCAGGCGCTTCTGCCGCTGTTTCTGGGGAATGCGGCACCTGTAGCCCATTTCCTGCACACACCTGTACACAGTGGCTCTGGATGTTTCTATTCCAGACTCAGTCCACTGCTTCCGCAGGTCCCCCAAGGTCTGGAATCGGTCCTTCTCCACAATCTTCCTCAGGGTCCGGTCACCTCTTCTCGTTGTGCAGCGTTTTCTGCCACACTTTTTCCTTCCCACAGACTTCCCACTGAGGTGCCTTGATACAGTACTCTGGGAACAGCCTATTCCTTCAGAAATGTCTTTCTGTGTCTCACCCTCTTGCTTGAGGATGTCAATGATGGCCTTCTGGACAGCAGTCAGGTCGGCAGTCTTACCCATGATTGCGGTTTTGAGTAATGAACCAGGCTGGGAGTTTTTAAAAGCCTCAGGAATCTTTTGCAGGTGTTTAGAGTTAATTAGTTGATTCAGATGATTAGGTTAATAGCTCGTTTAGAGAACCTTTTCATGATATGCTAATTTTTTGAGATAGGAATTTTGGGTTTTCATGAGCTGTATGCCAAAATCATCAATATTAAAACAATAAAAGGCTTGAACTACTTCAGTTGGTGTGTAATGAATCTAAAATATATGAAAGTCTAATGTTTATCAGTACATTACAGAAAATAATGAACTTTATCACAATATGCTAATTTTTTGAGAAGGACCTGTACAGCAGAAAGAATTGGAGCAGTCTTGCAATGGTATAACAAGAATCTTTAGGAATTACATTAGCTGTGATCTCCAGTAATAAACTTTATAAGGTTTCCAGTGCAATGTTGTAATGAGGCCAGTTGAGCACAAGGCTGCAGATCTGGACTTCCCCTATAGAAGATATTCTGTCACTGATGTACGTGAAAGAGGTCTCTGATGAGTATGAGTGGCAAACTCTTGTACAAGCAATGGGAGATAGTGAAATTGCTATAATCATTCCCATAGCAACACTATTTGCATGTAGAATTCCAGTAAGAGAAATGCAACTCAAATGAATTTAGGTAATTTATTGAATGTACTTTAAGAAATGATGAGGTCAAAGGAAAATCCTCTCTCCAGCTCTGTGACGCATGTCTGACATATAGGAAAAAACTGCAGGACACAGGAGGTGAGCTCACAGAAGAAGATAAGTAACAAGATGAATGATATAATGAATTACCGCATAGATAACTTTCTCACATCTTACCAAGCACAGCGCTGTACATTGTATAGCGACTATACTCTGTATTGCGCTCATCCCCATTGACGTCAATAGCTTGAATGGGTCCACGATCTGCAACATACGGCAAAAGATAGAACATGTCCTATGTTTAGCGATGTGAAGGCACACATCGGACACCCATTGAAACACTCGGTAGCCCTTCCGTGGTGTTCGAGTCGTTGCCTCTACACTGCAAAAGATAGGACATGTCCTATCTTTTGCTATATGTTGCAGATTGCGCCCCCATTTAAGTCAATGGGTCCGCACCACAGCACAGAGTACACACGGCCAGCATAGGTGTATTGCGGACTCGCTGTTTGCCGTCCATAACACTGGCACAGCAGCCAGATGGCCATCTGTGTGGGGCCTAAATTGGATAACTTGACCCAGATCCAGATGCAATGTGAAAGAATGTTAGTAAACAGAGGAGGACAATGCAGCAAGGACATCCCTGTTGCTCATATCAAATAATTACTTTCTATGATTTTAGGCTCTGTTCACATCTGCTTTGTGCCTTCCAATCATAAGAAAAACCACATCACAAAGCCTGTCCACAATGAATGCCAGTGACACCCAAGGGACCCAACTCACATAAAATTGTGTCTCTCAGGGTCCCATTGTGGTGATTGGTGTTCTCAGGGTTTCACCATCAAATATAACAGATCTCCAGCAGTGGGATCAGAACCTTAGAGTCCTTTTACCTAGTTTTGTGAGGGGCCTTAATGAGAGCCATTCAAGGGTAAAACAAGACGATTGGTGCCAATGTAAACTGCATGGGGGAAGAACAATCATTAGTACAATCATTCAGCCACCATACAGTTACATATTGTGGGCAGCACATCCCTGTTTACATGGAAAGATGTGTTTCCAACTTAGTGATTTTTGCATCTGCATAAAAGATCCATTTGCTTCTTTGTTGGATGTTTGGTTTGGTGTTTGGATGGGCCAATGATCGGCTAAACATTTCTGTGAATGTTTGTTCCCAATCATCAGCCCATGTAAAAGAGCCTTAATTCCATGTTACTATATGAGTAAGGGCTCGTTCACACGACGGTATGTCTTTTTCAGTATTTTGCGGACCGTTTTTCCCGGATCCGTTTTTTTTCTTTCAGTAATGTTTACGGTTCCGTTCTATTTTTCCATATGCATATACAGTATACAGCAATTACATAGAAAAAAATTGGGCTGGGCGTACATTTTTTAATAGATGGTTCCGCAAAAACTGAACGGATAAATGGGAATACAGAAACAGAATGCATACGGAGTACATTATTTTTTTTTGCAGAACCATTGAAATGAATGGTTCTGTATACGTAACGTATACGAAACGCAAAAAATGTCCCGTATACGGAACGCAAAAAACGTTTGTGTGAACGAGCTCTAACCCAGAGGGGAAAAAAAGCAATCTGATTTGAGAGCTGCACTTACACAAGCTGACAAAACAACGCGAGTTTGTGAGCGCTTGCGTGTTTGTATTAAAAGGAACCAGTCACAGGGATTTTGTGTATAGAGCTGAGGACATAGGCTGCTAGATGTCCGCTAGCACATCCGCAATACCCAGTCCCCATAGCTCTGTGTGCTTTTATTGTGCAAAAAAAACTATTTGATACATATGCAAATTAACCTGAGATGAGTCCTGTCCCTGACTCATCTCAAGTACAGGACTCATCTCGGGTTAATTTGCATATGTATCAAATCGTTTTTTTTTTACACAATAAAAGCACACAGAGCTATGGGGACTGGGTATTGTGGATGTGCTAGCAGCCATCTAGCAACCTATGTCCTCAGCTTTATACCCGGTGACAGGTACCCTTTAAGTGTGTGACTTTAGATTGCATGACTTGAGATTCAGGGACTACAGTAAGTTATATGCTTATCATTGCACAATATCGTATTTTTCTCTTTTCTTGCATAATCCCCATTTAGTATGTGTTCCATTATTGACAACGCAGTCCGGTGCACATCTTGTCTAATAACAGAAGAGGTTGATTCCAGCTTAAGCTGGAATCAACCTCTTCTGTTTTTGGACTTATCAAGCGTGGCTAGGTTCAAGCCACTTTCTTTCCGTGCTTCATGCAGGTGATCAGAGGTGAGAGCTGCTAAAATCTTTTCTCTTATCAAACATCTTGTCTAATGTATGCAGTCCTGGAACAGCCGTTTGAGGGTGCATATCTTTGTTCAAAATGTGAGAAAATGAGAGGCATTGACAATTTAGAAAAGAGTTTGCTGCTCACTGAGCAAGCACTCTATGGGATAGATGTGGGGGAGGGTGGTAGCGAGGATGCAGAAGAAAATGAGGGAGCTAGCTGGGTAACACTTAGAAAGCGGGGTAGAGGGAAGAGTTCCAGGGAGGCTATCGCTGAACGGACACACCCCAACAAGTTTGCAAGGTTGGCAGATGAGGGGGATGTCTGTTCAGGGAGAACACTGCTGCAGCCGGACCCTTCCTCTGCCAGTCAGGGGACCAGGAGAGGAGGGCAGGCCAGACAGGTGCTGGTAATGGGAGACTTAATTATTAGGGGTACAGATAGGGCTCATCGAACGGTGTGTTGTCTTCATGGAGCTCGAGTTCGGCACATCGCAGATTGGGTTGACAGATTACTGGGAGGGACTGGAGAAGATTCAGCAGTCAAGGTCCATATCGCAACCAATGACAAAGTTAGAGGTAGGTGGAGCGTCCTTAAAAATGATTTTAGGGATTTAGGTCACAAGCTTAGGCAGTGGCGGATTACAATAGGGACGTTCGGGTCGGCAGCCCCGGGCCCAGCACGGCTGGGGGGCCCAACGCTGACCCGAACTCCCACATACTGCGGCGGGGCACGGGAGCGCATAGCTCCCTGTCCCGTCGCCGATCACCGGCATTCACCGCATAGGCCTCAGGCCTTGTAGGCCTGAGGCCTATGCGGTAGTGAAATCCCGGCGCAGGCGTGCGTGATGACGTCATCGCGCGCCGGTGCCGGGACGCAGCACTGTGACGCGCCTGACTCATCCCGCCCGCCTTCCTCTGCGAGCAAGCGCCTGGCCCTGGACATAGGTGAGTATTTATTTTTTGTTCATTTTTTATTTCATTTGCCTACTTGGGGGGGACACAGGGGGACCTATTAGGGAAGATAAATCGATTACATGGGGGGGAATGTGGGGGCTGTATGGGGCCAAATTATTATGGGAGGGAATACTATGCAGGGGCAAATTACTAGATGGGGCAGTGTGGGGGCAAATTATTATGAGGGAATTCTATGTGGGGGCAAATTACTATGTGGGGGCAAATTATTATGAGATGGACTACTATGTGGGGGCAAATTACTAGATGGGGCAGTGTGGGGGAAACTTGTGTTTTGGCAAATTGCTGTGTGGGGCCAAATTATTATGGGAGGGACTACTATGTGGGGGCAAATTTCTATCTGGGGGTAGTGTGGGGGAAACTATTGTGTGGGGGTAATTGCTATGTGGGGACTATGTGGAGGCAAATTACTATGTGGGGGAAACTATTGTGTGGGGGCAGTGTGGGGGAAATTGCCATGTGGGGACAGTGTGGGGTAATTGCTATGTGGGTACAGTGTGGGGTAATTTCTATGTGGGGACAGTGTGGGGTAATTTCTATGTGGGGACAGTGTGGGGTAATTTCTATGTGGGGACAGTGTGGGGTAATTTCTATGTGGGGACAGTGTGGGGTGGACAGTGTGGGTAATTGCTATGTGGGGGCAAATTACTATGTGGGGGCAAATTACTATGTGGGGGCAGTGTGGGGAAAACTATTGTGTGGGGGCAAATTATTATGAGAGGGAATACTATGTGGGGACAAATTACTATGTGGGGGCAAATTATTATGAGAGGGACTACTATGTGGGGGCAAATTACTAGATGGGGCAGTGTGGGGGAAAATTACTAGATGGGGCAGTGTGGGAAAATTGCTATGTGGGGACAAATTACTATATGGGGCAGTGTGGGGGCAAATTACTATGTGGGGGAAACTATTGTGTGGGGGAAATTGCAATGTGGGGACAGTGTGGGGTAATTTCTATGTGGGGGCAAAATACTATGTGGGGGCAGTGTGGTGGAAATTACTATGTTGGGCAGTGTGGTGGAAATTACTATGTGGGGCAGTGTGGTGGAAATTACTATGTGGGGGCAGTGTGGTGGAAATTACTATGTGGGGGCAGTGTGGTGGAAATTACTATGTGGGGGCAGTGTGGTGGAAATTACTATGTGGGGGCAGTGTGGTGGAAATTACTATGTGGGGGCAGTGTGGTGGAAATTACTATGTGGGGGCAGTGTGGTGGAAATTACTATGTGGGGGCAGTGTGGAGGAAATTACTATGTGGGGGCAGTGTGGAGGAAATTACTATGTGGGGGCAGTGTGGAGGAAATTACTATGTGGGGGCAGTGTGGGGCAAATTACTATGTGGGGGCAGTGTGGGGCAAATTACTATGTGGGGGCAAACTACTATATGGGGGCAGTGTGGGGCAAATTACTGTGTGGGGGCAAACTACTATATGGGGGCAGTTTGGGGGAAATTACTGTGTGGGGGGAAATTACTATGGGGGGATTACTATGTGGGGGCAGTGTGGTGGAAATTACTATATGGGGGTGTTGCTATTGGGGAGGCACTATAGGGGCAATTCTATTATTTCTGGGGACACTATACAGGGATTATTGCCTGGAGCACAATAGAGGGTGGTATTATTACTGGGGGTCTCTAGGAGACATTATAGCTGCTGTGGACACTATAGGGACATTTGGGGTAATTTATCAAACTGGTGTAATGCAGAACTGGCTTAGTTGCCATAGCAGCCAATCAGATTCCACCTTTCATTTTTGACAGCTCTTTTGGAAATCCAGTTCTACTTTACACTAGTTTGATAAATTACCCCAATTATAACTATCAGGGTCACTATTTTTTCAGCAGTATAGTTCCTGGGGCATTGGGGAGCACAACGGGCACAGTATTGGGGGTGGCAGGATGACACTGTGGGGACACCAGGATGAGGAGGTTGATGGAAAAATTGAGAAATCTAACGTGTCTGTGTTACAAACTGTAGAGACGAGATGCGGCTAAAAGAATTTGCCATGGTGGTCTGGGTCAAATGGAGGAGAAGAGGAAATAGAAGGTCTACATGACAGGACATGTCACTGGATGTAACAGGTATGTGGTGCTGTATTCTCCTCCATGTCTTTTTTATTACAATTATATGTATTTTAAATTTGACAACCAAATTTTTCAGTTTAGGACCCAATTTGGGGTATTTTTTTTTTGTCTGAAGATGTCATATGGCCTAAGAAGAGACTGTGGCGCCCATGAAGCACCGCAGCCTCTTCATACAAAAACTAAACTAAAATGGAGGGGGGGGGGGGCAATTTGGGTAGACAGCCCCGGGCCTATCATGCACTTAATCCGCCCCTGAGCTTAGGAGCAAGGAGCTCAAAGGTAGTGTTTTCCGAAATACTACCTGTATCACAAGCCACACAAGAAAGGCAGCGGGAGATTAGGGAGGTAAACAAGTGGCTCAAGAACTGGTGTAGGAAAGAGGGGTTTGGGTTCCTGGAGAACTGGGCCGACTTCTCTGTTGGCTACAGGCTCTATCGTAGGGATGGGCTGCACCTCAATGGGGAAGGGGCAGCTGTATTGGGGGAAAAGATGGCTAGAAGGTTGGAGGAGTGTTTAAACCAGGAACTAGGGACTGGGGGGGGGGGGTGATTACGCTATAGGATGGGAAGATAGTGAAGATAGAGACTGGGGGGGCAAGGTAATGGGACTGGGGGATGAATGGAAGGAGGAACTAGAACAGATAAGAAGGAAAGGTGTAGGGTAAAAAAAATACATATACAGTCATGTGAAAAAATTAGGACACCCTTTGAAAGCATGTGGTTTTTTGTAACATTTTTAATAAAAGGTTATTTCATCTCCGTTTCAACAATACAGAGAGATTAAAGTAATCCGACTAAACAAAGAAAACTGAAGAAAAGTCTTTTCAAGATCTTCTGTAAATGTCATTCTACAAAAATGCCTATTCTAACTGAGGAAAAAGATAGGACACCCTTGCCCCTAATAGCAAGTGTTACCTCCTTTGGCTGAAATAACTGCAGTGAGACGGTTCTTGTAGCCATCTACCAGTCTTCGACATCGGTCTGAGGAAATTTTACCCCACTCCTCAATGCAGAACTTTTTCAGCTGTGAGATGTTTGAGGGGTTTCTTGCACGTACAGCCCTTTTCAAGTCACCCCACAGCATCTCAATGGGATTCAAATCTGGACTTTGACTTGGCCATTCCAGGACTCTCCATTTCTTCTTTTTCAGCCAATCTTTGGTTGATTTACTAGTATGTTTTGGGTCATTGTCATGTTGCATGGTCCAGTTCCGCTTTAGCTTTAATTTTCTAACTGATGGTCTCACATGTTCTTCAAGCACCTTCTGATACACAGTAGAATTCATCGTGGATTCTATGATGGTGAGCTGACCAGGTCCTGCTGCAGCAAAGCAGCCCCAAACCATGACACTTCCACCTCCATGCTTCACAGTTGGTATGAGGTTCTTTTCTTGGAATGCTGTGTTTGGTTTACGCCAAACATGTCCTCTGCTGTTGTGTCCAAATAATTCAATTTTGGACTCATCTGTCCAAAGAACATTATTCCAGAAGTCCTGGTCTTTGTCAACTTTATCTCTGGCAAATGTCAGTCTGGCCTCGATGTTTCTCTTGGAAAGCAAAGGTTTCCTCCTTGCACACCTCCCATGCAAGTTAAACTTGTACAGTCTCTTTCTGATTGTAGAGGCATGTACTTCTACATCAACAGTAGCCAGAGCCTGCTGTAGTTCTCGAGATGACACTTTAGGGTTTTTGGAGACCTCTTTTAGCATCTTGCGGTCTGCTCTTGGGGTGAACTTGCTGGGGCGACCAGTCCTGGGCATGTTGGCAGTTGTTTTGAAAGCCCTCCACTTGTAGACTATCTTCCGGACAGTGGAATGGCTGATTTCAAAATCTTTTGAGATCTTTTTAAATCCCTTCCCAGACTCATAGGCTGCTACAATCTTTTTTCTGAAGTCCTCTGACAGCTCTTTTGCTCTCACCATGGTGCTCACTCTCACTTCAACAGTCAGGAGCACACCAAACTAAATGTCTGAGGTTTAAATAGGGCAAGCCTCATTCAACATGCAGAGTAACGATCTACTAATTATGTGCACCTGGTGTGATATACCTGTGTGAGATCTGAGCCAATTTAAGAGGGAATACATGTGAGGGTGTCCTATCTTTTTCCTCAGTTAGAATAGGCATTTTTGTAGAATGACATTTACAGAAGATCTTGAAAAGACTTTTCTTCAGTTTTCTTTGTTTAGTTGGATTACTTTAATCTCTCTGTATTGTTGAAACGGAGATGAAATAACCTTTTATTAAAAATGTTACAAAAAACCACATGCTTTCAAAGGGTGTCCTAATTTTTGACTAATAAAACTGGGGAACTGGAATTAGTGATGTGTGAGGAGGACTATGACATAGTGGGAATAACTTAGATATGGCTGGATGATAGCTATAACTGGGCAGTTAATGTACAGGGTTACAGTCTGCTTAGAAAGGATCGTCAAAACCGGAGAGGGGGAGGGGTCTGTCTTTATGTAAAGTCCTGTCTAAAGCCCACAGTCCGAGAAGATATAAGTGAGGGACATGAACATGTGGAAAATCTGTAAAGAATAAATCAAGGCAACTGGACTTACTGTAGACTTCTTGAAAACGTTTCACTCGTTCTTCCAACGAGCTTTTTCAATTCTGAGTGACTGTACAAGAATTCTCTGGGAATAAATACGTAACTGAATCAACATCTGGTAATTATACCCAGCATGGGGTCAGAGGTCATTATACCCAGCATGGGGTCAAAGGTGTTGATTCCGTTATCCTAATTGGAGTCAGTAGATGATAATGACTTCCCAGAAAAAGGTGTCAAGACAGCATTGTATGTGGCAGACAATAGATGTCTAACCCCCCCCCCCCCCCCCCGCCTCTATTCAAGCTTGGCTTCTCCATTTTTACGTAGATGGCCTCCTTCACACCTCGTTTGTACCAATCGGCCTTCTTATCCAAAAGACGTACTTGACTGTCTTCAAAGGTGTGACCTGTTTCTTTTAGATGTAAACAGGTCACATTGGGGAAGGGGGGGGGGGTCGGGGGGGTTAGACATCTATTGTCTGCCACATATATTGACTCCAATTAGGATAACGGAATCAACATCTTTGACCCCATGCTGGGTATAATGACCTCTGACCCTATGCTAGGTATAATTACCAGATGTTGATTAAGTTACATATTTATTCCCAGAGAATTCTTGTAAAGTCACTCAGAATTGAGAAAGCTTGTTGGAAGAACGAGTGAAACGTTTTTAAGAAATCTACAGTCCAGTTGCCTTGATTTATTCTTTACAGATTTTCCACATGTTCATGTCCCTTACTTATATCTTCGTGGACTGTGGGGCTTTAGACAGGACTTTATATTCACAGAAGAAAATAAACTGTCAGATGAAATGCAGAATGTAAAAGTAAATTCCCCATTAAAAGTGCCCTGTCTTACCCAGGAAGAAGTACAGTGGCGTCTTAAGCCTTAAATAGACAAATCGCCAGGACCAGATGGCATACACCCCCGTATCCTAAGAGAATTAAGTAATGTCATAGCAGACCCTTATTTCTGATATTGATGAACTCTATACTGACAGGGAGTGTTCCGCAGGATTGGCGCATAGCAAATGTGGTGCCAATATTCAAAAAGGGTCCAAAAACAGTCGTAGTAAAACGTATAGTGTAAGTTGTACTTTAAGCTGCGTCCATACTCTTCTGGGGATGAGTGTCAACGAGTGGGTGATTTTCATCAGGAAGCCATTACATGTTTTGTGCTGGAGGGTCTGACTGCTCCGTTGGTTTTGGGCTTACCATGGTTAAGCAAACATAACCCGACCATCGACTGGCAAGTGAGACAGATTCTCGATTGGAGTGAATTTTGCATAGACAACTGTCTTAATACATCGTTCTCTGTGGTTACCACTAAAACTGTACCCGCGTTCATTTCAGAATTTGTCGAACCTTTTGAACCGTCCTCCTTGCATCCCGCTCCTGTCATGGTGGAGGGTAATTTAGAATTTCAGATGAACAGGATTGTGGACTTGAGTTCTCCGTAGATCTCTCCAGTATCTCATCCACTGGAAAGGGTATGGACCAGAGCAGAGGATGTGGGTTCCAGCGGTCGATGTTAATGCTAATCGTCTTGTGAAGGCCTTTCACAGAGCTCATCCTGATAAGGTTGGTCCTGGGTGCTCAGAGGTCACCCGTAAAGAGGGGGGAGGGTACTGAGGCTTGGGCAGAGAAGTGGCAGATGAGGTTTAACACTGACAAATGTGAGGTAATGCACATGGGAAGGAATAATGCAAGTCACCAGTACATACTAAATGGTAAAACACTCGGTAACACTGACATGGAAAAGGACCTAGGAATTTTAGTGAACAGCAAACTAAGCTGTAGAAACCAGTGTCAGGCAGCTGCTGCCAAGGCCAATGGGATAATGGGTTGCATCAAAAGGGGCATAGCTGCCCGTAATGAGAACATAGTCCTGCCACTTTACAAATCATTAGTCAGACCACACATGGAGTACTGTGTGCAGTTCTGGGCTCCTGTGAACTAGCCAGACATAGCAGAGCTGAAGAGGGTTCAGAGGAGGGCAAGTAAAGTAATACAGGACCCAGAAAGATTATTAAAATTAGGGTTATTCACTTTAGAAAAAAGACGACTGAGAGGAGATCTAATTACTATGTATAAATATATCAGGGGTTAGTACCGAGATCTCTCCCATCAACTATTTATCCCCAGGACTGTGACAAGGGGACATCCTCTCCGTCTGGAGGAAAAAAGGTTTGTACACAAACATAGAAGAGAATTCATTACAGTAAGAGCAGTGAGACTATGGAACTCTCTGCCTAAGGAGGCAGTGATGGTGAGTTCACTAAAAGAGTTCAAGAGGGGCCTGGATGTATTTCTGGAGTGTAATATTATTACAGGCTATAGCTACTAGAGAGGGGTCTTTGATCCAGGGAGTAATTCTGATTGCCCTTTTTGAGTCAGGTCAGGGGTGTCACGGATGAGGTATAGGAGGAAACACCAAACTAACAACCAGGAGAGAAAGGTAAAGCCACAAGGCCTCACTGCTAGGGAAAGGAAAAGATCACCGCCTAGTAACCCTACTCCTGGCCATGACTCCTAACCATATGGGCACCCCTTGAAGGTAGAAATGCCCATACCCTGGAACCTAGGACCCTGGAGACCCTAGAAAGCCCTAAAAATATTGTCAGGGCTGAGTCAACCCGTTCCTTCCTCAATGAAGGAACAGGCGTCTCCCTGTGGCCTAGTAACAAAAAGCAAGGAAGGGAAAACAAAACACAAACAAACGCGACACTTATCTTCTGTAGTGATGGAAAAGCAGGAACACCAAAGATGACCTCTCACTAGCTCTGCCAAACCCAAATAAAGCTATCTACTGCACAGTCAGAAGGGTGGGGTAACACTAAATAGGGTAGAGTAATGAGTACTAAGCTACACCTGAAACAGGGGATGAGGTCACAAACAAACACTGAATAAAGAGTAATCAAAGAGGCTGTTAGATTCCTACACGCTCCGCCAGTCTCCTTGATCTCCTGAAATAGAAAAAGGTTTTTTTTTGCCTTCCTCTGGATCCCTCTGGATCAACTTGCAGGATAACAGGCCGAACTAGATGGACAGATGTCTTTTTTCATCCTTATAAAATATGTTACTATGTTATATGTTGTGCCAAAAATATAAATGTAATATTTCTGCAAATACAGCCCCCCCCCCAAAAAAATTAAGAAAAACAACCCACTTATGAATTCAGAACTTGCATTTTAAGGTTTTGTTCTCCCTGGTTAGAATTTCAAACTTTTTGTGTGTTTCATACTTTTCTTCCTAATAGGTTTCAGCATCTGGGAATCCTGACAAATGCTCTCCTAGGTCAAGGAATGTGAACAATAGTCCTCTAGTTTCTCAGTCAAACTTTGACGATTTGGGTGTGGAAGACATTGTACCGTACCTGGAACTCGGCCCAATGTTCCATTTAACATTCTGCATTGATTTCATCAGTCCAGGATTTAATCATTTCGTTCTCTCTGTAGACTTCCTTTAAACTGATCTCATTAGTAGCAGACTTCATGTCTAAGTACAAATATGTTATTAGATCTTCATTCAAGGATGCCATTGTTAAATAACCACAACCTGATGGTTACATGTATGTCAAGTCATGTTATCGCTCAAAAAAATTATCTTGGGAACACTGTAATTCCTGGCTTAGACTTCTTTCAATGCTTGATGTATCCTTCAGGATAATTCAGTATACACGTGTAATGCTAGCCTTACGCAGAAAACGTCTTCCTCTCTGTCCCATCCCCTAGAGGACGGGGTTCATAACCAGACTGAAACAATATGCAGATGATATAACTGGATGAGATCAGTTCTTAGATGCTGACCAACCATGAGAAAACAAGGCAACATGGGAAGATTTGCACATTTCTATGATATACATGTATGGTCACCGTTCCATGAGGACAACAACTTTTCAAAAGGAGTCTTCTCTCACTGCTGCCAGTCAATGGTTATCACCATGTGAGTGGCAGTCCTTTCATCATTTCTCCTATACGTTCTTGTAATGCATTGATGTACCAGGTCCACCAAAGCAGGATCTACACAAACAACTCTCTGTTCTGACACATAGAGGGAGTCCCAAGGGGATTCCCTAATTGGGAACATGGACATGCATTGAAGTGGTGAGACAACCCCTTTAATATTAATATAAATGTTTACATATTTAAGTACAGATGCGGCAGAGCTAAACTTGATGGTTAATGCATTAAAAGGGTTGTCTCATCTCCATAATTGGATGCCATCCTGTAGAAGTGCCTCGTTTTCCTGTTAGGCCTCCCCTTTGCCCTCTTTATTTACTGCTCGTCGTCAGGGGTCATGGCCACCACTGCAATCCAGCAGCAGTGGCCACACATGCGAGATATGTGCATGCAAGGTAGTCTAGTGTCCGGGTGGGAATGTGCATAAGCATGCAAGATTTTAGCTTCTGGTCCGGCCGCTGCTCTACAGTGCCTCTGATCTCAAAGGAGGAGTAGCCCTGGAGCCGTTCTAGACTGGAACACACCGCAAAAGCAGCTGCTGAGCTCTGAAAAGCTTTTCAGGGCTTAGACAGATCACTTGCTGTAAGGCTTCGGGAGCGCGCACATGCAGGCAAGCAGCGCTATGACATTACCCCAGTGCTACTTGCCTGGCAATCAAACGAAAGGTTCCAGCCCCCTCAGCAAACAGGAAGTTTGGCGATCTAGCACTGCTGAAGAGGTAAAAGAAGGCGATGAGACAACATCTCTAAGTAAACAATGGGGAAAAAAATTTCATTGACTTTTTCTATGGATTTCAATGGCTTTTGTCACGAGGTAACACTGTGGTGTGTTATCAGAGTCAATTTTAGCTCACCTACATCTGGGAGAAGGACCACATCTGATCTGTGACACAGTCCCTAAAATCTGGCCATACATTTGATATAATGATCTGCCGCATTGCGAATGAATGATCGGCCGCAGTATGAACAATCCCACCAGCCGATCATGCCATCAACATGCAGTTTCAGCTGATAAAAGGCCAAAGTTTTTCAAACGACAGTCGGCCGACTTTAATCTTATGTGTGTGTCCACCTAAGGAGAAAACTCCAATCCACTGGGGGAGATTTATCAATGGTTTTGTGCCACTATTGTGGCATTAGCAAATAGTGTTTGCACCACAATCTGCAACTTTTTCAGCTTCTCACCACTTTGCAGATTTACTATCGCTTGCGCCAGATATTGGAGTCTATAGCAGGTCCTAGCTGGCATAGATTTAAGTTTCTGGCAAAACTTAAATCTAGGGAGATCAAACTGGTGAGATCAAATAGGGAGATCAAAACTGGTGCAAGGGAACTGAGGAACGCAAGGAACTTGATAACTTTACAGCCATCGGTAAGAAGACTACCTTCTCTACAATTTACATTAGGCACCTTTCTAACAGGCCACAGAATGAAAAATGTGTGTGAGTGTGTAAGGCCCTAGGATGGTGGGATGAAGCTACTGTTTTGGATACCAAGAGAAATAGTTCCACCCCTGACCAAAGTCTCACCCGTGAACTTGATGCTCACTGTAAAGTGATAATGGAATCATATCGGAGGAAGACTTGAATTTAGGTACAAACCTGAAAACTGTGCGTGCGGTATTGTGACAAACAGTCCTGTCCACTGTCTTCTACATTAATTAGAATACATTTACCGTTACACAATACTGAATTCTTGAACTTTGCCTTCCTATGCTGCTCGCTTGTGGAATGCTAAAATACAGCTAATTTAGAAAAACACCTAAGAAAACTTGGTGAAAGAAGACTTTCTAGAAATCCCAGCAAAACGACAAGAGCGTGTCTGACAGGTTTTACGGTTACAATATGTCACCGATAAAGGAACGATTGCAACAGGCAAACAAACAAAAGTCAGGCCACTGTCACAGCAAATATTTGTCACCTAGAAACTTTGTAAATGGTTACTAGACTCTATCAGACTGGCTCAGCATCAGCTGCACTTTTCTGTTTTCTATTTCAGTATACAAATAAAAAAAAAAGGAAAAAAGAAAAAAGTAAACTTTGCAACTGGTATATGTCGCAGACGCTATGGGCTTTCACCAGACCCCAATGACTGGGGTCCATGGGGTTTCAGTTACGTTTTTCATAATTCTGCCGGACAAAATATCACTGTAACAGCATTATTTTGCACCGCTTCTTTGCTGTGACAGACTCCTAATGGAACTTACGCCACGGACGTAAACCCAGCCGCAGGCCGTATTCACAGAACCGTGTGACGGCTGTTCCCATTTGTGCGGACCGCAAAGTGCAAAACAGCAAAACAAGGGCACCAACCGTGTGCACCCCACATCGTGTGGAGTGCGATCCAAAGCAGTGACCAGTCTCAGGAGGGACTGGCCAAGCAGGTATTTACTGTGCGTCAAGCCAGGACCAGAAGGTGGAGAGCGTTGTCACAATTGGCAGCAGTCTGAGATGCCAGTTACATGGGATTTAAAGGGATTTTCCAGTAATATTAATATATATACTCATGTATTTGCTTACCTCATGTACATCTTCCCCATGTTTTTTTTTTCTCTCCTGACCCATTTTCACCATGCAAACAAATCCCTCTGGATTGTTTCCATCCTGAACTTCCTGTTGTTGTATCCAACAATCCCATCATGCACTTCTACTTTCTCTACCACAGCTCCAGCACCGCCTGCTACAGTTACATAGACACTCCCATATCAATTTCATCGTCACTGCCCGACACGCCCATGGACATTACATCACAGGGGAAAAAAAGAGCTGCATCGGCGTGGTCATGTGACTTCAGCTCAGAAAGGAAGATAGGAGAAATAAAGGTAAAAGAAATATATTACAAAAATTACAGCAACCTTCATTATTATTTTAAAGGATGTTGATGTAAACTAGAAAATCCCTTTAAGGAAGTAGTGGTTTACACTTGTGACATCTCGCTTTTCATAGGTACAGTGCTCGATAAACATCGACTATGACTACTCACAAAATTGCTGGGATGGCAGTACAGCCCTGCGCTGTTCTTGCTGTCAAAAATGACGGAACTGTCCATGGAGGCTCCGAATGGAACCCTGAGTGGCAATGTGAACGCAGTCTTATACAGTCGAAGTTACTCAAGTATGTATGTAAATACAATTTATATGTTAAAGGGGTTCTGCACTTTGTTTAAACTGATGATCTATCCTCTGGATAGATCATCAGCATCTGATCGGCGGGGGTCCGACACCCGGGACCCCCGCCGATCAGCTGTTTGAGAAGGCAGCAGCGCTCCAGCAGCGCCGTGGCCTTCTCACTGTTTACCGCAAGCCGAGTGATGTCACGACTTGTATCAACTAGCCTGGGCCAGTCAAGTGAACGGAGCTTAGCCGCGCCCAGGCCAGTGATACAAGTCGTGACGTCACAGAGCCAGCAGTAAACAGTGAGAAGGCCGCGGCACTACTGTAGCGCCGCTGCCTTCTCAAACAGCTGATCGGCAGGGGTCCCGGGTGTCGGACCCCCGCCGATCAGATGCTGATGATCTATCCAGAGGATAGATCAGATAAAACAAAGTGCAGAACCCCTTTACCTGTAAAATAAAATCCACTGATGAACAAACCTGTTGTCTACAATAATAATGAATAATGTAAAGGATATTGCCAAAGGACACACGTCCCCATTTCTACGGTATTTGCGGCACACTTCTTGGCTATAGCATTTCAGTTTCTGATCTTTCTTTTTATTTTCCTGTCACATTTCGAGTACGTTCTGTCTGATGTCATTCCATCTAAGCGTTTACAGGGAACAAGCGTCGCAGCTCGTACATCAAGGCATCAATCTGTCTGATGGTAATTAAATGACTTGAACTACTGATCAGAATTTAAAGATGTTTTGAGTATCGTTCCTTTACGGCCACCTCACATAATTAGTTTACTATACATTTTTTAATAGTCTTTTGTCCTAATTAAAGTATTTGTTGCTTGCCACAATTAAATTTTACTTTATATTGTGTTCATTACATATGCCATAAACACTGTAATGTTTTTTTTAATTATATATCTAAAGAAAATGAGTGCTGAAGATCGGCATCTTTTACAGCACACTTGCCAGTAGAGATGAACTAATCCATTCTAAGAGAGCAAGAGCAAGAATAATAAGCGAGAGCTTTTCGGAGCAAGTGCAGCGCTTTCGATTCGGGTCAAACCAAAATCCCGGACAAGCCCCCAAAATGGTCTAAAATGTAAACAAAAATTTATGTCATACTCACCTCCTTCTCTATTCTCTGCACCGCTGGTATAGTCCTCCTGCGCTGCTCGTTTACAATCTGTGGAATGGTGCCATGTCAATATACATCATGTGACCCCTGCAGCCAATTACTGTCCTCAGAGGTCTCCTAATAAGGACAGTAATTGGATACAACAGTCACGTGCTATACAACTACACATCACTGCCAGTGTGAAGAACACAGTGACATGCAGGGGTGTGACACATCACCATTGCAGTCAGTCGCTGTCCTCAGAGGTAGGCCTCTGAGAACAATGATTGGCTGCCAGGGTCATGTGCTGATATATATATATATATATATCTACAAGTCACCACTGCAGTTTGTAAACAAGCAGGACCGGAACAGAGGTGCAGAGATCAGCTATGGAGAAAGAGGTGAATATGACATCATTTTTTATTTTAGACCCTTTGGGGGCTTGCTCGAGATTTTTGAATTATTTCAGACAATCCCTTTAATACCACATGCTGGGAATACTGTAGTGCACAAAAAGTATTTTTTTTCCCAGGAAAACTTATTGAGAATTTATATCCATAGATCACTGTGTAGAGGCCCCATGGCTTATGTAAGTTGGTCAATCAGGAAATATAATCACAAAGTACCTTCACCAGTGTAAAATGTAACCTTTACTGATGATCATTAAAAATCACCTAATTTGTGCCCTTAAAAAGCAATTAACAATGAGGCTGGGCAGGACAAGGAAAGGAATATTAACTCACCCTGACACTTGCCCTATCAAGCTATAGGCCTCGCCTAGCAAAACAAAATGGCCGCCCCAATAGGGGCGATCCCGTGTCAGAAACCTCCTGATAGGCCCTATATGTCCCTGACAAGGGATAGCTACCGCAACCCGAGAAGAGACCCAATATGACTACAGTGTCATAAGTCAATGCATGTATCAGTAAATAATAAAGTTACACTGTGCCACCAATGATAATTACCCCTTAAAACAGGAGGCGGGTACTGGCAGCAGTTCAGCGGCAGTTAACCCCTCAGGTGCGTGAAGGCCGCCAGCCTGCGCAACTGTTAGGTGCTGCTTAGTGCCGCAACGTATGCGTGGGCTGGAGGCTTCACTAAATGGTAAATGATGTCGGCAGTCCGCGCTTAAAGATCCTCCTGATACCGGCAGCCCGCGCTTACAGATCCTCCTGGTGCCAGCCTGCGCTATATCCCGATCGCCCTGCCTCCCTAAGTCCCGCCCGCCCACAGTTTCATGGCAGCTCAGGAGCCGTTGGTGAGAACTCCTGAGCTGCCGCAGCCTTCACATTTGGGGTCATTGATAATTAACGGCAATGTGTTTTTGCCGCTTGTATTTGTAATGTATTAAATGTTAGTCATCATTGGTGGCGCAGTAGCCACAGCCCCTCCCCTCCTCCGCCCCTCTGCGCTCTCATTGGTGGCAGCGGCAGCACAGGGGGAGGGAGAGAGACTGCTTCCTTCTCCCCGTGCTGCTGAGGGAACATGAGCGCGCCGAGAGCAGCGCGCTCATGCTCTCTCATACTGGGCTGTGCAGTAACACAGCCTAGTATCGATAAAAAAGTATCGACTGGGTATCGAAAGTTCGATACCCGAAACAACCCTCTCCACTCTAATGTCTGTCCTGATCGTCTCTAACACACAATCAGAACAAATGAAAAAAATCTGTAGTAGAAATGAACATTTCAAACTTTGTAACATAGTACAATAAAAAGGGCAGATTCTTAACCTGTGGAAGGTGTACCCCATCACTCCTTGTCTTCAGACAGTGCTCATATAGGCCTTTATAGGTGTGATTATAGCCTCCAAGTGACTGATTTAAAGGGGTAGTCTCACAATGACAAATTATAATCTATCCACAGTAGCAGGGGAAATCTCCAGAAGACTGGAAATATGCAAGCTATAAGAAGCGAGTTTAATTAGATCTAAGCATAGCATTGTGGATGTGCGATCCAGTTCTGTTTTTCTCCCCTTGATATATGCAAGCTATGTTTTATATTTCTGTTACACTACGTGTTTTATAATTCTACACATAAGTGGGTCGGGAAATGAGGTAATGTTTTTTTTTTTTTTTTTTTAACGAGAGGTTATACACGTTAACCCATTAGTGACTGCCATATAGTGTTTTTACAGTAGCCATTTAAGGTATTTCTTCTGGTGAGCTCCTTTTTTACAGCTATGCAGAGGGTTGGACTCTTGATACCTTTGTGGGCCCTAAAGGTCCAGGTGAAAAAAAAAATGGGGCTGCCACTAGGATATATTTCTTTGATTCAAAACCTATTAGACTTTACTGAAGATATAAGGGGGTGACTCTTGAGAATAATTTTCTCTGACAGGCCCAAGAAACTCCTGTCTGACACTGGCTAGGCGCACTGCAATTCTGGTGACAAGGCCGTTACTAAAGCCTTAGAGGTATCAGGGCACTGATCAGAGAAGTCGGTCTCCAACAGTTTCAACCCCTAGATGCCGCAGTCAGTAGTAACTGCAACAATTAAGTTGTGAGGGGGCTCTCTCTGACTGGGTATTGCTCACCAAAAAAAGTAATTCTATTTTTTTTTTTATAATTATGGCTCTTGGAAAACGTTGACACAAAAAGAATGAAGATTTTGCCATCATGGCATTTGTACTAACTAGAGATGAGCAGAGAGAGAGAGATGTCTGGGGGGAACTCTCTCAATATGGAGGGCGTCTAGTATGCGCAGTACGTGTGTGGAGTATTGTGGGCCAGGTAGCGCCCTTCTGGGTTTCTGGGAAAGATATTTAAATTTGCTTTCCTAAGCCTATCTGATGCCAGAAGATGTTAGACAATTTTTCATATATTTTTTAAAGAAGCCAAAAGGAGCCTTGCGTAGCCTACAATAGTCATAACATATTAACTGGTCTCCATAATAGAAATAGTGCCCACTCAGAGTTCCTCCAAAGGCCTCTCAACTAGAAAAGCTGTTTCTGTCTGCTTTGCTCTGAAAAAAAGCTTTTGTCCTGAAAGAGTTTGTTCCAGATGTGAGGCTGGCTTGGCTATTTTCCTAGCTTTGCTACATAAGTATGTTTAAAAGGCTAAACAATGACTGGAATGCTACATCTGTGAAAAACTCAACATTTTAAAATCCTTTTAGAAATAAATCTGAATTACATGTTTTTCACATGAAGATGTCTATCTGTCTGAAATAAATTGCTAAATATTTGGGCTAATTGTTGAAATTTAAGGGGAACTCAGCTTTTTCTACATTGATGACCTATCCTCAGGATAGTTTATTATATCAGATTGGCAGGGGCCCAATGGCCAGCACCGCTGATCAGCTCTTTCTTATTCACTTAGGTCATCACTTGAGGATAGGTCATCAAGATACTAAAAGCAGATTGAGATAAATTTCAGATGAACACCTCTCTCAATAAGACATGCAATCTCTCTCTCAAAACAAAAAAATTGGGTTAGCTAGAATCCAAACTTTTTGGGACATTTGGGACGAATTCTGAACAAGTAGAATCCATTCGCTCATCCTTAGTAACGACTCGTGGAACAAATTTAGTTCATTATTTTTATCACACAGTAAGCTCTGAAAAATAGACTTAAAAGAAATGAATAAATCAATTGAAAAAATAAAAAAGTTATGACTTTTGAAAAGCGACAATGAAAAAAATACTGAAAATAGCTTGGTCTTTAAGGTTTAGAAAAACATGTGGTATTAACAGGATAAAGGATGACATTTGAAATCATTTGTATTGATTTTTAATGTAAAAGAGCATTTTGCTGATAATCCACGCAGACTCTCCTGAAATATCATTCTGTTATCCCATTATCGTTTCATCTAACCACCTCATTTTTGAGTTGAAACCGATTTTGCAGTTTTGAAAAGTGCAGAGTCAGCCATCTGTTATCCAATACTAACTTTCTGAAATTTACTGTGTTTTGGTCTGGTCTAGAATGAGGATAAGCACTTTGTAACATATGGGGGGAAAAAAACTATTCAAGTACGTGTCCCCATATAGAGAAACAGGGGATAGGTCACCAGTAAAAATATCTTGAAAAAAATACTAGAGGCAGGGGAGTCTGGCAGGCTGTTCCGGCGGGTGAACAGCCTGTCGGATACGTCCTGCCACTAGTTCACGTGTGCCCCCGGACTGCCGCTCTGTCCCATTGACTATAATGGGGGAGGAGTTCCGGCGGCAGCAGGGCAGCGCACGGCGAGGGGCAGCCGGACTAAAAGTACTGCATGTCGTACTTTTAGCCCGGCTGCCTCTCGCCGTGTGCCCCCATAACTCCACCCCCGCCCCTATTATAGTAAATAAGGGACGGAGCAGCAGTCCGGAGGCACACGTGAACTAGCGGCAGGACGGATCCGAAAGGCTGTTTACCCACCGGAACAGCCTGCCGGACTCCCCTGCCGCTAATGTGAAAGTACCCTTACAATTGTCTCAGGTTCTGTCCATATTCACCATTTTCTTTATAATAGTTTAACGATATACAGTGATGCTTCAACTTGCAATGGCTTCATACACAACCTTAACTAAAAACTGCATTCAGATTCAAGACAGTGCCTGGATGTAGGCTAGAAGAACTGTACTGTAAATGAACTGTACTGCTTTCTACCTGTACTACATGTACTGTACTCTACCTATACTGCATGTACTGTACTGCTCTCTACCTGCACTGTACTGCTCTCTACCTGTACTACATGCACTGTACTGCTCTACTACTATATGTACTGTACTGCTCTCTACCTTACTACATGTACTGTTCTGCTCTCTATCTGTACTACATGTACATGTACTGTGCTGCTCTCTACCTGTACTGCATGTACTGTACTGCTCTCTACCTGTACTGTATGTACTGTACCGCTCTCTACCTGTACTACATGTACTGCTCTCTACCTTACTACATGTACGGTACTGCCCTCTACCTTACTACATGTTCTGTACTGCTCTCTACCTGTACTGCATGTACTGTACTGCTCTCTACCTGTACTGCATGTACTGTATGTACTGTACTGCTCTCTACCTGTACTGCTATCTACCTGTACTACATGCACTGTACTGCTCTCTACCTGTACTGCATGTACTGTACTGCTCTCTACCTGTACTGCATGTACTGTACTGTTCTCTACCTGTACTCCATGCACTGTACTGCTCTCTACCTGTACTACATGCACTGTACTGCTCTCTACCTGTACTACATGTACTGTACTGTTCTCTACCTGTACTACCTTTTACCTACTACAAATATTATAGTGTTCTCTACCAGTACATGTATTATACTCCTCTATAGTACATGTACTGTACTCTTCACATACTATATGACACATATAGTACTGATCTCTGTCTGCACTATATGTACTGTACTGCTCTCTACTCCTACCTACATGCATTATACTTCTCTATGCCAGTGCTCCATGCACTGTATTACTATGGACCTTTATAAGAATTATCTGCTCCATTATACAGAGGTCTCCTGCTCCGTACAGCATTAGAACAAAGTTTTATGCAAATCGACTTCGGATGTTTCATCCGAAGTCGATTCACTCATTCCTACTAATGATCTATCTAGAGGATAGGTCATCAGTATTAAAGTCTCGGAAAACCCCTTTAAGGATTTGCCTGCCGAGGAAACTAGATAACATGAACAAAATGCAAAATGTGACAAATCTGTGTGAACGCTATATACAATGAACCAGGCTCTGTGACTGCAGGGTCTTCTCCACATCTGTGGCTGCAGGGACCTCTCCCCCATGTGTGAAACATAGCACCAGTAACACACGTTCCAATCAGAGCTGCAGGCTTTTGATTAGAAATTAAATCACTTTAAAAGAAGTGTCTTACTTTCGAATGTCTGCTAATCCTTTAAATCACAGAGGATTTATGGTTCCTAGAAAATACAAATCATCACAAGCACATGTGCATCTCTGCTTGGTCTGCACATCAAACAAGTATTGAAGGAGATGTATTGTGTGGTTTACTGCTAATATCTTGAGGTCTTCTAAGTAATCAAAGTGCATGTACAAAATGTGCTGCTAAAATCAAATCATATAAATCATGATTCCAATAACTGACCATGGCTTGACCATCCACCAGATAAACTAGCATATAATAAAATAAAATACAGTCTATAATATACTATAACTATGCAAAGCGACTGTAAGGTTCTGTTCACATAACGTTCTTGCTTTACGTTTGGTGCATATGGTAGAAAAACCCAATATATGCAACTGTATATAATATATTATAGATCTACGGTATGTGTCACCTACAGGCTTCCATGCTAAGGAAACGCATGCTTCTTTACAAGAAGCCCCTGTGTTAAAGTGTTGTCGACTATGCTTTTCAATACAAATGAAGAAAAATTGTGTGGGTGCACACCCAAAGGGGTACTCTTTTGGCGATAACAGACATTTAGCCCTTCAGATGCTGAGCCAAGATGAGGTAAGCCATTCCTTGGTGGTGATAGGCAGGAGCCTGTACAAGGTCTATCGAAGGTATATTACAATGTAGGCCTGCAGGTGGCAGTAATGCGTTGGAACACACTGAATTTCCCATACACTAATGTGGTAAATCACAATAATGTATGGGAAAAGCAAACAAATGATTAAAAAGGTTTTCTGAGATTTTTTTTTTACTGATGAACTATCCTTTTCATCAGTAAATGATAACCCTCACTGATCAGATACGGAAGACCTATTCAGAGGATAGGTTACCAGTATAACAATCCTGGAAAACCCTTTTAATCATAAAGTTAAAAAGGTTTTAAAAAATATAAAAAAATATAAAAAATAAAAAATGCTCAAACTATTAAAATATAAACGTATTTCTCACATATGGTGAACGCTGTAACGGAAAAAAATAAATCAAAATGCAGATTCGATGTTCTTTAGTCATTTCACCTTTCCTAAAAAATTTAATGAAAAGTGATGAAAAAGTCATACACACCCCAAAATGGCATCAATGAAAACTAGAGATCACTTCAAAAAAATGCCTCACTCACATCTGTAGGTGCAAATATAAACAAGTTAATGGGGTCAGAATATGGCAATGAAAAGAAAGCATTTATTTTTACAAAGTTTCTTCTAAGCATTAAAACACAAGAAAAACTATATAAATGTGGTATCGCTGTAATCATACCGACCCAGAGAATGAAGGGCACAGGTCAGTTTTACCAAATAGGGATTTCCACAAAAACGAAACCCATAAAACCAAGGCCCACATATTTTTTTCCAATTCCATAATTTAAAAAAATAAAATAATTCTAGCTTCCAACTACATTATAAACAATATTAAATGGTGCCATTACAAAGTAAAACTTATCCTACAAAAAAAAAAAAAAAAAAAAAACACGGTTTTAAACCGCTATATGGACAGAAAAATAAAATAGTGCTCTGGAAAGCAAAAATGGAAAATCGCCAAGTCCTCAAAGAGTTAATGCGAAAGGAAGAAAAGTCACGTACGGCTTGCGATGTGCAACACAAAATCTGACACGTCTGGACTGTCGCTGTGCAGTCGCAGCATGTCACGTGTTGCACTGTGAGACCACTGACAAACATTACATGACACAGGACATGTTGCCATGTAACCGAACCCTACCTCAGATCACAATACACAAATGTTCAGGCAAACACAGGATCTGGAGCAAGGGTAGGCAAAGGTGAGCCAATGATGTAAAGGACCATGGGATGTAGAGTCCCATACAGGAACACAGAAGGAGCTTTACAGGCATGACCTAGTGGGTGTTAAGAGCTTTATGCAGTCCATGCCTCAAGGGGTTTTCCAGTACTTAGGTAATGATGACGTATCCTTAGAATAGGTCATTAAAGGGTTTTCTGATTGTTTTACATTGATGACCTATCACACTGATCAGCTCTTTGACAAGGCTCCAGGGAGGGCCACCATCTTGCAGCTTAGCCATGGCCAGTGATGTCACATTCTTCAGTCACATGGCCTAAGCGCAGTGTCATTCCAGTGAACTGGGCTGAGCTGCAATACCAAGCACAGCCACTATGCAACAAACGGCACTGTGTTTGGTAAACTGCGAGGAGGCCACGGCACTCACCGAAGCTCCGTGGCTTCCTCAAACAGCTGATCGGGGAGGTGCCAGGTGTCGGACTGCCACCTATCCAGAGGATAGGGTGTCAGTATAAAACAGTCAGAAAACCCCTTTAATATCAGATCAGTGGGGTTTCTGACAACTGGCACTAACACCAATCAACTGTTGGGCAACTGCTGGTGCCGCAAACTATAGAGTGGATGTAAGGGGCCATTCTCTGTGTAGTCTTCCTCACCAGCAGACTGCAGCTCATCTCCCATTCACTTAGTGGACGGAACCTTGTACTTTCAGTTCTGTCCATTGTATAGCCTCTGGACCCAGCGGATGCCAAAAACAGCTGATCAGTAGGGGTACCAGGTGTTGGACCCCCAGCGATCCGATATTAATGACCTATACTGAGGGTAGGCCACCAATAACTAGGACTGAACCCCAGTTTAGACAGCTGGGAAGTGGGCTGCAAACAAATGTTGCCGTGTGTTTTATTGTGGATTGATTACTGTACAAAAACGCAAAGCCAAGGAGAACAGGGGAGCAGGGCACTACCTGACAGAAAACAGTCCCATGGGGCACAATATGGCCGACAGTGCTCTGCGCTAAAGAATGGAAACGGAGTATATTCAATATATTTTTTTTGAGTATTCCAAACCAGTTTACGCTGCAGGTTTCTTACAAAAATGTATTCACTGTAATGTATTTGCAATAAAATCTGCGCTTTTGTGCTATATTACAATTGACGCCTTTATTCCTTTTAATCCTAACTTTTATGTTTCAGGTCTGAATGAGGCATTGTTCCAACAACACGCAAACCAGGGTCTCACCGCTGTTATAGAAGATAATTGTCTAGTTCTACCGTATAGCAGAAAACCTAAAAACAGCAAAATGCCTCAATTCATTTAAAAGGGGTTCTCCCACTATAGAAAGTGAAGGAATACTACTAGGACATGCCATATCTTGTGGCGGTTCAACTGTCAGGACCAGGGGCATACACAGACCTCACAGGGCACCATAGTAAAATTTTGTGTGCCCCACCAAGTTTCCTAGCACATGGCAATGGGTCACACCAATTGCAACTCCCCAGATTTCTGACAAATTTATGTTTTGTTTTTTTTGGAAGAAATGTAGAAGAAATTTGAATATAAGAAAAAAAATTATATAAAAGAGTCTGCGGACATATTTCTCAATGTATTCACACCAGACAACTGGCATAAATACATTGATAAATCTCCCCATGCAGATCTATGTCTCTACTGCTTCTCTCATACACTGTATTATGAAAGTGTCTGCCTGAAGCCACCACTAGTGGGAGCTCAGTACACAGGAATGTATACAGCTATTACTAAAGGCAATGGCAGATGTACCATTTCTTTACACTGAACTTCCCTCAGTGGTGGCTGCATAAAAATAGAGGGTTTACATGTTGGGAACAGAAGAAGAAGTTCCCTGCTGGGCCTCACAGCAGTCAGGTGGTCTGTATCTATGGAAGGTGGGCCAGAATGAAGGAGTAGTAGTGCTGTCCCTTCTTCATAGTGTCTCCCTGCACAGCAACACTCCATTGTAGTCAATCAGGGGGATTCGGCGGTATTCGGCTATGCCAGATACAGTATGCTCCAGTAATCTCCTCCTCTGCCAGAACAGACTACCAGAGTGCGTGTCACAAACTGAACCTACCCTAAGTTTTTCATGTGTGCTTTTTTTCCATTTTTCAGCTAGCGTACATTTATCCCCTATCTTGTGGATAGCTACGTAAGTGCTGTTTATGGTAAAACCGTTTTAATGGCGGAATATGGAATATATTTCACAAAAGCTGATAAAACACAAACATATACGGTATTACAATAAAGATTCATAACACAACCCAGCATACATCTTATACAATACTGCACCGAGAAGAACACTGCTTGTGGCTTGCTTTGGTTTTGTCACCTAAACTTGAGCTCAGTCTAAATTAGCTGCCAGGGGAGCAAGTGCCGCCTGTCTTCTGTGAACGCTCAAATGATTTAGAAACACTCGTCACCCCCAACGGGTTCTTATTGTCATCCTTTCTTTATCGTCTGTTTTTATTTCTAACGTGCTTTCTTCACATACGTGCCCGGCTGAAGCCTCGACAATACATTTTACAGTTTCACACTTTTGTACTGGTAACAATAGGCAGAGCAGTTACCTGATTTGCCCTTTTTAATTACTATACTTTTATTTTTCACATGCTATTTACCCAGGAAAAATGTTTGCTTTAATGTTAGACATTCAGCGCCTAAAAATAAAATACTACGCCCTCAAATGATTCATTACACGTTCACATTTTAAGGCCTCTGTGTCAGTTGAGGAATTGGGAAGGAAGCCTGCAGAGTCTCCGCATGGTCCCAGCCAGGAGAGCTGGGGCGCCACAAGGCTGAGTAAAGCCTGATTTTGGGGGGCCCGGTGACGGCTGGATAAGAGGGGTGTCTCGTGGTCAGAGTTAGGAGGACTGTTGGACCGTATCCCCCAAGGTATATCATGGTGACAGTCAGGAGGACTGATGGACCGAGACCCCAATCTGTCATGTTGGTCACAGCCAGGAGGCTGCTGGACCGTATGGCTATGTGAAGCGACCTATAGTGAGATAGGCAAGTGTGGTATTAGTGAGAGCCTAGACGGGCAAGGTTTGTTTATTTTTGTGGTGTGACACTGGAACTGTGTTAACCGTGCCAAGTGATGCCAAACTTGGAAGTTTGATGTGCTGTGTGACACATAAAGCACCGTTTGAGGTTAAAAAAACCTGTTTGATAAAAAGTCTGTCATCACCACCCCAAGCAGAGAGAGCGATCCTTACAATATACAAGCTATCTGAAAAGAAGCCCCCGCAAAGTCCCACATGTGCTGAAGAATTTACAATTTGCCAAAGAGCACATTGACTGGCCTAAAGAGGCATTTTGTGGACTGATGAAGCTAAGATTGTTCTTTTTGGGTCTAGTGGCCGGAGACAGTTTGTCAGACGACCCCCAAACACTGAATTCAAGCCGCAGTACACTGTGAAGACAGTGAAGCATGGTGGCGCAAGCATCATGATATGGGGATGTTTCTCATACTACGGTGTTGGGCCTATTTATCGCATACCAGGGATCATGGATCAGTTTGACTACATCAGAATACTTGAAGAGGTCATGCTGCCTTATGCTGAAGAGGAAATGCCCTTGAAATGGGTGTTCCAACAAGACAACGACCCCAAACACACCAGTAAACACGCAACATCTTGGTTCCAGACCAACAAGATTGACGTTATGGAGTGGCCAGCCCAATCCCCGGATCTTAATTCAATAGTAAACTTGTGGGTGACATAAAAAATGCAGTTTCTGAGGCAAAACCAAGAAATAGAGAAGAACTGTGGAATGTAGTCCAATCATCCTGGGCTGGAATACCTGGTCACAGGGGCCAGAAGTCGGTTGACTCCATGCAACACAGATGTCCAGCAGTTCTCAGAAACAGTGGTTATACAACAAAATATTAGTTAGTGATTCAAAGGAAAGCAAAATCTTCAAACATTTTTCAGTTTATATAGTGCTATTTTTTTTAAAAGTCTAATATTCACTTTACTTCAATTTTTTTAGAGGAACAACACAAATTTGATATATTTTTCTTCATGTTTTGATTTGGAATAAAATGTGTAGTGTTCCCAATGCATTTGTGTGTATGGAAATAAAAGCTATTAGAAGGATATATATATACATACACACAGTACAGACCAAAAGTTTGGACACACCGTCTCATTCTAAGAGTTTTCTTTATTTTTATGACTATGAAAATTGTAGATTCGCACTGAAGGCATCAAAACTATGAATTAACACATGTGGAATTATATACATAACAAAAAAGTGTGAAACAACTGAAAATATGTCATATTCTAGGTTTTTCAAAGTAGCCACCTTTTGCTTTGATTACTGCTTTGCACACTCTTGGCATTCTCTTGATGAGCTTCAAGAGGTAGTCACCTGAAATGGTCTTCACTTCACAGGTGTGCCCTGTCATGTTTAATAAGTGGGATTTCTATATATATATTTCTATATATATTATGTATATAGTTCCACATGTGTTTATTTTTTTTTAATTTAATTATCTTTATTAATTAATATATCAAAACATTACAAATAGAAGAAAGGATACAATTTCTCCCCAACCCCAATTCCCTAAGAAACCCTCCCCTCCCCCCCCCCCTACCTGTGGTGCGTCAAAATAAAGACCTTTATAAATAAAAAATAAAAAAATAAAAAAATAGTTTTGATGCCTTCAGTGTGAATCTACAATTTTCATAGTCATGAAAATAAAGAAAACTCTTTGAATGAGAAGGTGTGTCCAAACTTTTGGTCTGACACACACACACAGACACAGGGGTTTTTCCAGTAACAACTTGTACTGTACCTTCGTCTGGGGTTCCAACGCTGCCTCCCAGTCCCAGTATTGCCAGATTTTTCCTCCGTGGTTGGATCATCATAGCCGACTCCTTTCCACGTTCCCAGTGTGGGATTTTTACGGCTTCTAGTGACACGTTCTGCAGTTTGTCGTCTTGTAGGGCTTTATACATGTACTTGATTGCATTCTGGAGGTTATCGGAACCACTGATTCTGTTTCCAATGGTGTCAACAAATAGAGCTAGCCTTTCATAGGATCTGTTCTGAGCGCTGCCATAAACGGCACGGTTAATAATGGATTTAGCGATATCTTTATAGCCAGCAACCTCCGCCTTTCTCTGTTCTAATTTCCGGGGACTGATATTTTGTTGACTGCTGATCTCTACACATATTAAGAGAACATAGAGCATAAGCACACTTGTCCATACAGAAGGCTTCATTTTACTTCTTTTTAGAAGGCGTTCCTGTGGGATAAAGAAGAAAAGCAGAATTTGCTAGAATTAGTCTCGAATACATATATAATGCTAAAAATCTGCAATAGATACCAAGATCCCCAAGGTGGGGGGGGGGGGGGGTTGTTGTTCAAGCTTTAAATTAACATTATGGCAGCTGCTTATGGTATAAAATAGCACGTTTGCATCTAACGCCTCTTCAAAAACAAAGGTTCTGCTTTAGAGCAATGAAGCCATGAGATGTCAATCACTGGCTGCAATGTGCTGTACTCCAGAGAGCAACATCGCTCGACCAGTGGCTCTTCCGGGTGATGTCTACATACTTGCCTCACCAGTAGGCCAAGATACAAAAATATTTCAGTAGAAGACAGTACTGTGCTCTAGTTATTCCAGCCAAATGTGGACCATGTACAATTCCACATGACGTTTTGACTTCTTTTTATAGTACTTTTCCAAGCCAAACCATATGCCACTCCTGTATACAGGATTTAAAGGGGTTTTCCAAGATTTTTTTTTTTTACTGATGACCTCTCTTCTGGAGAGGTCATCAGCATCTGATCAGTGGGGGTTTCACCTCAGGACCCCCACAAATCAGCTGTTTGCGAAGGCACCGGGGCTCTCAGTAGCTCACCAGGCACAGCGCCATACATTGTACAGCAGTTGTGTCTGGTATCACAGCTCAGTCCCATTCACTTGAATGGCGCTGAGCTGCGGCTAGGCCATGCGACTGATAAGCGTGACGTCACATGGCCTAGGCAAAGCTGTGAGAAGGTTGCCCCACTACTGTGAGCACCGGTGCCTTCTCAAATAGCTGATCGGTGGGGGTCCTGGGTGTCAGAACCCCACCAGATACTGATAACCTATCCAAAGGATAGGTCATCAGTTAAAAAATCCTGGAAAATCCTTTTAAAGCCCAATTACATTTACAGCCCCTTTTTTAAACTACATGCACACTTGCCTGTCAGTGTGGAGGGGCTAATCAATGGCTTCGTTGCATGTCCTGAACGTTGCAGCATGTTGGTGATGTAAACAGGGACAGGCAGGGCACCATGGACTGAACAACTGCTGTAACAGAATCTTTAAAGGGGTTGTTCATCTTCAGAGGCCTTTCTGCCAGATCCGCCCCACATCTCCAGACCTGCAGAGGTAAGCATGCTTAACTGCTCTCCGCCAATGAGTTCCGACTCCTTAGGTGCCCTGCTGCTGCCGCACTCTGGTCTCCGCGAGTCAACAGCTGGCTTCAGCGTGTCACGCGGCCACTTCAGTGACATGTCCCCTATACATATGTCACGTCACTGGGTCACGTAACCCAAATGGGGGGCACATCCCCTCTGCAGCCAGCCATTGGTATTGGACACCAGTTATGATGTGTGCTGCAGTAAGCGTGTAAACCTACGTTTACATCTGCACTAGTTATTTTACTTATTGCATCCGGGACTTCGCTGATATGAATGAAGCCGAGCGGACCCCTTTGACTATAATGGGTTATCTTCAGATGTCTGCTTTTATTGCAGGACTTTTTTGGCGGAATCTTCAACAGAGGCCCCAACACTGAGTCTCCTATGCAGATGTGAACAAGCCCTAACATTGCTCTGACAAGGTGGAGTAAAAAGTGGGGACACAGTGAACCGATGCCAAAACTTCTTGGCGTGTAATAATTGGCATCTCCAGATCTAACAACTTTGGGCCACATTTATTAAGACCGACATTTTAGACGCCGGTCTTAATAAAGCCCCACAGCTGGTGGAGGATAAGCCAAAGTTATTTAGAGGTGCCCATCTCTCCATAACTTCGGCGCCAGTTCTAATTGTAAGACAGCTTCCTAACTGGCTTACATTTAGACCTTTTTCTACGCCTGAAACAGAAGCAAAAAATGGTAAATGAGACGGGCCGGCCGCCCCGTTCCCCGCCACCTGCTTTTGAAATAAGCCTACTGGCTGCTCTCCATCGTATGCCACATCACGGAATTATTTTTCCCCAGAAGCATTGCTTTTACGGAGAGTACTCAATATGGTGACCTTTGGAGGCACCATACATGGGCACACATAAGGCTCATGGCTCTGTGTTATGGAGCTGCAGGGACTCCAAGGCTCCAAGTACATGGACTAAAACAAAATAATCACAAAACACACAACTATTATACCCAACAGTGCCAAAGGATATATTACATACGTCGTCCATAGTGTTGGAACAATTCCTGACTCAAAGCTTCATGATTAAAAAATAGAGGGAAGCGCTGCCGGTAAATGGCAGCATCACGTCAAGATGTCTGAACCACAGAAGTCTGACAAGGTCACTCATGCTACACATACAGGCCTCCAGGTTGTCAGGCTATGACTAAGGCTACTTTCACACTTGCATTGTGTTTTTTTCGGTATTGAGATCCGGCAGAGGATTCCGTTTTTTTGACCAAACACAAAACCACCAACTTTTTTTTGTACAGTCTTAAAAACGGAACAAAACAGATCCGCCACTGAAAACAATGAAAGTCAATGGTGATGGATCAGTTTTTTTAGGAGACAAAAAAAAAACGGATCCGCCACCCATTGACTTTTAATGTATTTAGTGCCAGATTCGGGTTTTTTTCTGTTTTGATTTCACACAACCGCATCCTAATGGAACGTATGCATCCTGATGTGCTAAATCAAAACGGATCCGCAATACCGAAATTACAAACCCAAGCGTGAAAGTAGCCTAAACAGCAAGTAGGAAATAACACAGAGGCTGAACCTACCGGAAAATAAACCCAACGTTTTTCTGTTTCTCCCCTCGGGAAGAATTTCTAACGTTACTGAGAAATAACTTTATTCAAAAGTAAATACAAGTTTGTGGCTGAAGTTTGTTCCTGACATCTCGACTGCATTTGAAGAGAAGATTCTATGTTTCTCTGTGCACAGATCTAATAGAAGACGGTCTGTATCTGTATACTCAGCAACAACATCTCATGAGAGCAGACTATCATTAGCGCTTGCAACCTGCAACTTCCAATTCCGGATGCCACCGTATTTTCTACACTTACCGATTGCCAAATGTGGAAAAACAAGCCATCGGATTTCTTGTAGGGTTTGATTTCAAAAATGCTAAAATGCTGGCTATGACACAAGTATGAAGGACAAAATAGGGTTTTTATTTCAATCTTTCCATCAAGTGTATTTTTCGCATTTGACATATTCTTTCTTTATGCAGCAATGTTTCTTCTGCTTTTTTTTTTTTTCAATTTCTCCAATGTATTCATTCGAGCAAATTCGCACATCAGTGTTTGATCAATGATTTCCTACAAACCAGATGCGGGTCAATAGCGCAGAACAGCCCATCTCATCTCTGTGGAGGCTCCACTCCTGGTTTTGGCTTACAAACAGACCAAACACTGACCACGTTCACACAGTCCGTATCTGATCAGTATTTTTATCAGTATTTGGCTACATGCACACCAACGTATTTTGTTTCCGCGTCCGTGCCGTTTTTTATTTGCAAATAGGATGCGGACCCATTCATTTCTATGGAGCTGATAAAAAATGCTCATAGTCAACCGTTTCATTTCCGTTTCCGTTGTCCGTGGTTACATTCCGCCCCAAAAATATAGAGCATGTCCTATTTTTGTCTGTTTTGCAGACAAGGATAGGCCTATACAATGGATCCACAAAAAAAAAAAAAACAGATGCCATACGGACGTCATCCTTTTTTTGGGCGGACCGCAAAACACATACGGTCATGTGCATGTAGCCTTTGTGAGCAAAAACCAGTGGATCTGAAACACAGAATCTTTCCATAGGGTTACATGCACACGAACGTTGTCCGTTTCCATGTCCGTTCATTTTTTTTTGCGGATAGGATGCGAACCCATTCATTTCAATGAGTCTGCAAAAAATGCGGACAGTACACAGGTGTGCTGTCTACATCAGTATGTCCGTTCCGTAGCCCTGCAAAAAAAAAATAGAACATGTCGTATTCTTGTCCATTTTAGGCATTGTTACAATGGATGGCATACGGATGTCATGGCAACTTGCGGACTGCAAAACACATACGGTCGTGTGCATGTAGCCTTATACTTTTTTCCTGCAGATCAAACAGGTTTCGGCTTACCAGTACTTATGCAAAAATACTGACAGTGGGAAAGTGGCCTAAGGACTAGTTCACACATAGGTGCTTTGGTCAGCGAGTTCCACCAGTGATTGTGAGACAAGACAAGAAGTGGAGGCTTCACAGGCATCATGGAAAGATTTGCACCTGTTCTGTGTTTCTGACCAGTATCTTTTTTGGCCGCAATCATAGGGTTGAGATGCAATACCACAAACAAACTTGCGGCACTGTTTTTGGAATAAAGCAGCCCTCTTTTTCTAAGCCTTTATATCCCCTTTAAAGGGGTTCTGTCACAAAGCATATTCTGCATTTTTCAAACCAGCTCCTGGATCTGAATACTTTTGCAATTGCATGTAATTAAAAATGTAGTTTAGCCAGTGAGCTACTCAATAAAATAGATCTGTATAGCGCCACCTGCTGGTTTCTTTTGTACATCTCACTGAGCTGGTTGACTGCCATCAGTTTAAATCTTCAATTGCCACCAGTCCTGTGTTCTGTTACAAACAGTGGCAGTTAGAGGGAGAGAGCTGCAGCAGAAAGGACACTCCCCTGAGCTGCCGGGCTGCATATAATCTAGCAGAGCAATTGGAGCAGTGAATGTGGAGATCTCTGGAGCCATGTATTGTCATGTATGCAATGAAATGCCCCAATGTCTAATAAGTTTGGGTCCCACCTCTGGGACCCGCGCCTATACTTAGAATGGAGCCTGCGAAGTGAATGTAGCGGTGGCCATGCTTGCACCATACGCTTCCCATTCATTTCAAAGGGACTTCCAAAAATAGCCGAGCTCAGTTGCTCGGCTATTTTCGGCGCCCCCATAGGAATGAATGGAGGGTGGCTGCGCATGCTTGGGGCACGCTCCGCCACTTTACGGGCTCCGTTCTAAGGGTAGGTGCGGGCCCCAGAGGTGGGACAACCACTTTTAGCTAAGACCTGAGAAAGACATTCTACCTGGCATCCCTGTATCCCAAGCTTTAGCAGCAAGCCAGCATATCCCTTGCAAGTCTCAAAGACTAGGATAAAGCTGGCTATACATGTCAGACAGTATCCAGGGGCTAGCCAAAAGGTCCAGCGCCATAAATGTTAAAAACTGAATTTTATTTCCTCAGTTAAAATCCACACAATGTCGCTTCCTGTTGACGCGTTTCGAGCCTACGTTAAGGTTCAGTTTATTTGCATTGGCCTAGTGGACATCCTGCTGAAGAGTCGCTGTCAGGGAGGTTATACACTCATTGGTGTACACATTAATGAATTTAATTCTGAAGTATTTATGTCTAGTCAGGGTACTCAGGGATCGCACACACATTTCCCATATTTACAGGCCGAGCATCTGTCGTCTACCTCCAAAATCAGGAAACCGATTCTTTGTAAATAAATGCAGTGGGAAGATAATCTGCTGATCCGCACATATTCTCCCAGTTAGATATTAATCAGACTTAGTGAAAGAAAACAACTGAACCAGATAGACAAACTGTAACAGGAGGGTAACGCTTATTTGAAGTATTTAATCATTGAATACAAAACAGCTGCTACATCAGCAAGGGACTGGCAAACCGAAATAGCAAACAGTCGACGCGTTTTACTTTGGGATACAGCACAGGTACAAAAGTTTTAGACAAGTGTGGAAAAAATGCTGCAAGGTAAGAATGCTATCAAAAGTAGAAGCGTTACCCGTTCATGTTTTATCAATGAATATAAATATATAATGCAAAGTGAATGAACGAAAGAGAATTCTCAATCCAATCAATATTTAATGTGACCCCCTTGGTCTTCAAAACACCACCAGTTCTTCTAGGTACACCTGCACACAGTTTTTGAAGGAACTCAGCAGGAAGGGTGTTCCAAACATCTCGGAGAACGTACCACAGATCTTCTGTGCATGTAGGCTTGCTGAAAATCCTTCTGTCTCTTCATGTAATCCCAGACAGACTCTCGATGATGGCGAGATCAGGGCTCTCAGGAGGCCAAAGCTTTACTTCTAGGATTCCTTGTTCTTTTTTTACGTTGAAGATAGTTCTTAATGACATTGGCTGTATGTTTGGGGTTGTTGTCCTGCTGCAGAATCAATTTGGAACCAAATCAGAAGTCTCCCTGATGGATAAGTATCTGTCTGTATTTCTCAGCATTGGGGACATTAATCCTGACCAAATCCCCAACTCCTTTTAATGATATGCAGCCCCAAACTTGCAATGAACCGCCACTAATGTGAAAGAAATTAAGTGCTTAGTGTAACAAACAGCTACACTGCTGTGAAAAAGTATAAGCCCCCTTACATATTTCTTTTGTTTTTGCACATTTGTCACACTTAAAATGTTTGAAATGATCAAAAAATTTAAATATCGGACAAAAGTAACAAAACGTTTCTAAATGATTATTTAACTGATTAAGGAAAAAAGCAATCCAAAACCAAACTGGCCCTATGCAAAAAAATAATAATTGCCACCCCCATGAATTAACTATGATTAACCAACGTTTTTGAAAAGCGGAGTTCAATTTCACTAGCCACACTCAAGCCTGATTACTGCCAGACCTGTAGAATCAAGAAATTATTTAAATAGGACCTGACTACACGAAGTAGGCTAAAAGACCTCAAAAAGCAACATATCATGAACAGTTAAGAAAGAAAGTGGCATCAATCAGTCTGGAAAAGGTTACAAAGCCATTTCTAAGGCATTGGGACTATTATACACAAATGGAGAAAGCATGGAACAGTGGTGAACCTTCCCAGCAGTGGCCGAAATACAAAAGTTAGAGCACATTGATGTCTCATCCAGGGGGTCATAAAAGAACCCAGAACATCTAAAGCACTGCAGGTCTCACTTGTCTCAGTTAAGGTCCGTGTTCATGATTCAACAATAAAAAAGCCCATGGTAGTCATGGGAGAGTTGAAGGCAAAAACCACTGCCAAAAAGAACACAAAGGCCCGTCTCATGTTTACTAAAAAATATCTTGATAACCCCCAAGCTTTTTGGGAAAATATTCTGTGGACGAGACGAGACAAAAGTGGGACTTTTGGAACAAAGGTACATACACTATAGGTAGGACCGTACGACATGCAGTTAAAAAGACACATGTATGACCTGTGACATTAAACTGTCTTCCACAACCTCAGGTTTGTAGCAGAGTTTGGCTGTTTCTCACCTAGTTTTAAGCCACCTGCACAGATGCTTCTGTTTTAGTCAATGACTGTTTCTCAACCTAAATATGGAAGTGAAGATCATTAACACCTGTTTGGTGTAAATGGTTAGTCATACACCTGACTATAATCCCCAAAAAATCTGAGACTTTGTGCAAGCGTACCTAGAAAATTGATGCAGTTTTGAATGCAAAGGGTGGCCACAGAAAATATTAATATGATATACATTTCTCTTTTGTTCATTAACATTTTGTTAATTGATAAAAATAAACTATGTTTGAAAGCATTCTTACTTTGCAGCATTTTTCAACACTAGCCTAAAACTTTTGACCAGTACTGCATATATACAACACAATTCATTACATAATGCTATACTGCGAAGTTCCTAAAAATTTTATAAACATATGCTAAAGACTGCAAATAAACAGAGACTTTTTTTTTGGGAGGGTGGGGGCAAATCCTACTGGGCAGACCTGAAAAGGGGAGCCCAGCGGGGCAGATGAGGCCATAGGGTGAAGGAGGTAAGTATACCTTCATTCACAGGTCTGCCTAAGAGGAGGGGGGTTGCCAAACTCCCACCGCAAAGGTACACAATCCTTTTAACACTTTCTACCCAGGGTAATTTTCCATTTTTGTGCTTCCATTTTTAACTCTTGGACTTCCCGAAGCCATCATTTATGTATTTTGCTTCTTTGAAGGACATATTATGCTTTCTAAAGGCACTATTAACTCTCGCATAAAATGTAGTGGGAGTTTGGAAAAAAATCCAAATGGATTGGAAATGGGGAAAAAAATGCAATTCCACCACAGTTTTATTTTTTCGAGTCAAAAAAATGCGTTTTGATGTTGATGTTGCTGAAGTAATGAAGATTATTGCATACACCCAGATGGATGCGGTCCCTCTATACTTTACTTGGTAAGTAAACCCTTGTAGGATTCCGGAACAGTGTGGGTTGCATCTTTATTTCTTCCTTGAAGAAGTCATGCGATTGTTGATTGTGCCGTAGACTACAGTTCTTGTCTCACAATGTGAAATGGTGTCTGCAAGACACCATACTTTCTCTTCATAGAGCTGGTGCCTCCACAGCGTTATATTGTCAAAGTGCTAAACAAAGCCTGCATGGTGCAATACTGGAGCCATATAATACCAAATGCGGTTTGCTTTCCATTATGGAATGCGGAGCAAAACGGATCCGTCCTGGCACACAATGCAAGTCAACGGGGATGGATCCGTTTTCTCTGACACTATCCGACACAATAGGAATCGGATCCGTCCCCCATTGACTTTCATTGGAGTTCATGACGGATCTATCTTGGGTATGTTACAGATAGTACAACAATCTACATCCGTTATGAAACGATCCGGTTGTATTATCAGTAACAGATCCAGCAAAAACGCTGGTGTGAAAGTAGCCTAAGACTGTGTCTGGAGAACGCCATACTTTGCCCTAAAAAGCCATTGTCCTCACAGTCTAATGTTGTGCCCGGAGCTAAAAGGGACCCACATACTGCCATAAAAGATCCATATAGTGCCAAACATTTCCCAGATACAATGCATTATAGTGACCTGCCCACATACAGTATAAAAGCCTATGGAATATAAAGAAAAGGGATTTAATAAAAAAAAAAAGTCAAACACAGACCCATTAAGCTTTGTTTCACATTATCCTAATCTCTACAGCTACAGCGTTATCGTGATAATGCTTTTAGATCTTCTCTCATGGTACTGAGAAAATGAAAATGCTCACTAAATTCGAAATTCCTTCCCACTTTAATCTACAGCTCTTAAGTCAATTCTCAATTAATTTTAATGAAATAGAGCCACACAAAAATCCTAGAAAATGCACAGATTTCTCATGTAAGGCTAGTTTCACACTACTGTCCAAAACCTCCGGCAGGCTGTTCCAGCAGAGGTTTTTTTTTTGTTTTTTTTTTGTTTTTTTTTTGAAACATTGGTTCTCTATTAAATACCATCAATGACACAAATGTTGATACACAGAATTCACATGTAATGGTATTGGTTTTACATTAATATACAACAATGTAAAAGAGAATAAGGCTACATACACACGACCGTTGTGTGTTTTGCAGTCCGCAATTTGCAGAACGGGCCGGACAGCCTTTAATATAACTGCCTATTCTTGTCCGCAAAGCGCGGACAAAAATAGGACATGTTATTTTATTTTTTTGCGGGGCCACGGAACGGAGCAACGGATGCAGGCCATGGTGATGGATCATGTGATGGACCATGTGATGGACCATGTGATGAACGCAGTGACGTCATCAAAGGTCCTATTGCTCACAGATGAAGACAGAAGAGATGCCGGCTGTGCGAACAAGTGGATTAAGGTGAATTAAATTATATATTTTATTTTTTTAACCCTTCCAGCCCTATTTTACTTACATTATTTTCCCTTATAACCATGTTATAAGGGAAAATAATTCAATCTACACTACAACTAACCCAAACCTGAACTTCAGTGGAGAAGTTCGGGTCTGGGTACCACAGTCGGTTTTTTATCACTCACATGCAGAACACATTGAACCCGCGCGATAAAAACTAAACATCTGAACGCAATCGCAGTCAAAACTGACTGCAATTGCGTACCTACTCGCGCGGGTTTGTCGCAATGCACCGGGACGCATCCGGACACGCTCGTGTGAAAGAGGCCTTAGTGGTGGATCAATCATACATATTATTAAACCTGAAGAATTTACAGAAATATAGCACCTGTTGGTGACTGCATTATAATTTAGATGCTATAAGTCCCTCAGTTGCCGCTAGCAACCACTAGTAGCTACCAAGATATTTGGCCTCACTGTCAATTTTAAAACAAATTATTATTTATTTATTTTTTAACTTCTTCAGTATAAATTAAGTTATAATAAAGATATTTAATTTTATTTTGTCACATTACTAGTTAGAGACCCCTAAAAGGATTTTGTTCTGGTCTAATGACCGTTTAGTATACCGAAATAGTCTTATACCACAAAATGGAGTTGTCACGATCAGTGTGGGGGAAAAACTTCACACTAAACACAGGAGGGAAGGGGAACAGTAACTGAGCCTGGAAACTAGGGAAGGAACAGGTCACCTCCTAAACAACCCTAATCCGGGCCCTAACTACCTATCAATATGAATAGACCTTGAAGGTAGGAATATTCATATGCTGTATACCTAGGCCCTTATATCCCTATAAGGCCCTGGAATGAGGTTAGGACCAGAGACAACCCATTCCTCTCCAGATGGACGAATGGAAGTCTCTGTCTCAGGCCCAGAAACAAACAACAGGGAATATAACAAACACAAAACAATAAGAAAAGACGAGACTTATCTGAAAGTAGAAAACTGGCCACTCCAGAAGCACCACAGAGTACAACTGTCCAGCTAGTTAGAAGGCAGGAAGAAAATCTATAAACCGCACCTCCAAGAGTGAGAAGCGGCTACTTATGGAAAAGGTAAATTACCAAGAAGCAACACCTGAAGCAAGGGGTGTGGCATTCACCAAAACACAGACACAACAAGATCCACAGTGAACTTGTCAATTTAACCCACGAGTTGCCAGTCTCTCCGATCTCCTGGTACCTGCCACAGGAACGTCCGTGACAGGAGGTTCAAGTGACTAATTACATGAAACTAGCTGGGCGACAACTCTGGAGCAAGCTGTGAAGGTGGGCATATTGCCTATTGCTCTGTTTATCCATAAAAAGTACGAATTTGTAACAGGAAAGTGTAACTCATCTGAAATCGCTTATTTGCTAGAACGGTATGTAAACTTTTGCAGGTCATGGACAGTGTTTGCAGGCAGAAGCAATGTGATGCAGAGTAACAGATATTTATTTCCATGATTACACTAAGCTGGAATGAGAAAAATGGCCGCGTAAAGGGTGAAATTGGAGCACAGATACTCTGACCACATTTATGTGAATTCCTAAACTGTGAGGCCACAGGATTACAGTCTATAAAACGGAAAAGTGATTACAACCTAGGGCCTTATATAATGGGATATATTCCCTCCAGCAGCGTATATTCTGTTAATATCAATTTACCTCGGCAAGAATGTTGTAGATGAGACTGCGTTTTCTATCTGATACTACAGAGATTTAAGGGGCTTAGAGATGTATATAAAAATACGTGTATGTAACCCAGGAGCCTTCAGCCTGGCTCTCGTTGCTTTAATTCATCTCTGGGATTACGAGCACAAATAATATTGCTTTAGGACAGGGATGCCCAACCTGCGGCCCTCCAGCTGTTGCAAAACTACAACTTCTAGACAGGCTACAGCTATCAGGGCATGGGTCATGTACAAGGACATATTACAGATCATCATTCTATGAAAAAGGAACCCTGGAAAATCTATGGGTCGTCTATTATACTTATGCGTCTCGATGATATTAATGCAAACTGTCTCATCTGATCCTTCCACATGTCCCCTCCTTCCTTTTCGCAGACTAGAATGAAATAGTGGACAGATGAAAGGAGCTATGACTGCAAGATCAGACCACACAGTTTATTTGTGGTCTGTTACCATGGAAAAACATAGGTCTGGATAGAAGTTGGACACAAAACAGTATGATATTTTTTATAAAGACTATTTGAAAAGGTGCTTTATATTGTAATGGCTGCAATTATAAGCTCATGCAACCATTTTTGTTCACCCGAAAATCGGCACTCATTCCGGAAAGTGGGCCGATCCTATTATAGTCTATTGCTGGATCTAGTGAACTCCGGCAGGCTATTCTCTGTCAGAACAGCCTGCCGGATCAGGGTACTGGAGATGTGAAGTTACGCCGACACAAACAACGATCATGACAAAGAAGCAGAGAACTTTAATGTGCATAAGTATTCACCCCTGAAAGTCAATACTTTGAGGAGCCACATCTTTATGCAATTACAGATGCAAGTCTCTTGGGGTATGTATCTATCAGTTTAGGACATCTAGACACTGGGATTTTTGCCCATTCTTCCAGACAAAACAGTTAGATGGGGTTGCATTGGTGTACAGCAGTCATCAAGTGATGCCACAGATTCTCCATTGGATTGAGGCCTTGGCTTTGACCTGGTCATTCCAAAGCAGTTTTCCCTTATACCCGTCCAGTTTAGCGTTAGCAGCATGTTTAGGATCATTGTCCTGCTGGAAGGTGAACCTTCATCCCACTCACTGACAGGCTGAAACAGGTTTTCCTCAAGAATTGCACTGCATTTACTGTCATCCATCTGTCCTTCAGTCTTGGCCAGTTTTCCAGCCCCTGATAATGAAAATACCATGCTGCTAATACCATGCTTCACTGAGGGAATAGTGCTTTCAGGGTGATGGGAAGTATTTTGATTCCCATGATGGCCAAAAAAGTAAAAAGTAAAATGTTAGTCTCATCTGCCCAGAGAACCTTCTTCCATGTGTTTGGGGAGTCTGGTACATGCTGGTTGGTGAACCCCAAACATGTTTTCTTATGTTTTTCTTTAAGCAATGGATTTTTTTTTCTGGACACTTCTATAGACAGAAATCTCCATTGTGGAGTGTACGGCTTATAGTGGTCCTATGGACAGATACTTCCATCTACGCTGTTGGTTGTTAGGCTTATAGTGGTCCTATGGACAGATACTTCCATCCCTGCTCCCTGGAGCTCCTTCAGCCTTATTGTTGGCGTCTTTACTAAGGCTCTGATTAATATCCTCCTTGCCCAGACTGTGAGATTTTTGTGGATGGCCTTCTCTTATGTTATAATGGATTTTATGGTGCACAATCAGATGTGCTAAGTTTGTGATTTTTCCTTTTTATAACCAAACTGTGATATACAATTCTCCACAACTGTCTGGAGGCTCCTTGGTCTTCATGTTGCTAGATTAGTAGTGTTCCAGACTCAGGGGCCTTTCAGAAAAGGTGAATTTATACTCTCATCATGTGACAGATCATGTGATACTCTGATTGTACACAGGGGAACCTTAATGAACTAATTATGTGACCTCTGAAGTAAACTGTCCGGACCACACTTTTTTTTTAGGGGTATCACAGTAAAGGGGGTGAATTTTTTTGCAAAAAGTTTTAGGCTTTTATTTATTCATTTAAACAATGTATTTTTTTATTATTCTACTTGAACAATATTTACTCTGGAGTGATAGCGGGTAGGTATAGAACCATGACCGAGTTGTAGAACTTTTATTTGATATTTTTTTGCGAAATATCAAATAAAAGTTCTACTGTTCTACAAACTGGTCATGGTTCTGTGCCAGCCTGCTATCATTTCAGAGTGAGACCCAACTGGTGCGCTCATTCTTGCGCTACAGTTCTATTACTCCTTTGGCGGACCGGCCTCTGCCCCTGAAAATCTAAGATAGCATTGGCTGCACCGACCCTTGGTCTTGCTACCCAACCCATATTGGTGTTGTGCCCACTTTGCACAACGGTTACAGATATGGCTGAGTAGAATGTGCAAGTACTTGACAGAAGAGGACAATTCAAAGACTTTTTCAAATTCAGAGACAACCTAGTTTTAAATGCTATAAACACATCTGCTCTCATTTGTCTTATCTTCTATTTTTTAGGGTGGGGCCTAATCTGACTTTGGCCATGGTGTGCCATATTTTTTATGTACACCAATGACTGACAGCAACCAGAGAATTGAAAATCATGGAGTATATTGAAAAATTGAAATCACAGGAGGCACCTGAAAAGAGTTTACAATATGGTAAGAGGTAGTCCAAACTGTCAAATTCCTTTAAAAAGTATCAGTAAATTGGCAACAACTTTGTTGGATATTACATTTATCTGGTCTTGCCTTGTAGTCAAGTACATAAGAAACCAAAATCAGGATACATAGACTAAGTAGGACATACATTACATGCAGGACTGGTAGAACATATAGACTAAGAAGGCCATAGATTACATGCAGGACTGGTAGAACATATAGACTAAGGAGGCCATACATTACATGCAGGACTGGTAGAACATATAAGGAGGCCATACATTACATGCAGGACTGGTAGAACATATAGACTAAGGAGGCCATACACTACATACAGGACTGGTAGAACATATAGACTAAGGAGGTCATACATTACATACAGGACTGGTAGAACATATAGACTAAGGAGGCCAGACATTACATACAGGACTGGTAGAACATATAGACTAAGGAGGCCATACATTACATGCAGGACTGGTAGAACATATAGACTAAGGAGGCCATACATTACATGCAGGACTGGAAGAACATATAAGGAGGCCATACATTACATACAGGACTGGTAGAACATATAGACTAAGGAGGCCATACATTACATACAGGACTAGTAGAACATATAGACTAAGGAGGCCATACATTACATGCAGGACTGTGTAATGTTCTGAAGCGAGGTTGGGCAGTGTGGTGGTGACACAGATGCAACAGTCCCAATGCAGTAACATATTTATTTATTTTAGCTCCACAGGGATTCAGCAAGACAACAGAAATAAAACCAAAAACACATTTGCCTGGTTCGGCTAAACAGAAATAACACCAAAACGCATTCACCTGGCTCGGCTGGTATAATGACTGAGGCCTCTGCCTCACGCTCCCAGGGTATGGTAACACTCGGCTCTGTTACCCACCTGTAGACTGCTGGTTCCCTCAGACTTTTATGTACCAGTAAGGAGGGACTCTTTTCTAGGCTGAACGGGCTGAGTCTTTGCCACTCTCTGTAATGGAGTGGGAGTGGTGAATCCCACCACCACCTATTCACCAACCAAGCTGGCCCTGATTTTACCATTTCCCAACAGTTCAGAAACTAGGCTCCTGAACAAAACAACATTATCCGGCTTTTAATATCTCGCCCAGCTTAACTTTCCGGGCGAGATATACACTCCCTCCAATACAATTCCTGCTGAATCCCTACAACTGGTAGAACATATAGACTAAGGAGGCCATACATTACATGCAGAACTGGCCAACCATCTACAATGTATGGGGGTGGCCTGATTTCTCAGTTGGCAGGTGCCTGGGAAAAGAAGGGTTGGGCATGTTGGATTTCAACATGACCAATAAATACACTGCTGCCAGAGGTATCTGGAAGGGGCTTATTCTCCCAAATTGTTGAGAATACAGGCTGAAGGTGTGTGTTTGCACATATGTGAAAGGGGGTTACTGGGAGATTAGATTTCAGCCAACTGAAGTATAAGACCAGCCGTAAACTTAGCGCCCTCATCCTGGTCCAAATTACCTGAAAGATCATTTCCTCTCAAAGAAATAAAATCATAAAGGACTAAAAATTCACAAAAGGTGTTGTCTAACTTTTTTCAAACCCCCTCCTTCAGAGTGGCTGGGCCCACAGTGGTGATCAAACTTACCTGGTGCCTGGTAAAAAAGGCATGTCCAAAAACAGCACTAGACCTTGATTCACGCTGCATTTTAATACCACAAACCATACCTTTGGAGGAAAGCAGCCATTTTTTTCTAATACCGTACAACCATTTTAAAGTTGCAGAATTTAACACTGGGTAACAACTTCTATAGCTATCATGACATCTACCATGTGACTCAGACCCGCTGTCTGCTCCCTGCTTCAGCCGATCTCCAGCGCTCCCCAGCAGTCCACACATTGCGCTACTGGCTATGAGAGGAGCGGTGCAGGCAGGAATCAGCCTCCTGTGCAGCCAGCAGCACAATGTGTGTATGTGAGTACGTCGTGCTGCTGTGGGTGGGAACGCAGGATGTGCCGATCAGCAGGGAAATAGGGAAGTATTTGTGTTTTATTTTTGTTTTTATGGAGCTGGAGAGGACACTGGGGCAAAAGGGTGGAAGAAGGAAGATATAACTACAGTGAAGGAGCACAAACTTGGGCATAACTACTGTGAAGGTGCACAATGGTGGATATAATTTATTTGAAGAGTCACAAAGGTTGGCATAACTACTGTGAAGGGGCACAAAGGTGGGCATGGGCCACAGGGAGGACACTCCATGTGGAGGGAGCACAATGTGGGTTAACTACTGTGATGGGGCCACAAGGTGGGCATAACAACTGTGGAGGGGCCACAAGGTGGGCATAACTACTGTGAAGGGGGCACATTGTGGGTTAACTGCTGTGAAGGGGCCACAAGGAGGACATAACTACTGTGTGGGCACGTCTGTTGTAAAGGGGGCACAATGTGGGCACTAGTAATGTGAGGGGGCACACTGTGGGCATAACTACAGTGAGGGGGCACAATATGGGCATATATCCTGAATCCTTGCCCCGGGTGCTGGAAAGCCTAGTTACACCTCTGATGTGAGTTGTCACCTAAGTTTCCTGCCATACTGATCAGTAAGTACTGAAGTGCAGGGGGTCATCAGAAGATGAAACAACAGGTCAATAAATGATTTATTTTCACCGGTGATTGCTTATTTCTATATTATTCCAGTGTAAATTACCGTTAATACAGAAATTTCGAGGCATTTTTGATAAATGGTAGGACATTAGCTCAGACATCCAGCAGATTGTTCCTTTAAATCAGCCTAACACTACTAATAATGTTAAACTCTAAAATGTTCCATTTAGCGTTCAGATTTCCCAGGATATGAAGAATGACATTAGCGCCCAGAGAGTGCGGTGACACTGCAGTGAGCGGGTTATATTGCTGGCGGATCAGGGGATCAGGGAATTATGTACACACACTTGAAGCCGTCTTAGAGTGAATGCAATTATTATCCATTATTCCTCATATAATGTAATAAATCTGACATTGAAGCTATGAAATTGTGTTATTTCAAATATGACCTCCATTTACTCTAAGCGATGGCCAAAATGACGGCAAATTGCTTCCTTTTTCCAGACTCATGATCGTCGTTGTCATTCTGATGAGTAAACCCAATATAAAAAAAGATATAAGGATAACGGGCGGCGCTCATCACGTTTTTGTCCTACGTTAAACTACATGTCAGGGAGAAAAAAAGGATGTAAAATTTAAGCTCATTACAGCAAAAAATGCATACAAAAAACTTTTTTTTTTTATAATTTTTTTTTTTTATAATTTTTTTTTTACAATGGATCCCTAGGATGATGGAAGCATCCGTATAAAGGAGTTGTCCTCGGGATAGGCTGTGTGTGTGATCAGTGGACGCTCACCACTCCCGCCGATAAGCACTTTGAAGGGGCTGTGGTGCTCTAGTGTCTAGTGTCTCCAAGCACAGCGTGGTCCACTGAATAGTGGCTCTGCTGGGTATTGCAGCTCACTCCCAGGCCATGTAATGATGAATATGACCTCACATGGCCTAGGAAGAGTCTGGGGCACTCACAGGGTTGATCTGTGAGGTGCCAGGAGTCAGACCCCCACCGATCAAATACTGATCACCTATCCTGAAGATAGGTCATCAGTATTAAAACACTCGGACAACCCCTTTAATGTATGCACCATGTGAACACAGTACAGTAAACATGGCACATAAACATGATGATAACACGGGCTTACAATAAAAATCACATACATGTGATTAATGAATAATAGAATAGCACTGAAAAATCGAAAAAGAGCCATGCTGATGAATTATACTAGGCTCCGTGGCATCTCAAAACTGCTGCGCAAAAACAGTCGGTTTTTTATCACGCGCGTGCAAAACACATTGCACCCGCGCGATAAAAACTGAACATCGGAACACAATCGCAGTCAAAACTGACTGCAATTGCATACCTAATCGCTCGGGTTTGCCGCAATACACCGGGACGCATCCGTAACCTAATCCGGACACGCCAGTGTGAACCCAGCCTTAAGGACCAGGCCATTTTTTGCAAATCTGACCAGTGTCACTTTATGTGTGAATAACTTTAAAACGCTTTGACTTACCCAGGCCATTCTGAGATTGTTTTTTCGTCACATATTGTACCTCATGACACTGGTAAAATGGAGTAGAAACTCCATAAAAGTGACCTCATCTAAGAAACTACACCCGTCAAGGTATTCAAAACTAATTTTACAAACTTTGTTAACCCTTTAGGTGTTCCATAAGCGTTATTGGCAAATGGAGATGAAATTTAAGAATTTCTATTGTTTGGCAAATTTTTAATTTTTAGCCATTATTTCCAGTAACAAAGCAAGGGTTAACAACCAAACAAAACTCAATATTTATTGCCCCGATTCTGTAGTTTGCAAAAACACCCCATATGTGGAAGGCAGATTTTGCTGGACTGGTTTATTTACACCATGTCCCATTTGAAGCACCACTAGAGTAGAAACTCCATAAAAGTGACCCCATTTTGGAAACTACGGAATAAGGTGGCAGTTTTGTTGGGACTATTTTTAGGGTACATATGATTTTTGGCTGATCTATATAAAATTTTTGTGAGGCAAGGTTACCAAAAATAGAAATTCTGAAATTTCATCTCCATTTGGGCTCATGCACACGGCCGTGCCGTTTTTTTTAGGTCCGCAAACTGCGGATCCGCAAAAAACAGAAGCCGCCCGTGTTGCCTTCCGCAATTTGCGGAACGGAAGAGGCGCCAGCAACATAGGACATGTTATATTTTTTTTAACGGGGCCGCGGAACTCATACTCCACGATACAATCGGGCTTGAGGACCGTTGCCGCGAGACCTCGCACAGGGACAGGGGTGATGCCGTTACCGTGAATTGTGGATAGTACAAGGACATCCCTCTTGTCCTTATATCTGACCAGCAACAGGTTTCCACTGGGAAGGGCATGGGTCTCACCCCTGGGGATAGGTACCTGGAGGGGGTGGGTAGGGAGGCAGCATTGATTTTTCCGCACGGTTCCACAAGCGGACGTGGATCTGGCGGCGAGGGACTGAAACAAGGGGATACTAGTATAAAAGTTATCCACGTACAGGTGGTAACCTTTATCTAGCAATGGGTGCATAAGGTCCCACACAAGTTTCCCGCTAACACCCAGAGTGGGGGGACATTCTGGGGGTTCAATACGGGAATCTCGCCCCTCGTACACATGAAACTTGTAAGTGTACCCTGAGGTACTCTCACAAAGTTTGTACAGCTTCACGCCATACCTCGCCCGCTTAGAGGGAACATGCTGGCGGAAAATGAGTCTCCCCTTGAAAGCAATGAGAGACTTATTAACTGCGACCTCCCTTCCAGGTACATAGGCCTCCAAAAATGTGGCCCCAAAGTGATCGATAACTGGGCCTGATTTTGAACAGGCGTTCATAGGCAGGATCACCTTGGGGGGGGGGACATTCTGCATTATCTGCATAATGCAGGCATTTCCGGATGGCCTCAAACCGGGTACGTGCCATGGCCATACTGTAAAGTGGGGTCTGGTAGAGGACGTCCCCACTCCAGTAATGCCTGACACTGGGTTTTTTGACTAGGCCCATGTTCAGCACGAGGCCCCAACACGTCCTCTCGACTACACTGACCGGAGTCCAGCCACCGGCCCTAGCCAAAAAGGAGCCCGGGTGTTGAGCAATGAACTGTTGGGCGAACACGTTCGTTTGCTCCACCATCAGATTCACAAAGTGGTCACTGAAAAAAGACTAAAATAGTCATTCAGTGAAGCCCACTGTGGGAATCTGGATTCCTGCTTGGCCAACAAAATCAGGAATCGCAGGCTCAAAAGGCAAGTTCACCGGTAGGGGGCTCAGGTGGACTTAACTGGTGGGCCGGAAAACTAGTACGAGCCCCAGAGCTTTTTGTACTAGTGTGGGCCACAGGGTCCCTAGCATGGCGGTCCCCTTGCTCCGCCTGGCGGCGTCTCCGCCGCCTTGGGGACTCATCATCATCGCTAGATGATGAGGACGCGGATGACAAAAGGAAAGTGGGGTCATCCTCGTCCTAACTGGGGCTCTCGGAGTCGGAGGCAAGCTGGGCGTATGCCTCCTCGGCCGAGAACATCCGGCGGGCCATAGGGGAGTGTGTGCGCGTGTGTGTGTGCGCAGAAATCTTTATTTAGTGTGAGTGTATGTGGGGGCACGGGTGTTCGCATACTTATCCCTAAAACTAACAGGGGAAAAATAAAATTAAAAAATTAAAAAAAGCAAAAAAAATGGTAAATAAATAAAAAATTAAAATTCGAACTCGCTGATCAGCCGTTAACAGTGGCCGGACGATTAGAGTGCCGGCCACAGTCGGTGTACGCAGATTTTTATTTTTTTTATGCGTGCGCCCCAAAAAATGTGTGTGTGTGGGGGGGGGGGTCAGGGGGGCAAGCTGCAGCACCCCTGGGGGGTCTAGGGTCACACAGGTGTGCTGTGGTCCCCAGACACCCGATTAGGGTGATGCAACAGTTAAAACATTTTTTTTTTCCACTAAACTTTCCCTGAATATCCCTGTCTAACCTTTCCCTAAATACCTTTTAGTGCCAGATGGCACTGTGGAGGGTCAGAAGGGGGTGCTGGGCACAGATGGGGGTTCTGGATCAGGAGATCCGATTGCAGGCTCCTCTCTCCTCGCTCTCGGACACAGAAAGGAGGAGGAGAGCTGCAATAACTTGAACCTCCCACCCGCCCTGCAGCCAATCAGAAGCAATCCTGAGAGGTGGTGTCACCATCACCTCTCAGGATCGCAGGATGGTGATTGGTGGTGTATTATCACACCACCGATCACCATCCTGTTCCGGGTTATCGGGTCACCCGTGTATCTAGAAAAGTAATGGAGTTGCGATGGATTTCAAACGTGAAAAATAGACTTGTGATTGGAGTCCAAGATATCCATGAATTTTTTAAAGTCTGTCTCTGTTCTTGACCATAGAAGTAGCACATCATCTATGAATCTGGACCAACGAGTTATGAATTTAGTCCATTGTGTCATAGAATTCAGAGAAGACCACAGTGTCCTCCCACCAGTCCAGGAGCAGATTTCCATAAGTTGGAACACATGGACTACCCATAGTGGTGCCCCTGAGCTGGTGGTAGAAGCAGTTCTCAAAAATAAAGTAGTTATGTGTAAGGACAAAGTTGAGTAGTTGCAAAACAAATAGATTGTGTTGATAAAGATCCTTTGACCTAGAGTCTAGGAAGTATTTAACTGCTGCTAGACCCTTATTATGAGGAATTGAAGTATAGAGTGCCTCAACATCGATGGAAGCAAACCAACTATCCGGTTCTATAGTGATACCTTCTAGTCGCTTTAGGAGGTCAGTTGTATCCTGCAAATATGAGGGTAATCCTACCACAAAGGGGCGGAGTATCTGATCGATGTATGTACCTGCATGGTGGGTAAGACTGTCAATCCCTGAGACAATAGGTTGTCCCTTTAAGGGACTGATCCCTTTGTGGACTTTAGGAAGCCCATAGAATGTCGCTGTCTTAGGGGATGCAGGTAACAGATATTCAAAGTCTTTGCGGTCTATACATTTATCTACCAGAGCCTGACGTAATATCAGAGATAACTCAGATGAATATTTGATAGTGGGGTCTATTTTCAATAGTTTGTAGTTCATTCTATCTGACAGAAAGGATAGGCACATCTCCCTGTATTGTTGGAGAGAGAGGATAACAATATTTCCTCCCTAGTCTGACGATTTTACTATTATATTCCGATTTTTACTCTCTCCTGTTTTTCAATAGTTCCATGTGTGCCAACTTATGCAAATTTGCTCCTGGGCTGGTGGGAGGACACTGTGGTCTTCTCTGATTCTATGACACAATGGACAAAATTCATTACTCGTTGGTCCAGATTCATAGATGATGTGCTACTTCTATGGTCAGGAACAGACACAGACTTTAAACAACTCATGGATATCTTGGACTCCAATTACATAGGTCTATTTTTCACGTTTGAAATCCATCGCGACTCCATTACTTTTCTAGATACACGCCTAGAAAGAGATGATAACAACTATATCAAAACCACTCTATTTCAGAAAGAATCATCGACAAATAGCCTCTTAAGATGGGAAAGCTTCCCATCTGTTCTGTGAAGTTTAATTAATTCAAGTTAATAGAATATAGCATCGTTGCATTCTTTATTCTTAGTATGGACGGTTTTTTGAGCCCGCTACCAGATGAGAATAGATGGCTTTTGGAAGCCTATGAGATTTTTTCGGATAAGGAATTGACTTTTGCAAATACAACTACGCCCTAAATTTTTAAAATACACATAAAGAGTATCTTAAATCATGGTGGGAGATCCAATCCCTCGATAATTATATAAAAATTTCCATCGTACCAAGTGGTTTACGCATCTATATACGACCTGCGCCACGCATCTGTACCCCTGAGTTGCTATCCAAATGGGAGACAGAGGCCATGGCAAGCTCGATACGTTTTATGCGACTTCTACTTGACCAGGAGAAAATTAACATTGAACACACTGAAAAAATGTAAAGTGACCTTAACGGAATTAGCATTAAAGTTTAAAGATCATATTGAGTTTCCCAAAAAAGAACTGGCATTGCAAAATAATATTAAGAAATTTAAAACAGCATTAGTTGAACGTAAACATAGACAGTTCATAAAAGAACTAACGGAGTTTAGGAATAATACTGCATATACATATATGTACAGCATCTAATCAAAAGGGATCGATCACGGAAGCCTCTGAGGTATCCTTTACCGACAACAATATTCAAATCAAAGAAAAAATTGGAGAGGGAGGGGTCGTACCAGAGGACGGAATAGATACCCCGGCTCAAGGTCCAACCCTAGGGGTGGCCAATATATAGGGTCTTATCCATCTAAACAATGGGCACCACAAAATACAAGTGGAGCCGTGGACAGAGTCACGACCGAGAAAACACAGGAACAGTCTGGCCAGGGGGGAAATCCACCTGTTCCCTCTGGCTCTTCTTCATAACTTCTATTTCAAATCCCCTAACTTTTTTAGGCGAGCTTCCACCAAACACGTATGCCCTGAGAGATCGACAGCAACCTGTACAAAAAACAAAAACATCAGCTTTTGAGGATTCCCTGATAATAAATCTGTCAGGAATAGTCTTGTCTAATGACGAGCTATCCATATTGAGAAAGGGGCTTACCTTCGTGCCAACCACACGTTTTAATTGTTTTGAGTGGATAAAAGATCTGTACCTCTTTACGAGGAAATTACGATGGCAAAAAATCTTTGCCACTTCAGATAAGAAGAGATGCTCTGAATTGGGCCTAGAAGTAAATGATCTAGAAGGCTTTAATAACCTAACATAACTACTGGATGAAAATGAACGTCCCACTGGACAGGGCCCATTCACCACTCTTAGGAATAAGAGCACAACAATGCCACCAAAAACATTATATGAAGCAAATATTGATTTATTTTTTAAATCAGTAACGCAGGATTTGGAGAAAATAACACCTACCTGTCTAAACAAAAACTATACTCGAGCAGAAATGAAGGCACTACAACAGCTGAGTAAAAATAGGAATATAATAGTAAAATCGTCAGACAAGGGAGGAAATATTGTTATCCTCTCTCTCCAACAATACAGGGAGATGTGCCTATCTTGCTGTCAGATAGAATGAAATACAAACGATTGAAAATAGACCCCACTATCAAATATTCATCTGAATTATCTCAGATATTACGTCAGGCTCTGGTAGATAAATGTATAGACCGCAAAGACTTTGAATATCTGTTACCTGCATCCCCTAAGACAGCGACATTCTATGGGCTTCCTAAAGTCCACAAAGGGATCAGTCCCTTAAAGGGACGACCTATTGTCTCAGGGATTGACCGTCTTACCCACCATGCAGGTACATACATCGATCAGATACTCCGCCCCTTTGTGGTAGCGTTACCCTCATATTTGCAGGATACAACTGACCTCCTAAAGCGACTAGAAGGGATCACTATAGAACCGGATAGTTGGTTTCCTTCCATCGATGTTGAGGCACTCTATACTTCAATTCCTCATAATAAGGGTCTAGCAGCAGTAAAATACTTCCTAGACTCTAGGTCAAAGGATCTTTATCAACACAATGTATTTGTTTTGCAACTACTCAACTTTGTCCTTACACATAACTACTTTGTTTTTGAGAACTGCTTCTACTAGAAAAACTAGCTCAGTCTATGAAAAAAGGGGATAAGACATTCTTCAGATATATAAATGAAAAAAGGAAATTAAAACAAGGAATAACTAAATTAAAAACAAAGGACGGGAGGTATGTAGAAGAGAATAAAGGGCTAGCCGACTGCCTTAATGAATACTTCTGTTCAGTTTTTACAAAAGAAAAAGGAGAAGGACCTCCACTAGAAAGGATGACTAATAAATCGTTTGATGCATGTGTCTTTACAGAGGAAGATGTTCTAAGTTTGCTGTCTAAGGCAACTTTCACACTAGCGTTCGATCGGATCCGTTCTGAACGGATCCGATCATAATAATGCAGACGGAGGCTCCGTTCAGAACGGATCCGTCTGCATTATTTTAGCATATAACAGCTAAGTGTGAAAATAGCCTCGTACGGATCCGTCCAGACTTTCAATGTAAAGTCAATGGGGGACGGATCCGCCTGAAGATTGAGCCATATTGTGGCATCTTCAAACGGATCCGTCCCCATTGACTTACATTGTAAGCCTGGACGGATCCGCACGCCTGCAAGCAGCGTTCAGCTGTCCGCCTGTCCGTGCGGAGGCGAGCGGAGCGGAGGCTGAACGCCGCCAGACTGATGCAGTCTGAGCGGATCCGCTCCATTCAGACTGCATCAGGGCTGGACGGCTGCGTTCGGGTCCGCTCGTGAGCCCCTTCAAACGGAGCTCACGAGCGGACCGACGAACGCTAGTGTGAAAGTAGCCTAAAGTGAAGACAAATAAGTCACAGGGGCCTGATGAGATACACCCAAAATTATTAAAAGAGCTTAGTGGTGAGCTGGCAAAACCGTTAACAGATTTTTTTAACCAATCATTAGTAACAGGAGTCGTCCCGGAAGATTGGAAATTGGCAAATGTCGTGCCCATTCACAAGAAAGGTAGTAGGGAGGAATCGGGCAACTATAGACCAGTGAGTCTGACATCAATAGTAGGCAAATTAATGGAAACCCTATTAAAGGATAGGATTGTGGAACATCTAAAATCCCATGGATTGCAAGATGAAAAACAACATGGGTTTACTTCAGGGAGATCATGTCAAACTAATCTTATCGATTTTTTTGACTGGGTGACTAAAATAATAGACGGTGGAGGTGCAGTAGACATCGCATATCTAGATTTTAGTAAGGCTTTTGACACTGTCCCACACAGAAGACTTATCAATAAACTGCAGTCATTGAGCATGGACTCCCATATTGTTGAGTGGATTAGGCAGTGGCTGAGTGACAGACAACAGAGGGTTGTAGTCAATGGAAAACATTCAAAACAAGGTCATGTTACCAGTGGGGTTCCACAGGGATCTGTACTGGGACCAATTTTGTTTAATATCTTCATAAGTGATATTTCAAAAGGCCTCGATGGTAAGGTTTGTCTTTTTGCTGATGACACAAAGATATGTAACAGGGTTGATGTTCCTGGAGGGAAACGCCAAATGGAAAAGGATTTAGGAAAACTAGAAGAATGGTCAGAACTCTGGCAACTGAAATTTTATCTGGATAAGTGCAAGATAATGCACCTGGGGCGTAAAACCCAAGGGCAGAATATAGAATATTTGACACAGTCCTGACCTCAGTATCTGAGGAAAGGGATTTAGGAGTAATTATTTCAGAAGACTTAAAGGTGGGAAGACAATGTAATAGAGCAGCACGAAATGCCAGCAGAATGCTTGGATGTATAGGGAGAGGTATAAGCAGTAGAAAGAGTGAAGTGCTTATGCCGCTGTACAGATCACTGGTGAGACCTCACCTGGAGTATTGTGCGCAGTACTGGAGGCCATATCTCCAGAAGGATATAGATACTCTAGAGAGAGTTCAGAGAAGAGCTACTAAACTAGTACATGGATTGCAGGATAAAACTTACCAGGAAAGATTAAAAGACCTTAATATGTATAGCTTGGAAGAAAGAAGAGACCGAGGGGATATGATAGAAACTTTTAAATACATAAAGGGAATCAACTCGGTAAAGGAGGAGAGCATATTTAAAAGAAGAAAAACTACCACAAGAGGACACAGTTTTAAATTAGAGGGGCAAAGGTTTAAAAGTAATATCAGGAAATATTACTTTACTGAGAGAGTAGTGGATGCATGGAATAGCCTTCCTGCAGAAGTGGTAGCTGCAAATACAGTGAAGGAGTTTAAGCATGCATGGGATAGGCATAAGGCCATGCTTCATATAAGATAGGGCCAGGGGCTATTCATAGTATTTAGTATATTGGGCAGACTAGATGGGCCAAATGGTTCTTATCTGCCGACACATTCTATGTTTCTATGTTTCTACCACCAGCTCAGGGGCACCGCTATGGGTAGTCCATGTGTGCCAACTTATGGAAATCTGCTCCTGGACTGGTGGGAGGACACTGTGGTCTTCTCTGATTCTATGACACAATGGACAAAATTAATTACTCGTTGGTCCAGATTCATAGATGACGTGCTACTTCTATGGTCAGGAACAGAGACAGACTTTAAACAATTCATGGATATCTTGGACTCCAATCACATAGGTCTATTTTTCACGTTTGAAATCCATTGCGACTCCATTACTTTTCTAGATACACGCCTAGAATGATAACATGATAACAACTATATCATGATATATATATAGATGATAACAACTATATCAAAACCACTCTATTTCGGAAAGAAACATCGACAAATAGCCTCTTAAGATGGGAAAGCTTCCATCCTAAGAAGCATCTAAGTTATTTAGCCACTTTAAACAAAAAAAGAGGTTATCCAAATCCATGCCTATATGAAGCATGGAGCTGGGCCAGTTCCAAAGATCGTTCCGCTTTACTCCAACCGCAGTTGAAAGAAAGTACACGCGAAACAATTAGGATAATTGGCACATATGACACCAAGTCTCACCAGGTCCGGGAAATATTAGATCGCTATTAGTCTTTAATCAAGACAGACCCAGATTTGGCAGGAATGTTACCTGATAGTCCGGCCATCACTTACAGACGTGGACGGAGCATAGGAGATACTTTAGTTTATAGTCATCTGAAAACCTCCTAAATGAACACGTGGCTATCTAATAGAAAAGTAGGAACATTTAAATGTGGCAAATATAAGGCGTGTACATTCATATCCACAGGCAAGACATTTACTAATAGTCTTGAAAACAAAACCTACTATGCCCGCAGCTTCGCAAACTGCAACACCACTGGAGCAATTTACTTGGCTTAATGCGACTGCGGCTTAAAATATGTGGGCTAAACGTGTCAGGCGTTTAAGAAAATAATTTTGGAACACATTGGAGACATCCGCAACAGACTGGACAAACCTGTGCCTAGACATATCTAGCGATGGGCACGCAAGTATAGTGAAAACCCGGCTGCATTGTGCACCAGGTTTCAACCCCACATCTTCTCGGCATCAGTGATTTTCATTATACACTATCATGATCCATTTAATCGATCTGCTTGCACATGCTTTAAGGGGAGGTGATTTATGAGGTATAGGTCATCTGTATTTAATTAATTGTATTGTATATCCTAAATGAGAAACAGGCACAGGATGTGACTTATGACATATGGGGCACTTCTATTATACTAACTGTTACCCTAGTTCAGGTTACAAACGGGACTTGGGTTAATATTTTAGACACTTGCCTGTCCGCAATTGATATCATTTTGACAATTATTATTGTGCTCCTTGTATCTGCAATTATTGACTCTTTTTATGTTTTTGTCATATTTTGAGGTGAAGGTGATAGGCTTTTTTTTTCTGGTATATGATTTCTTTTGTCCCCTGATGAGCCCCAAATCAATCGGCCGAAACGCGGTTAAAGGACACCTTGTAATTCCATGATTGGTATGTACTTCTCTATACTTTTGTTTTCTCTTTATATAATCTCGTTACACTTATTGGGGCACTAATATTGTTTATTTATTTTTTCCGGTAACTTATATTAGTGTAGGAATACAGATATCCAGGCCACCAACTTATTATGTTGGAATTTATCCCATTGTCAAGGACACCCTAGGGTCACCAGGAGACACGAGATCGCCCCCAATCAGGGCGGCTATTCCGTTGGTAAGCAGGGCCTTAAATATAGGGACACAAATAGGGATATCGCCCCACACTCTATGCATATTGTTGGTTCATTAGACCCACCTACAACCATATGATAACGGAATATATTGACAGTTTTTGCTTTATTTTTGAATATCACTATTATATATATTTTGGTCATTAGTATTAAACTAGATATTAAAGGTTATGTTTTAAAGTAGTGGTCTTCAGTGATTCCTACAATTAAATTATCCAGATTTTCTTTTTAAATGATACATTAATAGTCTCTATATAACATTCTGCACACAGGTCAGACTGCAGCGTCAATGTGACGGCTTCACTTTACACTTGACACCAAGGGAATGTATACAAAACGGCCCTATGTTGTAGCACTGACAGGGGAACTTTTGCTGGAATAATTATGGGGCCACTTTGGGTGGGGCAATTGCAGGAGCACTGTGCCTATAACTACGAGAGGCTCTATTATGTGGGCACTACTGATTGTACAGATACATAGTACAGTCCTGGCCAAAAGTTTTGAGAATGACACAAATATTAGTTTTCACAAAGTTTGCTGCTAAACTGCTTTTAGATCTTTGTTTCAGTTGTTTCTGTGATGTAGTGAAATATAATTACACGCACTTCATACGTTTCAAAGGCTTTTATCGACAATTACATGACATTTATGCAAAGAGTCAGTATTTGCAGTGTTGGCCCTTCTTTTTTCAGGACCTCTGCAATTCGACTGGGCATGCTCTCAATCAACTTCTGGGCCAATTCCTGACTGATAGCAACCCATTCTTTCATAATCACTTCTTGGAGTTTGTCAGAATTAGTGGGTTTTTGTTTGTCCACCCGCCTCTTGAGGATTGACCACAAGTTCCCAATGGGATTAAGATCTGGGAAGTTTCCAGGCCATGGACCCAAAATGTCAACTTTTTGGTCCCCGAGCCACTTAGTTATCACCTTTGCCTTATGGCACGGTGCTCCATCGTGCTGGAAAATGCATTGTTCTTCACCAAACTGTTGTTGGATTTTTGGAAGAAGTTGCTGATAGAGGGTGTTTGGGTACCATTCTTTATTCATGGCTGTGTTTTTGGGCAAAATTGTGAGAGTGAGCCCACTCCCTTGGATGAGAAGCAACCCCACACATGAATGGTCTCAGGATGCTTTACTGTTGGCATGACACAGGACTGATGGTAGCGCTCACCTTTTCTTCTCCAGACAAGCCTTTTTCGTGATGCCCCAAACAATCGGAAAGAGGCTTCATCAGAGAATATGACTTTGCCCCAGTCCTCAGCAGTCCATTCACCATATTTTGTGCAGAAGATCAATTTGTCCCTGATGGTTTTTTTTGGAGAGAAGTGGCTTCTTTGCTGCCCTTCTTGACACCAGGCCATCTTCCAAAAGTCTTCGCCTCACTGTGCGTGCAGATGCGCTCACACCTGCCTGCTGCCATTCCTGAGCAAGCTCTGCACTGGTGGCACTCCGATCCCGCAGCTGAATCCTCTTTAGGAGACAATCCTGGCGCTTGCTGGACTTTCTTGGACGCCCTGAAGCCTTCTTAAGAATTGAACCTCTTTCCTTGAAGTTCTTGATGATCCTATAAATTGTTGATTGAGGTACAATCTTAGTAGCCACAATATCCTTGCCTGTGAAGCCATTTTTATGCAACGCAATGATGGCTGCACGCGTTTCTTTGCAGGTTACCATGGTTAACAATGGAAGAACAATGATTTCAAGCATCACCCTCCTTTTAACAGGTCAAGTTTGCCATTTTAACCCAATCAGCCTGACATAATGATCTCCAGCCTTGTGCTCGTCAACATTCTCACCTGAGTTAACAAGACGATTACTGAAATGACCTCAGCAGGTCCTTTAATGACAGCAATGAAATGCAGTGGAAACTTTTTTTTGGGGATAAAGTTAATTTTCATGGCAAAGATGGACTATGCAATTCATCTGATCACTCTTCATAACATTCTGGAGTATATCCAAACTGCTATTATAAAAACTTAAGCAGCAACTTTTCCAATTTCCAATATTTATGTAATTCTCAGCACTTTTGGCCACGACTGTACATACATATAATTGTGGCTGTTATGTAGATAATTTATCGTCTTGTGTGTGCACTGTATGGGTCTATTTAGGTACTACTATATAGGTACATATAATGCTCACCACTGTATGAAGATATTATCACAGCACATATGCTGGTAATATGTGAGGTACAGGGCTGACTGTAGCTTTGTTACAAAGAGATGGTCATGTACTATATGATGTCTGATTTTAATTTTTACATCAGCCTTGGCATAACCCCTTTAATGGGGTTGTTCACCCCTGGGGACCTTTTCTACAGACCACCACCCAGTGTTTCTGGACCTGCGGTGGCAATCATAATCACATGATCCCCAACACTGGGTTCCAGCTCCATCCCTGCCCCACTGGCTCTACAGGTCCCGGGACTCCCCACGTCACAGCATCTGGCTTGACATGTCACTGGGTCAATTGACACATGGGTTACCAAAGGTTGACGCAGGGAGATCTGAAACCTGCAGAGGCGGTGGGGCAGCAATGGAGGAGGAACCCAGTAGCGGGGATCAGGTAAGTATGATTACCGCTGTGAGTCTGGCCGCACTGATGAGTCTGTAGAAAAGGTCCCCGGGTGAACAACCCCTTTAAGTCTCTGTCTTTTTTTTTCATAAAGGGGAAAAAGTGTGGTGGTACGAATAGTAAATCCGGCATCAACCATGTATGGCAGGTCAAAAGGTATAAAAAGCGGTGTTTCAGTCCATTTTGCTTTTGTAATCCTAACCATGAACAAGCCTACACGTCAATGTACTTACAACAATGGGAGTGATTCTCCTCATATACAATTCTTCCTACGTTTTCCTGTATCAATTCCAGTCCGTGCATTGCCCAATATGAGAATTCTGGCCAATAGTCGTACAAAGGCTACAAGTAAAAATACTTTCTTTGTAATAAAATTTCATCAGTATGAAGAAATCATTCTGGCGCAATATATGAAACTAATCTAAAACGGGATGTATGAGTCTATAACAAAGGGTCTGTTTAACCGTTTCAGCCCCAGGCCATTTTCGGTTTTTGTTTTTCGCTCCCTGCCTTCCTGGAGTCATAACTTTTTTTTTGTTTTCTGTTCACATATGAGGGTTTATTTTTTGTGTCACAGTTTAATATTGTATGCAGTGTAGTGGGACGCTGGAAAGAAATTTCAAATGGGGTGGAATTGGAAAAAATTATATGATTCCACCATAGTTTTATGGATTACATTTTTACAGCTTTCCCTTTTCAATAAAACTGACACCAACCTTCATTTTCTGGGTCAGTATGATTATAGCAATATAATATGTGTACAGTTTTTCTTGTGTTTCAATACTAAACCTAAATTTTTATATAGTTTACGGAGCTCTGTGGGGCTCATTTTTTGCAGGAAGATTTTATTTTATTTTTTTAAATGATACCATTTTGGAATGTGTATGAATTATGATCACTTTTTATTTGGTTGGGACATGAAGCGACCCAAAAAAAAGGCAAATTGGGCTTTTTTTTTTTTTTCTGTTTCGGTGTTCACTGTATGGGATAAATACGTTTATATTTTAATAGTACGGGTGTTTTGGGACATGGCATTGCCAATGATCTTTATTTTTTTATTGGTTTGGAGCATGTCTCTCCCCTGACAGATGATGTCGAGGGATACAAGGATCAGGCGAAATGAATATTTTCAGCAATCCTTTTGTTCTCCAGGGATCAGCAACCTGCGGCTCTTCAGCTGTTGTGAAACTACAATTCCCAGCATGCTCCATTCATTTCTATGAGAGTTCTTAGAAGAGCAGAGCAAGTATGCATACTGGGAGTTGTAGTTTCACAACAGCTGGAGAGCCAGAGGTTGCCTACCCCTGTCCTAGGAGATAAGCCATCACCAGAAGTGTCTGGCAGTAACGCTGAAACATAGAAACATAGAATGTGTCGGCAGATAAGAACCATTTGGCCCATCTAGTCTGCCCAATATATCTGAATCCTATGAATAGTCCCTGGCCCTATCTTATATGAAGGATAGCCTTATGCCTATCCCATGCATGCTTAAACTCCTTCACTGTATTTGCCACTACCACTTCTGCAGGAAGGCTATTCCATGCATCCACTACTCTCTCAGTAAAGTAATACTTCCTGATATTACTTTTAAACCTTTGCCCCTCTAATTTAAAACTGTGTCCTCTTGTGGTAGTCTTTCTTCTTTTAAATATGCTCTCCTCCTTTACCGAGTTGATTCCCTTTATGTATTTAAAAGTTTCTATCATATCCCCTCGGTCTCTTCTTTCTTCCAAGCTATACATATTAAGGTCTTTTAACCTTTCCTGGTAAGTTTTATCCTGCAATCCATGGACCAGTTTAGTAGCTCTTCTCTGAACTCTCTCTAGAGTATCTATATCCTTCTGGAGATATGGCCTCCAGTACTGCGCACAATACTCCAAGTGAGGTCTCACCAGTGATCTGTACAGCGGCATAAGCACTTCACTCTTTCTACTGCTTATACCTCTTCCTATACATCCAAGCATTCTGCTGGCATTTCGTGCTGCTTTATTACATTGTCTTCCCACCTTTAAGTCTTCTGAAATAATTACTCCTAAATCCCTTTCCTCAGATACTGAGGTCAGGACTGTGTCAAATATTCTATATTCTGCCCTTGGGTTTTTACGCCCCAGGTGCATTATCTTTCCCTTTTTCCACATTAAATTTCAGTTGCCAGAGTTCTGACCATTCTTCTAGTTTTCCTAAATCCTTTTCCATTTGGCGTTTCCCTCCAGGAACATCAACCCTGTTACATATCTTTGTGTCATCAGCAAAAAGACAAACCTTACCATCGAGGCCTTTTGCAATATCACTTATGAAGATATTAAACAAAATTGGTCCCAGTACAGATCCCTGTGGAATCCCACTGGTAACATGACCTTGTTTTGAATGTTCTCCATTGACTACAACCCTCTGTTGTCTGTCACTCAGCCACTGCCTAATCCACTCAACAATATGGGAGTCCATGCTCAATGACTGCAGTTTATTGATAAGTCTTCTATGTGGGACAGTGTCAAAAGCCTTACTAAAATCTAGATATGCGATGTCTACTGCACCTCCACCGTCTATTATTTTAGTCACCCAGTCAAAAAAATCTATAAGATTTGTTTGACATGATCTCCCTGAAGTAAACCCATGCTGTTTTTCATCTTGCAATCCATGGGATTTTAGATGTTCCACAATCCTATCCTTTAATAGGGTTTCCATTAATTTGCCTACTATTGATGTCAGACTCACTGGTCTATAGTTGCTCGATTCCTCCTTACTACCTTTCTTGTGAATGGGCACGACATTTGCCAATTTCCAATCTTCCGGGACGACTCCTGTTACTAATGATTGGTTAAATAAATCTGTTAACGGTTTTGCCAGCTCACCACTAAGCTCTTTTAATAATTTTGGGTGTATCTCATCAGGCCCCTGTGACTTATTTGTCTTCACTTTAGACAGCAAACTTAGAACATCTTCCTCTGTAAAGACACATGCATCAAACGATTTAATAGTCATCCTTTCTAGTGGAGGTCCTTCTCCTTTTTCTTTTGTAAAAACTGAACAGAAGTATTCATTAAGGCAGTCGGCTAGCCCTTTATTCTCTTCTACATACCTTCCGTCCTTTATTTTTAATTTAGTTATTCCTTGTTTTAATTTCCTTTTTTCATTTATATATCTGAAGAATGTCTTATCCCCTTTTTTCATAGACTGAGCTAGTTTTTCTTCTGCCTGAGCTTTAGAAGTTCTTATAACTTGCTTGGCCTCTTTCTGCCTAATCTTGTAGAGTTCCTTATCTTCATTGCTCTGGGTTTTTTTATAATTACAAAATGCTAGCTTTTTATTTTTAATGATTTGGGCCACTTCTGCTGAGTACCACAGTGGTCTCTTCCTTTTTTTGCTTTTACTGACAAGTCTAATGCAATTTTCTGTTGCCTTCAATAATGCACCTTTTAAGTAGTCCCATTTCTCCTGGACTCCATGTAATCCGTTCCAGTCTGATAAGGACTCATTTATGACTAATTTCATTTTTGAAAAGTCTGTTTTTCTAAAATCTAAAACTTTTGTTTTTGTGTGGTGGGACTCTTTCACAGTTCTTATATTAAACCACACTGACTGGTGATCACTAGATCCCAAGGTTTCGCCGACAATGACATCATATACCGAATCCCCATTTGTGAATATCAAATCCAAAATGGCCTCCCTCCGGGTTGGCTCCTCAACCATTTGTTGTAGGGATAACCCCAGTAGGGAATTTAGAATATCTGTACTCCTGGTAGAACTTGCTATTTTGGTTTTCCAGTTTATATCTGGAAGATTGAAATCTCCCATAATGATAACTTCTCCTTTCATTGTCATTTTAGCTATTTCTTCAACTAGTAGATCATCTAGTTCTTTAACTTGATCAGGTGGTCTATATATCACACCTACACGAGTTACTGCATGATTAGCAAACTGCAACGTAACCCAAACTGACTCTATGTTGGCCTCACCAACTTGTATTAGGTTAGATTTAATGCTATCTTTCACATACAGGGCCACTCCTCCTCCTTTCTTGCCTTCTCTGTCTCTTCTGTATAAAGAGTACCCTGGTATGGTTATGTCCCAGTCATTTCTTTCATTAAACCATGTCTCCGTAACAGCCACTAAATCTACATTCTCAGATGCCATTATTGACCCAAGTTCATTGATTTTTTTACCTAAACTGCGAGCATTTGTAGAGAGGACTCGGAGCTTATTTCTTACCCTCTGTGCTTCTGACCTGTTCTGGCATTGTTTCGGGGGGCAATTGGACTCTTTTATTTTCACTCTTTTGCCCCCCCTTCCTAGTTTAAATACTCTATCGCAAATTCTTGGAGTTGTTCACTAAGTACATTTGTTCCTTTGAGAGAAAGATGCAAACCATCTTTTTTGTACAGTTCCTTTCTATTCCAAGTAGAGCTATTATGAGAAACAAAGCCAAATCCTTGCTCTTGACACCATTTACCAAGCCATGTGTTGAACTCCTTTATGCGCCTCTGCCTATCATTCTGAACATTATGCACAGGCAGAACTTCAGAAAATGAAATGGTGGATGCAAAATCCTGTACGTCATTACCAAGTGTGATAAAAGATTTTTTCACCTCTGACACTTCATTGCAAGCCAGGTCATTTGTCCCTAGATGGACAAGAACATCCACGTCCCCTTCCTGCTTTGCTTGCTTAACAATATTAATAATACGTCTTCTATCTCTTCTAGCAGTAGCCCCAGGGAGACATCTCACAAAACCATTTTCTTTAGGTTGTTGTCATGGTCTTACCTTCTTACTGTTCTCCTTCGTTTGACATGTGCTGGCGGCCATCTTGGTTTCTGGGTTTCTTGTAGCCTCCCACCCTGCGGCTTCTCCTTCCCACTGGGAGGAGCTGGATGCCTAGCTCATATATATAGGAGGTCTGTGGCTTCAGTTCCTTGCTTGGTCCTCCTGTGTTCACATGCTTCTAAGACTGCTGCTGCTTCTGGTTCCTGATCCTGGCCTCGTCTGACTACCCAGTTGGTTCCTGATCCTGGCTTCGTCTGACTACCCTGCTGGTTCCTGATCCAGGCTTCGTCTGACTACCCTTCTGGTTCCTGACCTCTGGCTACGCAAGACCCTGCTTCGGTTTAGCCATCCGTTTGGACTTTTGCTTACAGCTTGATTTTCAATAAAGCCTTCTTATTTCCACTTATCTCTGTTGTACGTCTGGTTCATGGTTCCATGACAGTTGTTAAGCCTCACTGCAGAGCTGATCTGAGTCTGCTTAGACCCAGCATCTCAAGCCCCTGGCAATTACACGGTCACTAGGACAGGAGAAGGAAATGGGACTGCCGCTTCCTGATCTGTATATACAGTGCTTATTGAGCTCTGTGTATACAGCAATGGAGCCCGTCACTGACTACAGTCTTCCTGCACCTGCACTATTAGTGTGTAGCTTTCAAGAACATCCTTGCAGAGTTAAATTCGGAACACATTGACGTTCATAGTCAACACAGTGTATAGAAGTGGTTAAAGGGTTTGTCTCAATAAAGACAACCACTTTTATATTGCCACTGTTCCAGAGATAATCATGGTTTGGCCTATGGCACCTTCAGCAAACAGATGATTTCCAGGGGGAAAATGCCGTACTACGGTATATACAGACCATTCAGATGAACAGCTACCCTTATAATAAATTGACGCCTTGAGTCTACCAACAGAGGCCATTCTCTGAGGCCATTCTCTTGAGTCTACCAACAGAGGCCATTGGTCCCTTTAAAAGGAGTTTGGTGCTTATACAGCATGTCATCATGACCAACCCTATACAGCCTGGTAGGGTTGATAATAGTAACTAAAATGAGCCCTTTCTCACTGCAATCAATATTGTCGATGCACAGAGATTCTCACTTTTAGTTTTATGCAAATGAGATGCTCAAAGCACTGAAGAGCTGGCCTAGCCCATTAGAGGACCACTTCACCTCTGCATCTCACTGTTGCCACTCTCCCTTCCAGTGAGATTGACAGGGCCAGACATCCGCACTGCTTCGATCCCTGGCCCTGAAATCTCGTGCATGCTTCAGCAGCAGTACCACTGGCTCATGTAGGAGGGGACAACCACTCTCAATCTTCACTGCACAGATGCATGTATAAGATTTCAGGGGTGGACATCGGAGCAGTGAGAATCCCTGGCTCTGTCACTCTCATTGGGAGGAGGAGAGGCAGCAGAGAGAGGCAGAGGTAAAATGGTGCTCCAAGGGGATAGGGTAGCCCCTCAGTGCTCCGACCACCTCATTAACATACAACTAAAAACTAGATTACACTTACCAGTAATTTCCTTTTCATGAATCCTCCACAACAGCATACCATGAGAGATGACCCTCCTCCAACCAGATAGGGACAGGAAGTTTAAAAGTAAGTCCTCCTCCATCTCATCTTCAGTGTCTTTCTGGACTGAAGCCTAGAGAGCCTTATCATTCACCCCACAACCAAACTTATCTATAAATACCTACTCTAGTTCATAGGTGAACAAGCATGTATAATATCATATATAAATACCGGTAAGTGTAATCCAGTTTTTCCATTTCATCCTCCACGGCGGCATACCATGAGACGTAACAGATAAAGTTAACTAGGAAGGGACAATAGCCTGCAGCACTCTTCGGTCGAAGGCTAAATCCTGCCCAGAACGAACATCTACCCATAAGTGTTTGATAAAGGTATGTGGAGACGCCCATGTGGCTGCTCCACAAATTTGTGCAACCGAAGCATCAGCTTTTTCAGCCCATGAAGCTGCCACTGATCGTATTCAGAATAAATTGTCGTGTTGGCACTCTGCGATAAATAAGTGGGTTATGGATTGCAGTTTGCTGCATAAAATGCCGCCTTTTGACGGTGACAGGTTCCCTTTAAGAATATAAAAACAATGAAAGTAAGAGATGTACAAATGCCCTACACCGTAAACTGGTGTTAGTCGCAGCTCTCAGCAAGTGCTGGGCATCACTTAGTGTAATCCCTCCATTACTAGGCATCTCCTATATGAGCTGTTTGTTTTATTGTTTCCCACAGAAACTGGGTTAGCGTCTTTACGTGGGAATTCGGCAGCTGTCAACCTCCGAGTCTGCGCTGGTAAGATATGAACTCGAAGCGAAGACTAAAATGTAATGTCAATAAAACAAATGCAGATACAAGGCGCATAACTTCGCTGGCACCGTGTGACGCTGCTGCTGCGGGGAAGGAGATAAGCGTCTGCACACACAGAATTCCCCACAAGCACATGGGGTCCTGCAAGAGCAAAAAGGGGGGGGGGGGCTCTGAGAACAACAGACTTGGCATGAAGGACGTTACAAGGCGACGTCTTCTGTTCTCGCAGAAGGAGGACGGATCTACTTTGAGTCACAGTCACATTTGTTTCTCTGATTCATCGGCTTCTTGTAGTTATTACTGGCAATGTCTGATCATACAGCAGGAAATTACTTGTAAATGAGTAATGAAGAGAGCCATGTCTAGATATGGGAAGGCGTAGATCAAACTACAGCAGCCTTCAAGCTCTCAAGATGTTGTCGGACTACAACCCTCATGGGACTGCTCTCAGCCAGAAGAATCAACATGGTAGAAAATAACTAACTAAAGTATAGAACAATAAAAACAAATAAAAGATTAGAGATGAGACAAATCGATTTGGCTCATTAACCAGGGTTCTCCACCAGCGAGGGGCTGTCCCCAGAGGTGAAGAAGCGCCCACCTGCAGTATGATTGACAGGGCCAGACATCTAGCTTGGCCTTGTCAATCTTCTACCTGCGATGCTGCTCGGAGTAGTGGTAGAAGCATAGAAGCGCTCTTTTGGCTGCCGGGTAGCAGCGCACAAGCAGCTTGCTGCACCCGAAGCAAAATCGATACTTCTACGCAGGTACGTAGAAGGTTGACAAGGCCAAGCTAGATGTCCGGCGAAACTAAGTGACAGCCCCTCACAGGTGAAGATGAACAAATCAATTCATCGCATCTGTAGATAACATGTAAATGTGATAGATATAAAGATATGAGGCTGAATTATTTTATACCCAAAAGACTCACTTTAGTGGTGGCAAACTGATCAGCAGGGCTGTCGGACCACCACCGATCAGATACTGATGACCAGGTGCGTAGCTGACGGCTCATGGGCCCTGGTGTGAGAGTTCAGCTTGGGCCTCCCTTCCCTCAGTCCTTTGTGGCCGGAGCAGGGAAACACATAGCCTTTGTGCTCCCTGAGGCAAAAATTTAAACAGCACTCCTCCCATGTCAAAATCTTGACCTAACCCCATCCCTCTAGCCAGAGGTGTAACTTGACCAACATGCACTTTCTATAATACCGGTGTCTTCTTATGTGGCCCAAGGGTCTTTGGGCCCCCTCAGGCTCCTGGGCCCGGTAGCGACTGCTACCTCTGCACCCCCTATAGCTACGCCCCTGCTGATGACCTATTCGGAGGATCGTAAAACCCCTTTAACCTCAGGTATGCTTAAAAGGGTTTTCTGAATAGGTCATCAGTATCCGATTGGTGGGTGTCTGACACCCGAGACACCCGTCAATCAGCTGTTTGAGAAGGCAGCAGTGCTCACCGTAGTGCCACGGCCTTCTCTCTGCTCACCAAGCACAGAGCCGTACATTGTATAGCGGTTGTGCTTGGCATCACAGCTCAGCCTCATTCACTTCTATGTGGCTGAGCTGCGCCTAGGCCATGTGACCAATGAATGTGTCATCACTTGGCCTAGGGAAAGCTGAGAGAAGGCAGCGGCACTCGCAGCTTGCACTATACAATGTACAGCACTGTGCTTGGTGAAAGACGGCTGTGGTGCTACTGTGAGCACTGCTGCCTTTTCAAACAGCTGATTGGCGGGAGGCGCGAGAGTTGGACCCTCACCGATCAGATAGTCATAGATATCAGATATTTACGTATCGGAAATCTATTACTTTTATTCTCCCTTGACTGGAGTAGTTTTTACTGATTCTTTAAGCCTATTTTCAGACGTAAACATAAGTAAATTTGTCAGGGCCGATGTCCTGGCCCTGGTCTCGCCACATCCCCACTGCTCCTTTGCCACCCCATGGGGCGAGCACAGCACAAAAACAGGGTCTTGTGACATTTTTTTACCGCTAAAACTGGTGTGTTGCACTTTGTAAATGACCCCCAACATTTAAACTGCCCCATGAAGAAAATGAAAAAAAAATACACACGTTTTTTCCTATTACCCCCAAAAAATAATAAATATTAATAAATAAGACCTAGGTACCCCAAAAAATGGTATACCGTACCAATGAAAACTACATCTCGCCCACAAGAAAAAGAAGCCCCCATACGGCTAAAACAACGCAAAAATGAATATGATCTGGTTCTTCGAATGCAGCGACATAACGAGGTGTTATTGTGCAAAAGTTGTAAAAAAAAATAAAAATACATAAAACTAGGCATATTTGGTATCGCCGTGATCTTACTGACCGACAGAATAACTGTAACATGCTAGTTATGCCGCACAGTGAACATCGTAAAGTACGGTAAAAGTGCAAAAGCAATGGCTGCTTTTGTTTCTCATTATCAACCCGAAGAAGGAAAAAAGAAAATAAAAGTTAATAAGTTACATGCACCTCAAATTGGTATCACCAAAAAATAAAATTCACCCTGCAAAAAGCAAGCCCTCATACTGCTACATCAGTAGGAAAAAAAAAAAAGTCATAGCCAGAAAAAAAAAAATACTAAGAGACAAAATTTTGCGCAACCTACATGCCCAGTGGATAGTTGCGCAAATCAAGTATAAATTACTAAGTAGGCGAAAAGTAAGGTAGAGCATAAAAAATAATTTCAAGTAACAATGAAAATCCAGTTTTGGTTAGCTGTTCTTCTCGCTTCCTACTGCCGAGAGGCTCCTAAGCATCAAGAGTGAATAAACCCTCACTAATCTGCACAAGAAACACCAATGACTTGTAGGACATTGCGATTTCTCTAACGACGCCTTCACACGCAGCAGATTTTGTGGCAGAAAATTCTGCAACTGAAAATCTGTTCAATTCACCTTAATGGGGCTTGCATTCCATGTGCTTTTTTCCCCATTCAAATGAATAGAACAGGTTTTCAGTCGTGGAATTTTCTGCCACAATCTGCAGTGTGTGAAGGTGCCCTAAGGCTAGTTTCATGTCTGTGGCAGGGAACTCCGGCAGGCTATTCCGATATTCCTGGAGTTCCTCAGATACGAAATTGCCGGATACTACCACCTTCCTGACGAAACCCATTGACTATAATGGGGACTAGCAGAGATCTGGCTGCTACCCGGCAAATATGCACGCAGTTGTATGCCAGACCTGCTGGCCCGAACACCCGGCCCAATTAACCTATTCATTTTGAAACAAGATACAAAAGGTTTTTATCACTTACCAACCGCTAAGTAACACACTGAAGCAGTGCCACAATTCACTGCTGGTTTAACATGCAGTGTTCAGGGAGAGAATATATATGAGTGGACGGGGCAGTGGGTAGTGGTTACTTCTTCTTGGACACTTGGCTGCCCATGAACCCACTTGAAGGAGCATGACAGCAAAAACACTAGACCTCAAGAGCCGCCCTGCAGTGCAGAACAGAGTCATAGGACTGTAAAATAACCTGATTTTAATTAAAGTATAGATTTACCTTAGAAGAACTTACATTGAACTATCAGGTAGTCACATAGAGCACCTTGCTAATATGACGTGGCAGAGGAATCTAAACTCCATGTTTTGCTTCACTGCTAACGAAACAGCGATCTCCAGGATGGCAGCCAGTAATCCGCTAATGCATTCCAGAAGCCTTGGAAAAGCATTATCCAGTACTATCTGAACAACCCAAAGGTGTACGTAAAAAAAACTGTAAGACTATGTTCAAATGTGTCAGATTTGACACAGATTTCAGTGCAGATTACGTGCTGTTATAAGCTTCAAATACGACCAACATCCACATTCCATGCATGTCCGAACCCCAAACGCATGAAACGGGATTTATATGCAAAGACTTTTTGAGCCGCCACAAAAATCTGTATTTATTTTTTGTGGATTTGATGCACTCCAGATTTCTACTGCGGATTTTAATTCGATATGTGAGCATATACTAAGAGCACTTTCAGTGTGGAAAACACGCTCCATGTGGAAACGTGATTTCCTTTAACAGGACAGGGCGGCATTATAATGATATATAACACTGTGTGTCTCTGCCCGACTTTCCAACTACTAAATTAGACTGAAGGCTTCATGTCAGTACAATTCAGTAGATGCCAGGTCGGGCAGAGACGCACAGCATTATAAATCAGTATAATGCCGCCCGGTCCTGTGAAATGAGCAGTGTCCATAATGGGAAATCAAGCTCCCACACAGAGCATGTTTTTCACACTGGACACTCTCATCTGAAAGTGTCCTAAAGGTTAAATAATTAAAGCATAACATGTAATATACCTCAAATCATTAAGTGTACAAAGACCTATCACTGATTATGAACCCTTTGCAGTAGCCCAGGGAAAACCCTCAGAGGTACAGTGCTGGAGAAACCTCCCATAAACTAATGCTTTAATCTTATATAACCTTCCTAATACAATTAAAGGAGTTCTCTGCTTTGGACAATCCCTACTTGTCAGATGGGTCCCCTCAGAGTATGCTGACCACACACTATTCCTCAAGCTGGGACTAGGGGTGGGCGATATGGCCTAAAATCTATATTGCGATATAATTTTAAGCACGTGCGATATGCGATATATATCGCAATATATTGTTTTCTATATTGGGGGGTGTTTAAACTTTTTTACTTTTTATTTATTAGCCTCCTTAAGGGCTAGAACCCTTGTCATATTCACCCTAATAGAGCTCTATTAGGGTGAATAGGACTTTACACTCTCCCTGCTGCCCTGTGCATAGTGCACACAACAGCAGGGAGCTGAGTCCCCTCCCCTAAATAGTGCCATCCACAGATCCCCTCCCCTAATCAGTGCCATCCACAGATCCCCCTCCCCTAATCAGTGCCATCCACAGATCCCCCTCCCATAACAGAGCCATCCACAGATCCACCTCCCCTAAATAGTGCTATCCACAGATCCCCCTCCCCTAAATAGTTCCATCCACAGATCCCCCTCCCCTAAATAGTGCCATCCACAGATCCCCCTCCCCTAAATAGTGCCATCCACAGATCCCCCTCCCCTAATCAGTGCCATCCACAGATCCCCCTCCCATAACAGAGGCATCCACAGATCCCCCTCCCCTAATCAGTGCCATCCACAGATCCCCCTCCCCTAAATAGTGCCATCCACAGATCCCCCTCCCCTAATCAGTGCCATCCACAGATCCCCCTCCCCTAATCAGTGCCATCCACAGATCTCCCTCCCCTAATCAGTGCCTTCCACAGATCCCCCTCCCCTAATCAGTGCCATCCACAGATCTCCCTCCCCTAATCAGTGCCATCCACAGATCCCCCTCCCCTAATCAGTGCCATCCACAGATCCCCCTCCCCTAAACAGTGCCATCCACAGATCCCCCCTCCCCTAAACAGTGACACCCATAGATCCCCCTCCCCTAATCAGTGCCATCCACAGATCCCCCTCCCCTAATCAGTGCCATCCACAGATCCCCCTCCCCTAAACAGTGACACCCACAGATCCCCCTCCCCTAAACAGTGACACCCACAGATCCCCCTCACCTAAACAGTGACACCCACAGATCCCCCTCCCCGACACTTACAGGAATACATTTATAAACTAAACAGTAACTTTAATCAGCGACTCTTTACTTGTATACCTTACTCTGTCTTAGCTCCGGTAACAGCAGGCAGTGCGGGTGGGCGGCGCTTACTCACTGACGTCACGCACCCGCGCCGCCTAGTGGGAGGAGCAGGCGCGTGACGTCAGTGAGTGAGCGTCGTCCGCCCACACTGCCTGCTGTTACCGGAGCTAAGACAGAGTACGGTATACAAGTAAAGAGTCGCTGATTAAAGTTAAAGTTACTGTTTAGTTTATAAATGTATTCCTGTGAGCGGCGTGACCATGTATATTCTAACCCCTAGGCAAGCGTCCCTGTCATCATGGGAACGCCTGGGGGGTAAAATATACCATCGGATTTGAGTTTTCACGATCTCACTGAGATCGTGAAAACTCAATGATTTACTGTCAGTCCCTCCCCTTCTACTCTTCCTCTGTTCTCATTGGTGGTCAGCGGCAGCCGTGCACAGTGGGGAGGGAGGGACTCCCTCCTTCTCCACTGTGCCGGCTCAGGAGAACATGGTGCGCGCAGAGAGCGCGATCATATCGCGGTCCGGCGATATAGGCGATATGCTCAAAATCCATATCGTGGCACAAATTTATATCGCATATCGCCTATATCGTCTATATCGCCCACCCCTAGCTGGGACCTTTGGCAATCAGCTATAATTTGGTGGTAGGTTTTAAAATTTCCTGCAGCACCATCAGAGGGGAAATTAAGGATTACACAGTACCCACTCAGGATAGGCCATCAATATCTGATCGCGGAGGGCATAACAACCAGCACCATCTCAGATCAGTTGTTCTGCAGTAGCTCCGGTGCCGGAATTACACAGATCTGTCCACTGTGTGATGGATGGAGATGATTACTTCAGTGCTGCTTCCATTGAAGTGCAGAAGTTACCAGCTCCGTCCAGTACAGAGCTGTGCAGTCCCGGCACCAGAACACCTAATTGGCGGATGTGCTAGGTGTCAGCATCCCGCTGATCAGATATTGATGGCCTATCCTGAGGATAGGCCACCAATAATAAAGGGGTTTTGTCATTTCCTATTGATATGCCCCCAATGTCTGATAGGTGTGGGTCTCACCCTGGGGACCCGCACCTATCTCTAAATTGGAGCCCGCAAAAAGAAGCAGAGCAGACTGCACATGCGTGGCTGCCCTCCAATCATTTCTATGGGACTGCCGGAAATAGCCGAGCGCTGACTTGGCTATGTCCGTCAGCCCCATAAAAGTTATTGGAGCGGTGGATGCGCTTGCGTGGTGTGCTTACCATTCAGGTCAATGGGACTTCGGAAAAAAGTTAAGCGACTATTTTTGACACTCCCATAGAAATGAATGGAGGGTGGCCGTGCATGTGCAGTCCACTCCTCCGTCTCTTGTCGGACTCCTTTTTAGACATAGGTGCGGGTCCCAGAGGTGGGACCCGCACCTATTAGACACTGGGGACATATCCTAGTGATATGCCACCAGTGTCGGAGATGGGCCGACCCCTTTAATATCTTAGACAACCCTGTTAATACTGATCATAGTTTAGCAATTCAAGAGAGAGACCCAGCATCTTACTCAGGGTCTCTGTCACCAGATTATGCTGCCCTCAGATAGGACAGTAAAAAACTGGTGACAGATTCCCTTTAAGGCTACTTTCACACTAGTATTTTAAATTCCGCTATTGAGATCCGTCATAGGATCTCAATAGCGGAAGAAAACGCTTCAGTTTTGTCCCCATTCATTGTCAATAGGGACAAAACTGAACTGAACAAAATGGAATGCACCAAAATGCATTCCGTTACGTTTGGTTGCGTCCCCATCGCAGACAGAATAATGCTACAAGCAGCGTTTTTCTGTCCACGATGTGGTGCGGAGCAAGACAGATCCGTCCTGACACACAGTGTCAATCAATGGGGACGGATCCATTTTCTCTGACACAATAGAAAACGGATCCGTCCCCTATTGACTTTCAATGGTGCTCAAGACGGATCAGTCATGGCTATATAAGACATAATACAACCGAATCTGTTCATGACGGATGCATGTGGGTGTTTTATTGTAACGGAATCTATGATGGATCCGCAAAAAACGCTAATGTGAAAGTAGCCTAAGTTCAATATCAGACAAGAAAAGCTTCCTCTCAACGCTTTTCAAGATCACTCTTCGTAGAAGCCGTCATTATGTTAGAGTCTACGAAGGATGGGCCTTCGTTGCAGATTCCATCAAAAGGAGGGGACAAAATAGTCCTCCACGCAGGACTGTTTGGTTCCATTAGTCTCATTTATGTGCAAAATGTGAAAGCGGCCTTCAGTGGTATCCTGGGTAGTTTACACAACAGTGCAGTTCCTACTGTAACTAAGAATGTGAAGTTGCAAATATTACCAGCCATTTTGTTGAAGCCTCTAGGCACCTGGCCACTAGTGATGAGTGGCAGGGGTCATATTCAAATTCGTGATATTTCGCAAAATATTTTGTAGAATATTCGTCATATATTCAGATATTCGTTCAAAAACAAATATATATAACTATAGAATATAGTGCTATATATTTGTTTTTACGAATATTCGTTATTTTTTTTCATCTGAACACGACTTAAGCAGGGAGGAATCATGACTTCAGATGGAGAAAAAAATGACGAATATATAGCACTATATTCAATATAGTGCTATATATATTCGTTTTTATTTGAATATTCGTCATTTTTTTCCATCTGAAGTGAACACATGATTCCTACCTGCTTCTTACTTGTGGGCCAATGACGTAATTGGCCAACAAGCAAGAAGCAGGGAGGAATCGTGTTCAGATGGAAAAAATGATGAATATTCAAAATAACGAATATATTGCACTATATTTTAAATATTTGCGAATTCTTGAAGTGCCGATATTCGCTAATAAAATTTGTTATTCGAATAATCGCGCTCAACACTACTGGTCACTCAGCTCGTAGGAACTAAAATGTTATTATAGCTTTTGTTCAATAAATGACCTGTGATTTACAGCTGGTGTTCTGTTCCAATGTCCCATAACCTGTGGCTGTCAGGACATGATAAGAGGATTGTAGTTTTTCAACAGCTGAAGAGCCTCAAATGCATCCTGGGAGAGAGCAGTGCGAACTAGTGTTGAGCGAACTTGTGTTTTAAGTTCGGCGTCTAGAGTTCGGGTTCAGGTTATCGAAGAATCTCGTTATGGATTTTAAATTCCGTTATGGATTCCGCTTCCACGGACCATAACGGAATTTAAAATCGATAACGAGATTCTTCGATAACCCGAACTTTAGACGCCGAACTTAAAACACAAGTTCGCTCAACACTAGTGCTAACTATGCACATCAGGATTTGTCATCTTAGGAAGGAACAACCAAAAAAAAAAAAAAGTGTCATTTTAAGAGAATCTTTTATAGCTGGAAACATACTGTAATAACTGAGTTTAGCCTGTTTATTCCATGCTACTGTGCATTCAATTGATTCCAACCACAATATGCAGCTGAACATGTATTTTATAGAAAACACAGGCTGATAATATTTCAACACAGATGTTGCTTCAGATTGTGCTGGGATTTCCCACTGTGGTAGATGGATTCAGAGTCTGAACCTTTACTGAATACATTTTTCATTCTGAAATGCTGGTTAACAATAAATACTGATGATTTTGCACAGAGTGAGAGTGATTGATTTATATATTTTAGTTTTCTGGAGGTCAGTATTTCTATTTACAACCCTATTTTGCCATCAATGTATGTAGGAGAAGTCCCTGATAAGGGTGAGTGACAATCTCCTGTACAAGCAATGGAAGATAGAAAACTCACTATAATCATTCCCCTAGCGACATCAGTCATATGCAGAATTCCAGTGAGGGAGATGCAATGTAGGGCTGGAGTCAGCACCTGGCATACCTGGTCAAGTGCCGGAGCCTACTGTTCCTTAGAGGGCCGACTCCGGCAGTTGTGGTCCCTTTAAATATCACCCTGTCCCTGCCTAGTATCGAGGAACGCGGAGCGTGCTGCTCTCAGCGCGCCACCAATAAGTAGAGAGTGGGCGGAGGAGGGGAGGGGCTGTGGCAACTGTGCCACCAATGATAATAAACCTTTAATACAGATACAAGAGGCGGGTGCGGCAGAATCACATAGCTGGCACCCGACCTCTGACAGGGAGCTGCGATCAGCGGCAGTTAACTCTTTAGGTGCGGCACCCAAGGGGTTAACTGTCGCTAATCGCAGCTTCCTGTCAGAGGTTGGGTGCCGGCTATGTGACTCTAATGCACCCGCCTCCTGTATCTGTATTAAATGTTAATTATCATAGGTGGCGCAGTGCACCCTCCCCCCATCCCAGTATTAAAATCATTGGTGGCAGTGGCCTCAGGGTTACCTCCCTGCTTCCTAATTGGTGGCAGTGACAGCTTCTGATGGCAGCTGTGTAATCCTGGGGCTCCGATCGGTTACCATGGCAGCCAGGATGCTACTGAAGCCCTGGCTGCCATGGTAATCTCCCTGCTGCTGTGTGTACTAGGCATAGGGCAGCAGGGAGAGTGTAAGGTCCTATTAACCCTAATAGATCTCTATTAGGGTCAAATCAATAGGACAAGAGATGAAAAGATTACAGGTTCTAGCCCCTAAGGGGGAAATAGTTATTAAATAAAACAAACGCGTGATTCGACATATTTTTTACTCAACTTGTCCCCCCCCAAAAAAAGGTAGGACTGTTCGATTATGGGCCGGACGTTCCATAAAATGAGGAATACACGCGGCTTTTTTGGTGTTTTAATTTTTTCCGCGTGGTATCGAGTATCGCAATACTTTTTTACGGTATAGAAATCGAATCAAAATTTTGGTATTGTGACAACCCTAGTCTGCTGCAGCCTGCCCTGCTGTGCTCCAAATTAAAATATCATCACATTGATATTTATTGGGCATTGGGGGCACAGGGGCAGGCAGCAGCATAGTGCTATCAGCGTCCATATTGAAATGTATTTTCATATTCAATGTCTGTTTCTATTTAGAGGGTGTACAGTAAAAATGGAATACTGAGTAGACCTGAGGGATTAAAAAGTAGGGGTATAAGGATTGATTCACATATATCCGCTCTGTAGCATGTTCTGTCTATTGTATTTGGCAACATCTATAACACATGCAGCTTCAATGCCGTGTCTGTTGTGGAAAATGCCACAAAGGGGCCCACTTAGGCTTTATCACCCAAGGGCCCACGTGAACCTGAAGCCAGCCCTGATGGAATGTACTTTGAAAAATGATGATGATAGAGGTCAAAGGAAAATACTCTATCCAGCAATGTGATGCATGTCTGACAAACAGGAAGAGACTGCAGGACATAGGATATGAGCTCACAGAAGAGGAGGGGTTACAGACTGACATAATGAATTACAACTATAGATAACTTCATAAAACCAAATATAACAATGGCCACTAGATGGCAGCAAATAACACTAAGTATAGTGGAAAGCAACAATAACAATGGCCAATATCTTTTCAAACAAAGTATTCTCAATGGTCACTTTAGGTGAACCTCAACAAATGTGCAAATTACTTTAAATGAAACAGTCACTGTACTTTCACAGGATTTTATTTTATTTAATAGAGAATAGTGCAACTAGACAATTTCTAAATCACTTCATAAAAAAAAAATATGCCTGCATCCACCTGTAAAATAGTTGTTAGGTCATGGCCACTAGAATTCTCACTTCTACCTAATTTGAAGTCCACTGTCTGTTGTCAGGCAAGATCCATACCTAGTAACAGAAATACAAAAGATGTGAGAGACAAAGTGGGGGGTGTCAGAGCCAGCTGAGATCCTGAGCCTGATAAAAGAACTGCTTATACACTGCTTCTGAAGATTACAGGAGCATCTTGCCTTTCAGTAAGTGTGATCCCCCCTTATCTGTTCTGTAAGCACGGGGGCTGAGAACATAGTGGGAAGTAAGAGAAAGGATGTCACAGAAGTACTGTGCTAGCAGATTCCACAGAAAGGAGACAGAACACTGCTTACGAAAGAAATGCATCTAGCTGTGCAGCTAATTAAGGGAATAATTAGGCCGAAAAAGACATCAGGGAAGCCTAAAAAAAAAAAATGCTACTTCACAGTTCTGATTGTACAAAGAAGCATGGCCATTATGCAAACTTATGCTTTAAATATTTTGACATTATTCACTCTAAAAACATTTTTGAAATCCCTTCTAGCAATTTTGCTGTCCTCTCACTGTTTCTAAGTGAATTATATCCTTAGCAGCAGAGAGAAAGCTAGACGGACTCAAGTGGATATGTCTTTCTTCATTGGCTTGCTCCGGAGCTCAGTGAGATTCTGCTTATGTGCAGAGGCCCCTCCTCCATCAAGCGCTTAGGGCTGGAAGGCGATCAACTCCTAATCATCTCAGACACTGGAGAGAAGAAATAAACTGATCCCTAACATTTAGAATCCCTCCCTCGAGTATGCTATTGTGTCCCCAGCCTCACACACACCAAAAGAAGTATGATCACTTAAAAGGGTTTTCCGAGACTTTTATACTGATGACCTATATTCTGGGTAGGTCATCAGTATCTGGTCGGTTGAATTCCAACACCCGGGACCCCCGCCGATCAACTGTTTTGGGAAGGCACCAGTGCTCCAGTGAGCACTGCGGCCTTCTCTCTGCTCCCAAACACAGTGCCATACATTGTATAGAGGCGGTGCTTGGTATTGCACTCCTCCCCATTCACTTGAATGGGGATGAGCTGCTCCTAGACCACGTGACCGATGAACGTGTCGCTCACGGCCGAGGAAAAGCAGAGAGAAGGCTGCGGCGCTCACAGGAGTCTTCTCAAATCGGTGGGGTCCGACACCCCGGAACCCTGCCGATAAATTACTGATGACCTATCCAGAGGATAGGTCATCAGTATAAAAATCTCTGAAGACCCCTTTAAGCTAATCATAACTTTGAAAGGCACTGGAGGGAAGAAATGCACTATGAGCCATGTGTGCCTGGGAGTCTCTCTCTGCTTTCCTCAGTCTGGTTACAAGTTTATAAAGGAAAGTCTAGACCAGTATAGTACTGGCAGACTGCCTGCATGTGGACACGCCCCAGAGCTCTAAGAGGACAGCACAATGCTGCTTTACAACAGCAGAGCAGTTAAAGGGTAACTGTTATGTTTTCATCAAAAAATCAATTTTAGCACATGTTACTGCTACTGCAGCATTATGCATAAAGCAATATTTAGTTTCTTCACATACCACTGTTTTCCTTGAGTTTCTCCCTTAGTTACGGCTGTTTAAACATTTACAATATGAGGACCTTCTCAAGATGGCTCATCTGCCAGTTCTCTGAGGCCAAAACTGCTTTCCCTCACTTCCCATACACACTTGCTGTAGCCAGCAGCTGCCTGCCAGCCAATCAGATTGGATTACTGAGAGACACGCCTCCTCACTCCTTAGCCTAATGCAGGCATGCAGTGTGAAGGACCGCTCCTCTGTCTTCCTGTCTTCTTAGCCAGAGACAGACAAGCCATAGCAACTGTCTTTTAAAGGAGCAGTGGAAAGGGACAGAGGACATTAATAAAAGCTGTTATTATAAGGTAACTACAGATCTTTTGACAATCATTGACAGACCAAGGCTACTTTCACACTGGCGTTTTGGCTTTCCGTTTGTGAGATCTGTCATGGGCTCTCACAAGCGGTCCAAAACGGATTAGTTTTGCCCTAATGCATTCTAAATGGAAAAGGATCCGCTCAGAATGCATCAGTTTGCCTCCGTTCCGTCTCCATTCCGCTCTGGAGACGGACACCAAAACGTTGCCTGCAGCATTTTGCTGTCCCCTTGACGAAACTGTCCCAAACGGATGCGTCCTGGCACACAATGTAAGTCAATGGGGACGGATCCATTGTCTCTGACAATAGTCCAGTGACTTTCAATGGAGTTCATGACGGATCCGTCTTGGCTATGTTACAGATAATACAAACGGATCCGTTCATGACGGATGCATGCGGTTGTATTATTGTAACGGATCCGTTTTTGCAGATCCATGACGGATCTGCCCAAAACGCCAGTGTGAAAGTAGCCTAACTCAGGAATACATGCCTACCTCTAATAAACTAGCAAAAAAATATATATATATATATGAGTTACCCTTTAACAGCCAAAACCACAGCATCTGAGTGCTTGGGAAGGCTCGGACATAATCCAAACCACGTCCCCAGCCAGGACATGGATTTTTTAAATAAACAGTTGAAAACTCAGTTACCCTCTAATACAATAATGACTTCTAATTGAATGCATAGCTTGGACAGCACAAACCCCTTTAGGGGGTTCAATAACTTTTATCCTCTAACAGCTACAAACAGAAGGTGTCCGGGATTCTACTTTTGTATCGTCCATACTGGCTTCTAAAATTTCAGCCTACAGAATGTAATAGTCTTGCTTGGAAGATATACTAGGTGGAATTTCAAGCTCTAGTAAGAAAGCAGATGGGATCTTAAAGCAAATTGCCAAATCGACAATAGACAAAGAGGAGCTCTGAGGACCGCGTTTAAGCTCATCTGCCAAATTGTTCTTTAAATTTTTGTCTGAAAGTATTTTTCCTGAATAGACCATTATGACTATTGCTCTCAAAACGCGTTTGCACCACATGATTGCAATAAGGCCTCATTAGCTGCAAACCACAACTTCTTTCACATGAAAATAAGGGCCTTCAGACTTTCATTAGAGAGAATTCTTGAGAGCGAGGCTCGGGGAAATGAAAGCAATGTGATGTTTCCTCGTAACAGACCCTGTGATCATCTATCATGAGCTCCTAATGTTACAGTCTAATAGAGACTGCGGCCACGTAGCCCATGTCACGTCATCACTAGCGCTGCAACCATCTTTGGATGATAAGGCTTTTTTGTAGTAGGCTACTTTACACAACTAATGGTTTAATCTTCAAAAAAAAATAATCAAAGCCATTCAAATGTACTGCATTTTCCTTTTCAGGAACTCAAATTCAGAAGCAACTGGAGGAGCAGCAGGGGGTCAGTTTAGGGGAGTAAGGCCAGGGACTTAGCGGCGGATTATATTGTCACATGGGCATTAAAAAGTCACAAAGTCTGGTATCTTTTTTTTAATACCATTTTTGAGTTAGTAAATTACCCCCCAACTGAGTGAATGGACCCTGAGCTGCAGTTACCTGGCGCGGCCACTACACTTTATATGGAGCCAGAAGCACATCTCCATTCAAAGTGCTTGTTCTAGTGTCAGAGGCAGCAGAAAACAGACGATCAGCGGGGGTGCCGGGTGTCGTAAGCCCACCCATCTGAGGATAGGTCATCAATATGTGGAGCCTGGAAAGCCCCTTTAGAGGTTATCCGACTAATTACACTTATTCCCTCTCCACAGGATAGTAGATAAGTGTCTGATCGCCAAGGGTCCATCCGCTGGGGCCCGCAGCAATCACAAGAATGGGGGGGTTAAAGGTGGATCACGAGAATGAAGTGAACTACAAAGCATCAATGACCACTTTGCCTTAGGCCAGTTTGCAGTCTAGGAAAAGAAGACTGTGTGACGGCCATATTTCCTGGACCGAGGCTCTCCTGGCCTGACTTCAGTAGACTCGTCACTCCGCACACGCTCATGTGAAATAGGCTTTTACAGGGGTCTTCCAATTACAACGCGTTATTCTCTATCTATTGGGACGCCCACCGGACATGAGAACAGGGGACCCATGTCCCCCATTTGAATGAAGCGATGGTCAAGAGGAGTTCTCCAAGATGGAGGAACCTTATTGAGATGTAAAAAAATAAAATAAAATAAAAAGTCTCTCCGGTCTAAGTCCAGCACTGAGCTCACAGATGAAGCTGAAGTCTGATGCGTCATCTGCTTGCCAACAAATCATACCAGCCAAGTTAAGCCACATCCCAAAGGTTGTGGGAGCATGGTTTAACAATGTGGCTCACAGTATTAATGCCACCATTAGTGCCCCCCATAATTGATAATGTCCCCATTAGTGCCCCCAGTAATAGTAATGCCTCCATTAGTGCCCCCCAGAATTAATAATGCTCCCATTAGTGACCCCAAATAATATTAATGCCCCCAGTAGTGCTCCCCAGTAATAGTAATGCACCCATTTGTGCCCCCCATAATAGTAATGCTCCCATTGGTGCCCCCCAGTAATAGTAATTCCCCCATAATTGCCCCCCCAGTAATAGTAATTCCCCTATAAGTGCCCCTCCAGTAATAGTAATTCCCCCATAAGTGCCCCCCAGTAATAGTTATGCCTCCATTAGTGCCCGCCCCCCCCCCCCCCCGACACTTCTCTATGCAAAAAAATAAAATAAAAATAAACTCACCTCCTCCATTTGCTTGAGTCGTGGCGAACACTGGCTGCTGACTGAAAGCTCAGGACAGGACCTGCACTCCATGTGATGACGTCTCGCAGGTCCTGTCCTGCACATACAGTCAGCAGCCAGTGTTCGCCGCGACTCAAGCAAATGGAGGAGGCGAGTTTATTTTTTTTTCTTCTTAACACAAAAGAGGGAAGTGGGAATTAGACACGTAATTTTTGAGGCTTTTTATTATTTATAAACAGTGGGAATTAAAGGCTGTGCTAATGAGCGCTCCACAATGGAAGCACTAATTAGTAACAGTCCTATTTAGAAAAATTCCGGCAATTTTTATTTTCCGGTAGAAAAAATAATAATTACCGGCATCAGCAGGGGCACTAAATTACCAGCTTGGCCGGTGAGATGGCCTCAGCGGTGGTAGCGGTCCTGAATATGTCACTTCTGAGGCCATTGATTAGCATGTAGATGACACGTAACCCTGGGTTCACACCTGAGCGTTCTGAAAGGGGCGCTCTGTATGCGCGATTGTACCGGCATTTACAATCGCGCATACAGAGACAGGCGAACACACATTGTCGCGTGTTCCCGAATATCTATGTGCGGGAACGCGCGACAAAACGCCCCAAAAAAGATCAAGAACTTGTTTGAGCTTCGGGCGTTTTACAGCGCGATCGTACGCGCTGTAAAACGCCCAGGTGAGAACCATTCCCATAGGGAAGCATTGGTTTCTCCTTGTTGAGCGTTTTACAGCGCGTAGGAACGCGCTGTAAAACGCTCAGGTGTGAACCCAGGGTAAGACTTCCGATCCTGCAAGTGGTGGAGTAGAGGGGACTAGAGATTAAAGGGAGTCTTTCACCTAAACTGACCATTATAGAACACTAACACCATGATCTGCATTGTAGTCCCCATATTGGAATGCTACTTGCCGTATAGCTGTCCCTCGCTTATTTTCGCTAAAAAAAACACTTTTATTCGATATGTTAATTAGGTTCTGAAGGTGCCCAGGGGCGGCGTTCATGCGGCCGGTGCCCAGGCCCCTAGTCGCTTTTCTTATGAAACCCCTCCCCTTTCATCCCTCTGGCCCGCCCTAGGTTCTTCAGAAATCCAGCGCCAGCGCTGTTCATAAGATTCGCAGCGCCTGCGCACTTCATTCCCTATTATGGGCAGAGGCACAATAGCGTTTAATGCGCATGTGCCGGCCCGTATATCTAGCTGGCCTTGTGCCTCTGCCCATAATGGGGAATGAAGTGCGCAGGCGCGGCGAATCTTATGAACAGCGCTGGTGCTGGATTTCTGAAGAACCTAGGGCGGGCCAGAGGGGTGAAAGGGGAGGGGTTTCATATGAAGAGCAACAAGGGGCCTGGGCACCGGCCGCATGAACGCCGCCCCTGGGCACCTTCAGAACCTAATTAACATATGGAATAAAAGTGTTTTTTAGCGAAAATAAGCAACGGACAGCTATATGGTAAGAAGCATTCCAATATGGGGACTACAACGCAGATCATGGTGTTAGTGTTCTATAATGGTCAGTTTAGGTGAAAGACTCCCTTTAAAGTGGAGCAGTCGGGCACATCCTCGACCGTCGCTCCTTTAATTTGGGGGAGGGGGCACAGTATCCCCGTTCTCGTGATTGGTAGGGATCTCCATGAATCTAACAGATCCCCTGTCGATAACGTTCTGTAGCTGAATTATCCCTTTAAGCCAATGTTAGCCATATTTTACTTTCAGTCATTATTATATTATCTCAGACATTTCAGTCTATGCAAACACAAGTGAAAGCAAATCTTCCCTACACACTATGGAAGCTCATACTTTAAGAGGAACATAGGCAATTCATCACAAGTTCCAGAAGGAACCCTGCCCCCCACAGCAACCATAACAAAACCTACAACCAATCACCCAAATTATAACCAGTTCACCCAGGAAACTTACCAACTATCAAAGATGCATTCAAGCGTCCCTCTGCCACAAGAGGCCGAACACTGCGCAACTCTCCTGTCTCCACTGCCGAGAGCGTTTGCAGACTGCTCCTCCGATACGTTTTGGACTACAGGAAAATGGCTGACACTTCAGCTTTTAAAACACAATGCTGAAGACACTTTCTTGCTGCATCAGTATACAAAGGTATCTCCCTTTTACTTAAAAACTCGCTGATTTACTTCCTGAAACAGCACGAGTTGGGGGGAGGGTGTCTGTTTCAGTCAAATGAAGTGCTTAATAATAGTGGCTCGCTGGTATACAGAGTAGATGGTGTTATGTTTTTGAGTGTGAGAAATAATAGAATTGTTTTCTTTGAACACCCCTGTGATAAAATGGTATGATCCAGAGTCTCAACGTTCAAAGGCACCTATCTGACAAGTGTGGTTGGGGTACATTTAACAAAACTTGTGCAAAGTAAAACTGGCTTAGTTGTCCATAGCAACCAAACAGATTCCACCTTTCATTTTCCGAGTTCCTTTGGAAAATGAAAGGATCAATCTGATTGGTTGCGATGGGCAACTAAGTCACTTTCCCTTTGCTTTCCTTTGATCTCCCAAATTGTGTGGGACCCGCACCTATCAGACAATGGGGGCATATTCTAGCGATATGCCCCCATTGTCTGAAATGACACAACCCCCTTTAACAGATCTCACCCACCTGCTGTGATGTTGTGAAAAAGCTTTCAACCTTGGAAATGCCGGACTGCAAATGTAGCCATTGATTTTAATGTGTTCACATATCAGTAGATTTTTTACTGACCGCGGATCACTGAAAAATACACGAAGACCTACACTGCTTTAGTCCACGAGGAGGACCAAACACATCCCAATGAAGTCTATAAGGCTACATGCACACGACTGTATGTGTTTTGCCGTCCGCAAATTGCAGATCCGCTAAAAAAGCGGATGACGTTCCGTATGGCATCCTTTTTTTTGCGGATCCGTTGTAATAATGCTTATCCTTGTCCGTGGGGCAACGGAACGGACATACTCATGCAGACAGCACACGTTTTTTGCGGACCCATTGAAATTAATGGGTCCACATCCTATCCGCAAAAAAAACGGAACGGACACGGAAACAAACTAAGTTTGTGTACATGTAGCCTAAGGCCTCATGCACACGACCGTTTTTGTGGTCCACATCCGAGCCGCATTTTTTGCGTACCCATTCACTTCAATGGGGCTGCAAAAGATGCGGACAGCACTCCGTGTGCTGTCCATATCCGTTGCTCCGTTCCGTGGCCCCGCAAAAAAAAATATAGCATGTCCTATTCTTGTCCGTTTTGCGGACAAGAATAGGCATTTCTACAATGGGCCGCCTGTTCCATTCCGCAAAAAACGGCACGGTCATGTACATGAGGCCTAAGGCCTCATGCACACGACCATTGTTGTGTTCCGTTCCGCAAAATGGGATTCCGTTGTTCCGTGTCCGTTTTTGTTTCCGTGTGTCTTCCTTTATTTTTGGAGGATCATCAGACATGAAGGAAAGTAAAAAAAAGTCTGTCAAGTTTGCCATGCAAATGATAGGAAAAAAACGGATGCTGACACGCGGATGACAATCTTGTGTGCCTCCGCATTTTTTCACGGACCCATTGACTTCAATGGGTCCGCGAACCGTTTTCCGTGAAAAAAATAGGACAGGTTATATTTTTTTGACGGACTGGAACCACGGATCACGGACGCGGTTGACAAACGGTGCATTAGCCGAGTTTTCAATGGGTCTGCAGAAAATCACGAAAAACAGAACAACGGATACGGAATGAAACAACGGGCCGTGAGCGGTCCGTGGTAACACGGCCTGGATTCCGGCTGCGAGCAGGAGCGCACAGCGTCGCTGGTTGCTATGACGCCGTGCCCTTCATGCAGCCGCTGTACTATAGTAATACACTCTTAGGGCTGTTTCACACGAGCGGATGCTGTGTGCGTGACATCCGCTCCGTGAAAGAGTGCCACGACCCGATGCAGACTGCAGCGGCACGGAGCAGTAACATGACTGATAATGCTCCGTGCCTCTCTGTGAGATAAAGTTGTCACTGTGATTTTGTAGTAAAGAGATCACAGAGAGGCACGGAGCGTTATCAGTCATGTTACTGCTCCGTGCTTCTGCAGTCTGCATTGGGTCTTGGCACTCTTTCACGGAGAGGATGTCACGCACGGCATCCGCCCCTGTGTGAAACAGCCCTTATAGTGTATTACTGTAGTCCAGCGGCGGCATGAAGCGCACGGCGTCATAGCAACCAATGACGCCGTGCGCTCCTGCTCTCAACAGCCGTAGGCCTCATGCACACGACCGTTGTGTGCATCCGTGTCCGTTGTTCCGTTTTCCGTGATTTTCTGCGGACCCATTGACTTTCAATGGGTCCGTTGAAAGCTCGGAAAATGCACCGTTTGTCAACCGCGTCCGTGATCCGTGTTTCCTGTCCGTCAAAAAAATAGGACCTGTCCTATTTTTTTGACGGACAACGGTTCGCGCACCCATTTAAGTCAATGGGCACATAAAATTCTCATCCGTGATCCGTGTCCATAGGCTACTTTCGCACAGACCGATCCGCAGATCCGTCTGCATAACAGCTTTTCAGATCAGAGTTTTTTACATCCGACAGTATATTCTAACACAGAGGCGTTCCCATGGTGATGGGGACGCTTCAAGTTAGAATATACTAAGAACTGTGGACATAAATGCCCCCTGCTGCCTGGCAGCACCCGATCTCTTACAGGGGGCTGTGATCCGCACAATTAACCCCTCAGGTAATCTCCCTCCCCAGTTTTAAATTCATTGGTGGCCAGTGCGGCCCCCCCCCCTCCCTCCCTCCCTCCCAAGTATTAAATTCATTGGTGGCCAGTGCGGCCCCCCCTCCCTCCCTCCCCTGTATTAAATTCATTGGTGGCCAGTGCGGCCTCCCCTCTCCCCCCGCCTAATTAAAATCACCCCCCCCATCATTGATGGCAGCGGAGAGTTCCGATCCAAGTCCCAGTTTAATCGCTGGGGCTCCGATTGGTTACCATGGCAACCAGGACGCTACTGCAGTTCTGGCTGCCATGGTTACTTAGCAATTTTAGAAGCATTATACTTACCTGCGCTGTCTGTGACCGGCCGGGCGCTCCTCTTACTGGTAAGTGACAGGTCTGTGCTATAAGCAATGCGCCACACAGACCTTTCACTTACCAGTAGGAGGAGCGCCCGGCCGGTCACAGACAGCGCAAGTAAGTATAATGCTTCTAAAATTGCTAAGTAACCATGGCAGCCAGGGCTGCAGTAGCGTCCTGGTTGCCATGGTAACCGATCGGAGCCCCAGCGATTAAACTGGGACTCCGATCGGAACTCTCCAATGCCACCAATGATGGGGGGGGGGGTGATTTTAATTAGGGGGGGGGGAGAGGGGAGGCCGCACTGGCCACCAATGAATTTAATACAGGGAAGGGAGGGAGGGGCCGCACTGGCCACCAATGAATTTAAAACTGGGGAGGGAGGGGGGTCTGCCCCCTGCTGCCTGGCAGCACCTGATCTCTTACAGGGGACTATGATACGCACAATTAACCCCTCAGGTGCTGCCAGGCAGCAGGGGGCAGTCATGTACACAGTTCTTAGCATATTCTAACTTGAAGCGTCCCCATCACTATGGGAACGCCTCTGTGTTAGAATATACTGTCGGATCTGAGTTTTCCCGATCTAACTCAAATCCGATGGCTAAAGACCCCGACTGACGAAGCTGAGGCGAAACGCGCGTCGGGGTCTTTTGCCTGTCCTGTGCCTGTTGTCTCTGCCCTCAATCATGTCTCATGGTATGTTGTGATTTTCCATCGGATATCCACGAATGAGTTTTTTGCTTACAGCCTCCATTTGAAGGTCTGGTGCATGGGGTCTCATTTATTTTGAGGATCCCATATGGACATTACCTTATGCCTATATTTCCACTTGTGTAACATTAGTATCCAGCGCTTGAGACTCATCCTGCAGTTAAGGTGATGATCACAGTTATTATTATTTTTTAGTGGTTTGTATTTTATAACCCTCCTTTTTTCTGTGAATCACCATACTGCATACTCTATACACTCCTGACATGTGCTCCATCTTTTGGCGGGTTATGAAGACACCGGCCGGGGGACTGTGGCATCTGGGGTTTTCTGCTGACTCTTCAAACCTTTTTTTGTTATCTTAAATATCCCAATAACTATGAATTGTTTAAATATATTGGGCATTCATTTGTTGTTTGTCAGACAACACTTTAGGTTCATATAGTTGTTTTCTTGTTTGCCCTAGATTATGACATTATAAGGGAGGCTTTTTTCTTGTTTGGTTACAAGTTTAAGAAAGTGTCTGCGCAGGGGCGGATTGGCCATAGACCTTACAGGGAAATTTCCCAGTGGGTCAATGCCCAGTGGAAGTTTTTGGGGATGTATTTTGTGCTGCTGGCGGTATTTTGTGATGAACTTTGGTATTTGGCTCTGTTGGGTGGCACAATGTGCCACAATATGGTATTCCTGGCCCTGCCTTCCATCAGTTTGGACCCAACTACAAAACGGGGCCACTTTTTGTATTTTTTCCAGGGCCACTTTAAGTTCCCAGTCCGCCCCTGTGTCTGCGCCTAGAATCTGTCTAAACGGTGGCTCAATTTGGAACAGTTTGGTGCAATTAAGGTTTCTCCCATTTTTTCCATATTGCTCAAATGTGGTGAAACTAACTTAGTGGGACTTGGGCGTGGCCTAAGATGAACCTGCATCAAAATTGAGGCACAATTCTGGGGATCATTTACTTATATCGCTATGCCAGTTCTTGACATAAAAAAAGTCACAAGATCCCTTTTTGCAACTTTTTAAACAACCCATGCGACAATATTTGGTCTCATTGGTGTTCTTGCCACTTGAGAGTGATGGGGGTCGGGACATCAGGGCCGGCAAATTTATTAACATTTACTGCTGGAAACAGGAGTAAAAGAGGAGTAAAAGCTGCTCCAGTCAGCGGCTGGCATAGTTTTTACTCCAGTCGCACAGACTGCCGGAGGTGCATCAAATTTATGATGAGGCCTGTGCTAAAGGCGCTAAATTAGGCACTTTCCCCAGCAGCGCAGGGGCCATTAAAGGGAAACGTAAAAAGTTGGTAAATGACCCCCCACTGTCTCATAATTAGCCAACCAATAGTTGGTATATAGTCGGAGAAAAGTGTCCGTCCCTGCACCACAGTTATCCTCCAGCCAGAGCCCCTGAGATAAATCTGCTGTAGGTCTAGACAGCCTGGGGACATTGGCTAAAGCTTGTATGCCACAACTGTAGTGTAAAAAAGTCATAAGCTATGGCGTAAGCCATATTTTCTCCATAATTTGAGACTTTTTAAGTTTCATGACACTTTTCTGAAGTGGCAAGAAAAGTGGTGGTGCTTAGAGAGGAGGCTGGGCTGCCTCCTGCTAAGGCTACAGGCAGGGCTCCCTAGGAATATCGTGAAACCTCCGTTGGCTCCAATGTTAAATCATTGCAGTCTATAGGAGAAAGAATCAGACGATCAAATGTTAAAGGGAACCTGTCACCGGGATTTTGTGTATAGAGTTGAGGACATAGGTTGCTAGATGGCCCCTAGCACATCTGCAGTATCCAGTCCCCATAGCTCTGTGTGCTTTTATTGTGTAAAAAACCCAATTTTATACATATGCAAATTACCCTGAGATGTGTCCTGTCCCTGACTCATCTCAGGGACAGGACTCATCTCAGGTTAATTTGCATATGTATCAAATCATTTTTTTACACAATAAAAGCACACAGACCTATGGGGACTGGGTATTGCGGATGTGCTAGCGGCCATCTAGCAACCCATGTCCTCAGCTCTATACACAAAATCCCGGTGACAGGTTCCCTTTAAAGTCCCCCAGCTTGACTTTAAATAAGTGGGGGGAAAAAAGAAGAGAAAAGTTTATTCACATAAAAAAATTTAAATCACCTCCTTTCTCCATATTAAAAGTAAATAAACATTAAAATAAAGATTATTGGCATCGCCACATCCCAAAACCGTCATACATATTTGTCCAGTGCAATGAACGCCTAAACGGAAAAAGTTGAAATGGCCGATTCACAGTTTTTTTTTCCATTACTTCACACACCAACCCCCCCCCCCCCCCCCAAATTATTATTTTTTTCAAATGACAATGCAAAGAAAAAAATCACTATTAAATGTGGTATCGCTGTAATCGTACAGAAAATGAAGGTAAACCCATAAAACTATGGCAGAATTGTTTTATTTATTTTTTTGAGTTTCTCCCTCATTTGGAATTTTTTTTTTCAGCTTCCCACTACAATAACGTCTTATGCAATATTAAGTAGTGGCACTAAAAAGTATAACTTCTAAGTACAAAACAAGCCCTCATACAGTTATGTGAACAGAAAAAATAAAAACAGTTATTGGTCTAGTTGGGAGTAAAAAACAAAAACGGAAAATCGCGGGGTCCTTAAAGGGCTATAACAAGTTATTCCCTATGGATTTCTATGGGAGCACAGGAGATGGCCGAGTACAGCTCTCTAGCAGTGTATACTTTGTCAATCTCAGCTCAATCACAGTGTGGGAGATTTATCATAACTGGTGAAAAGGAAAACTGACAAACAAACAAAGGAAATATGAAAATGAAAGGTGGAATCTGATTGTTTGCTATGGACAACTAAGCCAATTTTTCTTTACTCCAGTTTTGATAAATCTCCCCCATTAAGTTTTCCAGATGTTTTTATTTCATATTCCGCTAGTGTATTATATTCTGATTACTTAAGTTTTACTGAATCTTTTTCCATAAAACTACAGTGAGGAACAGAGGTATTTGAACACCCTGCGATTTTGCAAGTTCTCCCACTTAGAAATCATGGAGGGTCTGAAATTCACATTGTAGGTGCTCTGAGAGACAGAATATAAAAAAAATATTCAGTAAATCACATTGTATGATTTTTAAAGAATCTATTTGTCTTGCACTGCTGAACATAAGTATTTGAACACCTGAGAAACAGCAAGAATTCTGTCTCTCAAAGACTTGTTACTGTGCCTTTAAAAAGTCCACCTCTACCCCACAGTCAGTCAGACGCCAACTATTACCATGGGCAAGACCAAAGAGCTGTCAAAAGACACGAGAGACAAAGATGTGGACCTCCACAAGGCTGGAAAGGGCTACGGGGCAATTGCCAAGCAGCTTGGTGAAAATAGATCAACTGTTGGAGCAATTGTTAGAAAATGGAAGAGGCTAAAGACGACTGTCAGTCTCCCTCGGACTGTTGCTCCATGCAAGATCTCACCTTGTGGGGTATCACTGATGATAAAAAAGGTGAGGAATCAGCCCAGAACTACAAGGGAGGAGCTGGTCTGGTCAAGGACATGAAGAGAGCTGGGACCACAGTTTCAAAGGTCACTGTCGGTAGAACACTATGCCGTCATGGTTTCAAATCATGCATTGCACGGAAGGTTCCCCTGCTCAAGTCATCACATGTCCACGCCCGTCTGAAGTTTGCCAATGACCATCTGGATGATCCAGAGGAGGCATGGGAGAAAGTCATGTGGTTTTTGGTCTAAACTTCACTTGTCGTGTTTGGAGGAAAAAGAAGGATGAGTTGCATCCCAAGAACACCATCCCTACTGTAAAGCATGGGGGTGGTAACATCGTGCTTTGGGGGTGCTTTTCTACGAAGGGACAGGACGACTGCACTGTATTAGGAGAGGATGAATGGGGCCAATTAGGTCTCCTGCACACGACCGTTTTGTTTTCCCGTTTACTGGCCGTTTTTTGCGTTCCGTATACGGAACCATTCACTTCAATGGTTCCGCAAAAAAAAGGAATGTACTCCGTATGCATTTCGTTTCCGTATTTCCATTTTTCTGTTCCGTTTAAAGATAGAACATGTCCTATTATTGCCCCCAAATCACGTTTCGTGGCTCCATTCAAGTCAATGGGTCCGCAAAAAAAATGGAACACATACGGAAATGCATCCGTATGTCTGCTGTTTCTGTTCCATTTTTTGCAGAACCATCTATTGAAAATGTTATGCCCAGCCCAATTTTTTCTATGTAATTCCTGTATACTGTATATGCCATACGGAAAAAATGGACCGGAAAAACGGAACAGAAATGGAAACAACGGAAACAAAAAACAGAACAACGGATCCGTGAAAAACGGACCGCAAAACACTGAAAAAGCCATACGGTCGTGTGCAGGAGGCCTTATTGTGAGATTTTGAGCAACAACCTCCTTCCCTCAGTCAGAGCATTGAAGATGGGTCGTGGCTGGGTCCTCCAACATGATAACAACCTGAAGCACACAGCCAGGATAACCAAGGAGTGGCTCCGTAAGAAGCATATCAAGGTTCTGGAGTGGCCTAGCCAGTCTCCAGACCTAAATCCAATAGAACCAGTGGCGTACACACAATCCATGGGGCCCCAGTGCGAAACTGATCCATGAGGCCCCCTCCCCGTCGACGCCCCCCCACCTGCCTTCACCCCCCGCCGCGCGCACGTGTATGTATGTGTGTGTATATATATATATATATATATATATATAATAGACTGTATATCACTATATACAAGAGGATGATATACGGTATAACATCTTCTTGTATATAGTGATATAGTGGACCACGCTGATGATATAACCTGGGTATCTCCTGTATATAATTATATATGTACAGCTGGTATACATTATACATCTTGTATACACTACGTGCAGAATTATTAGGCAAATGAGTATTTTGACCACATCATCCTCTTTATGCATGTTGTCTTACTCCAAGCTGTATAGGCTCGAAAGCCTACTACCAATTAAGCATATTAGGTGATGTGCATCTCTGTAATGAGAAGGGGTGTGGTCTAATGACATCAACACCCTATATCAGGTGTGCATAATTATTAGGCAACTTCCTTTCCTTTGGCAAAATGGGTCAAAAGAAGGACTTGACAGGCTCAGAAGAGTAAAAAATAGTGAGATATCTTGCAGAGGGATGCAGCACTCTTAAAATTGCAAAGCTTCCGAAGCGTGATCATCGAACAATCAAGCATTTCATTCAAAATAGTCAACAGGGTTGCAAGAAGCGTGTGGAAAAACCAAGGCGCAAAATAACTTCCCATGAACTGAGAAAAGTCAAGCGTGCAGCTGCCAAGATGCCACTTGCCACCAGTTTGTCTATATTTCAGAGCTGCAACATCACTGGAGTGCCCAAAAGCACAAGGTGTGCAATACTCAGAGACATGGCCAAGGTAAGAAAGGCTGAAAGACGACCACCACTGAACAAGGCACACAAGCTGAAACGTCAAGACTGGGCCAAGAAATATCTCAAGACTGATTTTTCTAAGGTTTTATGGACTGATGAAATGAGAGTGAGTCTTGATGGGCCAGATGGCTGGATTGGTAAAGGGCAGAGAGCTCCAGTCCGACTCAGACGCCAGCAAGGTGGAGGTGGAGTACTGGTTTGGGCTGGTATCATCAAAGATGAGCTTGTGGGGCCTTTTTGGGTTGAGGATGGAGTCAAGCTCAACTCCCAGTCCTACTGCCAGTTTCTGGAAGACACCTTCTTCAAGCAGTGGTACAGGAAGAAGTCTGCAAGGTAAGAAAAACATGATTTTCATGCAGGACAATGCTCCATCACACGCGTCCAAGTACTCCACAACGTGGCTGGCAAGAAAGGGTATAAAAGAAGAAAATCTAATGACATGGCCTCCTTGTTCACCTGATCTGAACCCCATTGAGAACCTGTGGTCCATCATCAAATGTGAGATTTACAAGGAGGGAAAACAGTACACCTCTCTGAACAGTGTCTGGGAGGCTGTGGTTGCTGCTGCACGCAATGTTGATGGTGAACAGATCAAAACACTGACAGAATCCATGGATGGCAGGCTTTTGAGTGTCCTTGCAAAGAAAGGTGGCTATATTGGTCACTGAATTGTTTTTGTTTTGTTTTTGAATGTCAGAAATGTATATTTGTGAATGTTGAGATGTTATATTGGTTTCACTGGTAAAAATAAATAATTGAAATGGGTATATATTTGTTTTTTGTTAAGTTGCCTAATAATTATGTACAGTAATAGTCACCTGCACACACAGATATCCCCCTAAAATAGCTAAAACTAAAAGCAAACTAAAAACTACTTCCAAAAATATTCAGCTTTGATATTAATGAGTTTTTTGGGATTATTGAGAACATGGTTGTTGTTCAATAATAAAATTAATCCTCAAAAATACAACTTGCCTAATAATTCTGCACTCCCTGTATAGTGATATGGAGCATGCTGGTATTACCTGGTATCTCCTTATATGATTATATATGTACAGATGGTATAAGTTATACATATTAATATACCAGAAGATGTATAACTTATACCAGGCCAGCTCACATATAATAATATACAGAACATACCAAGGCCAGATAGTAACAATTACCTGCTGGGCTGGCTCAGGCTGAAAGCTGCTGAATCGACCTGCTGAAAGTCAGTGGCAACAGGCAAGGGTGAATGCTAGAGGCTGGCTGGGCTCAGTGTGGGCTCTGGCTGTATGAATAAGTGCTGCTCCTGGGCCTGGTTCAGGCTGGCAGAAATGTCTGGCAGAGAGAGAATGAGGCAAGGTGGGGTGACTGACTGTAGTACAGAGTCAGACTACTGGGCAAGTGGATAGTGGCAGACTAGCAGTGGCTCCCGCGCTCCTCTGTTCCCAACTTCCTGCCGGACCTGCAGCGCTGATAACTTTGTTACATCACGTAAGCGCGCAGTGTGATCCGGACATGCTGCCAGGCCCTGCCCCCTGCCATTGGTACTTTAAGTGACCATGCCTGAGCAGGACCCGCCATCCCATCATCCATAACAACAAAAAAGAGGGACTTCTGGACATCCGTCCTGGCCTTGCGCCGGACCAGGAGTCTAATAACCGGACGTCTGGTCATCCTAAGAGCAGCAATGGCAGAGAGACTGAAGCCAGCAGCAACCATTTCAGTCAGATTAGAGCCAAAGCTGCAGAGTGGCTGTAATATGACTAAAATGGCTGCTGCTGGCCTCAGTGAGTCTCTCTGCCACTGCAGAGAGACCTCATATCAGCCAACTCAGCCCCCATCAGACCTCAGATCAGCCCAAAGACCTCAGATCAGCCCAAAGACCCCCATTCAGCCCCTATCAGACCTCAGATCAGCCCAAAGACCCCCACTCAGCCCCCATCAGACCTCAGATTAGCCCAAAGGCCCCCATCAGACCCCCACTCAGCCCCCATTAGACTGCAGATCAGCCAAAAGACCCACAGTCAGCCCCCATCAGACCTCAGATCAGCCCAAAGACCCACACTCAGCCACCATCAGACCTCAGATCAGCCCAAAGGCTCCCATCATCATCAGACCCCCACTCAGCCCCATCTGACCTCAGATCAGCGCAAAGACCCCCAGTAAGCCCCCATCAGACCTCAGATCAGCCCAAAGACCCCCATGAGACTCCCACTCAGCCCCATCAGACCCTTAGATCAGCCCAAAGACTCCCACTCAGCCCCCATCAGAACTCAGATTACCTCAAAGACCCCCAGGTCCCCTAGTCAGCCCCCATCAGACCTCAGATCAGCCCAAAGACCCCCATGAGACCCCCACTCAGCCCCATCAGACCTCAGATCAGCCCAAAGACCCCCAGTCAGCCCCCATCAGACCTCAGATCAGCCCAAAGACCCCCACTAAGCCCCCATAAGACCTCAGATCAGCCCAAAGACCCCTACTCAGCCCCCATCTGCTCACATCAATCAGCGGCGGCAGCGCAGAGTGATCCCCATTCCCCTAGGCCCCAATACTTACCTGTTCTGCGCCACAGGGATACTCTTCCTCTTCGGGCCTCCGGCAGAAGTCGCGCTCTGCATCTCTGTATGTCTTCCCAGCCAGCGCTGCACTGTCATCTGACAGCGTGCAGCATCATAGTGCGCGCACCTTGTCCTGGCGCTGTACACGCTCAGGACAGTGAAGCGCGACCGGGGAGGGTAAGTATAATAAAGGGGCGGGCATGAGGAGCTCTGGGCGGCGGGCCCGGCCCCCGGGTACACACAGCAATACAGCAGGGCGGGGCCAGGAGAGTGCCGAGCCTGGTCGCAACAGCGACCCCTGTATGTACGCCACTGAATAGAACATTTTTGGAGGGAGCTGTGTGGAGGAGCGGGCCAAAATCCCTGTGGCAGTGTGTGCAAACCTGGTCAAGAACTACAGCAAATGTTTGACCTCTATAATTGCAAACAAAGTCTTCTGTACCAAATATTAAAATCGCAGGGTGTTCAAATACCTCTGTTCCTCACTGTATATATCAATAGAGATGTCGCGAACATAAAACTTTCCGTTCGCGGACGGCGACCGCGAATTTCCGCAAAGGTTTACGAACGTGCGAACCGCCATAGACTTCAATAGACAGGCGAATTTTAAAACCCACAGGGACTTTTTCTGGCCACAATAGTGATGGCAAAGTTGTTTCAAGGGGACTAACACCTGGACTGTGGCATGCCGGAGGGGGATCCATGGCAAAACTCCCATGGAAAATTACGTAGTTGACGCAGAGTGTGGTAAGTTGAATTCGCAATGCGATTAATATAACCTGCATTAATCGCAATGCGATTACAACTTAGATCTGAGTTCCTAATGGTTGTATTGCTAGAATTGATGAATATAGCACTATATTCTCAATCTTCATTATATTCTAGCAATACAACCATTAGGAACCCAGCTCTAAGTTGAATTCGAAATGCGATTAATATAACCTGTATTAATCGCATTGCTGATTACAACTTAGATCTGAGTTCCTAATGGTTGTATTGCTAGAATTGACGAACATGTCTATATATCTGAATATATACTCATTTGTCAACTTCACAGTGACAGACCAAACTCTGACAGACCAAACCCCCCTGTTTAACGCACTGCAAACAACCACAAACAGTCCATTTGCACAACCGCAAACTCCCCATTTGCACAAGGTTGGATACCAAGCTATCCATGTCCCGTTCCTTGTCCTCACTGACGTCATTGAAGGACTCTTCCTCCACCCAGCCACGTACAACACTAAGGGTCCCCGAAAGGTGACAACAAGCCCCCTGGGACGCCTGCTGTGGTTGGTCTTCCACCTCCTCAAAGCCACCTTCCTCCTCTGACTCCTCTTCTTCAGACTCCTCTCTCTGCATTGCCTCTCTCTGCGTTATTATAAGGTGTGTTAAGTAGTACTATTCCTATCAGTTTAATCCCTGTTACGTCCCCTATCAGGGGCGTGTATATGGCATCGATTTTAGGAACCGGAAGATGTAAAAAGATGCTTGGTCGGTCCTCCTACTTCAAATTTGGGGCACTGCGCGTGCAATCGAATGTGCCACCAGATATGAGCGGTGTGTAAAGTAGTACTATTCTTATCAGTTCAATCCCTGTTACGTCCCCTATCAGGGGACGTGTATATGGCATCGATTTTAGGAATCAGGAGATGGAAAAAAATGCTTGGTCGGTCCTTCTAATTTAAATTTGGGGCACTGCGCGTGCAATCGAATATGCCACCAGATAGGAGTGGTGTGTTAAGTAGTACTATTCTTATCAGTTTAATCCCTGTTACGTCCCCTATCAGGGGACGTGTATGGAATCGATTTTAGACAACCACAAATAGTTGTCAATAGTTGACACACTCATGACATAAATTTTATACCTCTATGCGTCAATCTTGGTGTAGTGATGAATGTGTTCGTGCGCACGTTTGGGAGATTGCAGGCGATGGGGTTTTTTCAAAGCCTATGGTCATGCTGAGGTAGTTCAGTGACCCAGAAAACAATGATTCTGCAGTGTGGGCCCATTGTTGGCCTAGTAGGCTTTAATGATCACCTTAGATGATCACAAAGAAATGTTTTTTCTATGCAAAAGTATCCAGCCGATCGCTTTTGGTCTGTTCACAATGAAGCAACGACATTATCATCTGGGGTGTGCCAACATTGCCATTGCCAACACACTCATAGAGGTGGTCGTTTCGTTGTGATACGCAAGCCCCTTCACCACAACAAGGTAACGATCACAAAGGGGAATTGACACATGTATGTGCCTTTTTTTTTTGTTTGGTTTTTGAAGCCACAGTGCCGCACCAGAGGCCAGAAAAATTAGGCATGTACACATGCCTGAAAAATTAGGTATTGTTGCAGCCGCTGCTGCACAGAAAAATTGATGTTTGTTTCCCAGGCAGAAAGTGCCCTAAAACATTGCGGCTTGAACTCTAGTTGGTAGCGGATAAGTCACGCAAGTCATCTGGCATTCAGAGATAAAATACAGCAGCGTTTTTAGCCCAAGGAAGCTCATCTCATCACCAGGCCTTTTTTAGTCGAATGTATCGCCCACTCATTCCTCATTCATCTTAATAAAGGTGAGGTAATCTAGACTTTTTTGACCTAGGCGACTTCAGTGACAATACCTCCTGCTGCACTGAAGGTCCTTTCTGACAGGACACTTGAAGCGGGGCAGGCCAGAAGTTCTATCGCAAATTGGGATAGCTCAGGCCACAGGTCAAGCCTGCAAACCCAGTAGTCAAGGGGTTTATCGCTCCTCAGAGTGTCGATATCTGCAGTTAAGGCGAGGTAGTCTGCTACCTGTCGGTCGAGTCGTTCTCTGAGGGTGGATCCAGAAAGGCTGTGGCGATGCATAGGAGTTAAAAAGCTCTGCATGTTCTCCATCAACAACACGTCTGTAAAGCGTACTGTCCTTGCCGGCGTGGTTGTGGTAGGAAGAGGATTACTTTCACCTCTTCCCCTGTTAGATTCCCGTTGTGCTGTGACATCACCCTTTTACGCTGTGTAAAGCATACTTTTTAATTTATTGTGGAACTGCTGCATCCTTTCCGACTTGCGGTAATTCGGTAACATTTCAGGCACTTTCTGCTTATACCGGGGGTCTAGTAGTGTGGACACCCAGTACAGGTCGTTCTCCTTCAGCCTTTTTATATGAGGGTCCCTCAACAGACACGACAGCATGAAAGAACCCATTTGCACAAGGTTGGATGCCGAGCTACTCATGTCCCGTTCCTCGTCCTCAGTGATCTCACTGAAGGTATGTTCTTCCCCCCAGCCATGTACAACACCACGGGTACCAGATGGGTGACAACGAGCACCCTGGGATGCCTGTTGTGATTGGTCTTCCTCCTCCTCCTCAAAGCCACATTCCTCCTCTGACTCCTCTTCCTCACACTCCTCTTCCGGCATTGCCGCAGGTCCAGCAAGCAATGCTGATAAGGCTGTTTCTGGTGGTGATGGGGACCACAACTCTTCCTTTTCACACTCATCTACGGCCTGATCCAGCACTCTTCGCAGGGCACACTCCAGGAAGAAAATAAATGGGATGATGTTGCTGATGGTGCCTTCAGTGCGACTGACTAGGTTTGTCACCTCCTCAAAAGGACGCATGAGCCTACAGGCATTGCGCATGAGCGTCCAGTAACGTGGCAAAAAAATTCCCAGCTCCGCAGAGGCTGTCCTAGCACCCCGGTCATACAAATACTTATTGACGGCTTTTTCTTGTTGGAGCAGGTGGTCGAACAATAGGAGTGTTGAATTCCAACGTGTCGGGCTGTCGCAAATCAAGCGCCTCACTGGCATGTTGTTTCGGCGCTGAATGTCTGAAAAGTGCGCCATGGCCGTGTAGGAATGCCGGAAATGGCCACACACCTTCCTGGCCTGCTTGAGGACGTCCTGTAAGCCTGGGTACTTATGCACAAAGCGTTGTATGATCAGATTACACACATGTGCCATGCACAAAACTTGCCAAAATTCAGCAATGCCGCTAACAAATTGCTTCCGTTGTCACACACCACTTTGCCGACCTCCAGCCACTGATCCACCTGTGCGTTCAGGGCGGACAGGAGTGCTGGTCCGGTGTGACTCTCTGCTTTCAGGCAAGTCAACCCCAAGACGGCGTGACACTGTCGTATCCGGGATGTGGAATAGCCCCTGGGGAGCTAAGAGGGTGCTGTTGATGTGGAGCAAGATGCAGCAGCAGAAGAGGACTCAGCCGGGGAGGTTATGGAAGAGGATGGAGTAGGAGGAGTAGAGGAGGTGGCAGCAGGCCTGCCTGCAAGTCGTGGCGGTGTCACCAACTCCTCTGCAGAGACACGCATTCCATGCTTGGCAGCCGTGAGCAGGTTTACCCAATGGCGGGTGGTTGAGAGGGGGCAAGGAGGACAGCAGTGGTTGACGTGGCTGAATATTCTGGACCAGGAGGAGGATGGTGGCTTTGAGTTTGTGTGCTGCTTTTACTCATGTGTTGATCCCATAGGTGTTTGTGATGTGCCTTCGCAAAACAGTTGTACCTAGGTGGGTGTTGGATTTCCCACTACTCAGTTTCTTTTGGCACAGGTTGCAAATGGCATCGCTGTTATCAGAGGCAGACACACAAAAAAAATGCCCCACTGCTGAGTTTTGCAATGACGGCATTCTGGTGTTGGCAACAGCATGCGTTGATTGGCGTGCTGTCTGGCTGACCCCGGGTGCCGATACATGCTGTCTGACTGTGCCACTAGCTCCTTGCAAAACCTCCCCCTGCTTCCAACTCGTCTCGTCCTCCTCTCTGTCTCCCCATCTGAACTTTCCCCCTGTTCTTCTTCTCTTCAAGCGGGCACCCACGTGACATCCACGGACACATCGTCATCATCAACCGCTTCACTTGTATCTGACAACTCAGCAAAGGAAGCAGCAGCGGGTACAACATCAAGCATCATCACACCGTACGTCCATCTGTGTAATGCTGCCTGACTGAGACATATCCCTGTTATCTACATCCTCTTGCAATAATGGTTGCGCATCACTCATTTCTTCCAACTGATGTGTAAATAACTCCTCTGACAGATCAAGTGAAGCGGCTGTGGTGCTAGTGTTGCTGGTGGCGGCAGGCGGGTGAGTGGTAACTTTAGAGGTGTCTAAAGCTGAGCTGGAGGAGGATGGTGCGTCAAGGAAGCTGTAGAAGATTGGGTGTCCTGTGTTAGCCAGTCAACTATGTCCTCAGAACTTTTCGAGTTCAGGGTACGTGGCCTCTGAACACTGGGCATTATTCTAGGGCCAAAGGGAATCACAGCACCACGACCACGACGGCCCCTGCGGGGTGGCCTGCCTCTGCCTGTCATTTTTTTTAGATGAGTTAAGTTGTACTATGCGTGCAAGCTACTGTGACACCAGATATGAATGGCGCTGATGTGACACTATGCACTGGCACTGGGCCTTAGACACACAAACACGTGTGTAACTGACTGCTAGTTATTTAGTCAAAAATGTTGTTTTTCTTTAAATATAATCGAATGTGACACCAGATATTAATAGCGCTGAAGTGACACTATGCACTGCACTGGGCCGTAGACACACAAACACGTGTGTAACTGACTGCTAGTTATTCAGTCAAAAATGTTGTTTTTCTTTAAATATAATCGAATGTGACACCAGATATGAATGGCGCTGAAGTGACACTATGCACTGGCACTGGGCCTTAGACACACAAACACGTGTGTAACTGACTGCTAGTTATTCAGTCAAAAATTTTGTTTTTCTTTAAATGTAATTGAATGTGACACCAGATATAAGTTGCGCTGGTGACACTATGGACTTGCAGGGCTGTGAGCCTGACACACACGCTGGCAGGCAGGCAGGCAACTGCAATTTGATTACACAGGAGAAAAAAAAAAAAAAGCAGACAGATGTTCTAGCCCTAAAAAGGGCTTTTTGGGGTGCTGTCCTTACAGCAGAGATCAGATGAGTCTTTCAGGACTGTAGTGGACACTGAATACACTGGCCTAGCTATCGATTTCCCTATTAAATCAGCAGCTACACTGTCCCTCCTCTCACTAAGAATGCAGCTTCCGAATGAATCTAAAATGGATGCTGTCCAGGAGGTGGGAGGGTCTGGGAGGGAGGGTCTGCTGCTGATTGGCTGGAATGTGTCTGCTGACTGTGAGGTACAGGGTCATTAGGAACCCAGCTCTAAGTTGAAATCGCAATGTGATTAATATAACCTGTATTAATCGCATTGCGATTACAACTTAGATCTGAGTTCCTAATGGTTGTATTGCTAGAATTGACGAATATAACGAATATAGCACTATATTCTCAATCTTCGTTATATTCAAGCAATACAACAACCATTAGGAACCCAGCTCTAAGTTGAATTCGCAATGCGATTAATATAACCTGTATTAATCGCATTGCGATTACAACTTTGCCAAATTTGTGATACTGCAGCTTCCGAATGAATCTAAAATAGATGCTGTCCAGGAGGTGGGAGGGTCTGGGAGGGAGGGTCTGCTGCTGATTGGCTGGAATGTGTCTGCTGACTGTGAGGTACAGAGTCAAAGTATACACAATGATGACGAATAGGGGGCGGATCGAACATTGCATATGTTTGCCCGTTGCGGCGAACGCGAACAAGCTATGTTCGCCGGCGAATAGTTCGGGACATCTCTATATATCAATCTGCTCAGCTACTCCTGCTCCATAACATGCTGCCTGCAAATCGGACAGCAAAATGACAGGTTCCATTGCAAATATTACTCAAATTGAGATATATTATATAATAATATATAAAATATAGAATGCTGATATACAATAAATATATATATAATAAAATCTTGATGGTAAGAGATTGTGTCCAAAATGTTTGCAGACTGCATCAGCTGGAGCTAAGACCTCTACCATGTACAGAACAGATATGTCCACTGATCTCATGCACTAAGCGACAGACGAGCTTTCTACCATGTCGTTCGCTGTACTCTTGCTGATTACATTAGCCTCAGTTTATGGCTTGAAGCATAGGCTTTCACCTAATCGCCACTTTCCCGGCAAGGCTGGCCACATGGTTTCCTTCATTGGATAAATCCAATCCATTTGACCCTGCGTCTCGCACTGATTTAATTTAGCACGGACAATGGGCATAACATTAATGTCTATCACATTGGTATTTTTACGATCGTCACCAGTCCTGCAAATAATCTAATAGGAGAATAATATATTTTAAAGGCAGCGGTTTTATAACTATATTAGAGGTCAATTATTTCCCAATATGTTTTTATTTTATTCTGTGAGTCTTTAGGAAGAGAGATTAGTCCTGGGTAACAGTCTCCAGTCTCTAAGGCAACCTATTTGGATTTATAGCCTTTTCTGTCATGATCACAGCTTTGTAGTTGTCATCTATTGAGTCGTGCATGGCTCCTTAATGTCTCTGTAGGCACTCTGTGTGCCTCCATACGGCACCATATTATAAAGATATTGGGACTGATAGAGTAATAGTGCTGCTCAAAGTCCCAACCAATAGTAATAATTCTCTCCCAGAGTACCCTTGTTAGAAAATGTGCCCTCTGCAGTGCCTCCAGTAGTGATAATGCTCCCTATTAGTAGCAGTGCCCTCCTTATTGTGCATAATATTAATAATGATAATACCCCTATAGTGCCCCCAGTATAGTTCCCGCCAGTAGTAATAAGACCATGTATAGTACCCACAGTATTTATAATGGCCCCCTGTAGTGCCCCCAGTATTTATAATGACCCCCTGTAGTGCCCTCAGTATTTATAATGGCTCACAGTAGTGCCCCCAGTATTTATAATGGCCCCCAATAGTGCCCCAGTATTTATAATGGCCCCCATTAGTGCCCCAGTATTTATAATGGTCCCCTATGTAGTGCCCCCAATATTTATAATGGCTCCCAGTAATGCCTCAGTATTTATAATGGTTCACTATAGTGTCACAATATTTATAATGGCTCCCAGTAGTGCCCCCAGTATTTATAATGGCCCCAATAGTGCCCCAGTGCTTATAATGCCCCCATGTTGCGCCCCCAGTATTTGTAATGGCCTCCTGTAGTGCCCCAGTATTTATATTGGACCCCCTGTATTGACCCCAGTTTTTATAATGGCCCCTAGTAGTGCACTGGCCCTGGCTATTTTGCCCCCCCCCCCCCCCCATTGTATGCCCCAAGTTTTTATAATGGCCCCCCTTTAGTGTACCCAGGTTTTACAATAGCATCCAGTAGTGCCTTAATATTTATAATATACCCCCTTTAGTGCTCCCAGTATTTATAATGACCCCCCTGTAGTGCCCCCAGTATATTAAATGGCCCCCAGTAGTGTTCCCAGTATTTATAATGGCCACAGTGGTGCCCCCAGTATTTATAATGGCCACCATGTAGTGTCCCCATTATTTATAATGGTCTCCAGTACTAACCCCGGTATTTATAATGGACTGCTCCCTTCCTATGGATATGGCTCCTTGGACTGTGCAGCTTTATCCACTCTATGCAGACTGAGGCCTGCTCCTTGCCTGCGCTGCCAGTAGGGTGCACATGCTGCCAATGGCTCTTAAGTTGCCAGTGTGTGTACCTTAATCTTCCTCAGCCTATGGCTGTCTGCACCTGGATATTTAATGCACCTTACTCTGTGGGGGGTTGCCTGAGCAATAGGTGTCTAGTTTCCTGCAAATGTGCTCTGTTTGTCTTGCTCCCTTTTCCATCTACCAATTTCGGCCTGTCTCTGGATTGATCTGAAAGGTAGTTGCCTTGTGGTTGCCCTGCAGTGGAGTAGAGATACCTGTATTGGGGTTAAATCAAGGGGGCTACTGCTTTGTAACAGAAACCCATTGTTAACATTGCTTCTAGGAAAGAAGTCATCTATAATACATACAGGTGAAACTTGAAAAATTTGAATATCGTGCAAAGTTAATTTATTTCAGAAATGCAGCTTAAAAGGTGAAACTAACAGATGAGACTCATTACATGCAAAGCGAGATATTTCAAGCCTTTATTTGTTACAATTTGGATGATTATGGCTTATAGCTTATGAAAACCCCAAAGTCACAATCTCAGGTACCCTTTACTCAGGGGGTATGGATTAATTATGTAAAATACAAGAAAAAGAACTGGATCGCACATCCTCAAAACTATGCTTTTATCTAACTGCTTCTCAGCAGGATTAACATAGCTTCTCAGCAGGATTTACCTACCCCTATGCTGCATGCTGTACATGAGGCATTAGTATACAATTTGATCAAAAAGCATAGGCCCACTCACCGTGACAAGGTTGCCTCTTTGAATGGGACCCTACTCTAAATTTGGCGCAGCGCTGCGCGGCGACCACCCACGCCGCAGCACCACCCCAGCAGGCAGCAGGACCCAGCAGCCAAACAGTGTCCCCCATTGTCTGGCAAAAGCCACCCTGGCACTGGGCCCCATCAACCCACCAGGACAAAACCAAAGGAACAATGGCCGCCACGCAGCACTGCACCATGTGAACAGGCGTGTGTCAAGGAACCATGAACCAGACGTACAACAAGAGATGAGTGGAAATAAGAAGGCTTTATTGAAAATAAAGCTGTAAGGCAAAAGTCCAAACGGATGGCTAAACCGAAGCAGGGTCTTGCGAAACCAGAGATCAGGAACCAGAAGGGTAATCAGATGAAGCCAGGATCAGGAACCAACAGGGTAGTCAGATGAAGCCAGGATCAGGAATCAGCAGGGTAGTCAGACGAAGCCAGGATCAGGAACCAGAAGCAGCAGCAGTCTTAGGAGCATGTGAGCACAGGAGGACCAAGCAGGGAACTGAAGCCACAGACCTCCTATATATATGAGCTAGGCATCCAGCTCCTCCCAGTGGGAAGGAGGAGCCGCAGGGTGGGAGGCTACAAGAAACCCAGAAACCAAGATGGCCGCCAGCACATGTCAAACGAAGGAGAACAGCAAGGAGGTAAGACCATGACAGTACCTCCTCCTCAAGGGCCCCTCCTCCGCGGAGTAAGGAACGGTTTCTGAGGGAAGCGTGCGTGGAAGGCTCGGAGCAAGGCAGGAGCATGGACATCTGCGGAGGGAACCCAGGAACGCTCCTCTGGACCATAACCACGCCAATGGACCAAAAACTGCACCCGGCCGCGGACCAGGCGTGAGTCCAGGATATTGCTCACCTCATACTCCTCACGATTGCCCACTTGGACCGGACGAGGCCGAGGAATCGAGGAAGTGAAACGATTACACACCAGTGGCTTCAAGAGGGAGACATGAAACACGTTGGAGATCCGCATGCCAGGAGGAAGCGCAAGGGCATAGGCTACCGGGTTTACCCTGCGAAGCACTCGGAAGGGACCAACAAAGCGAGGCGCCAGCTTGGGAGTGGGCACTCGAAGGTTGAGGTTGCGGGTGGACAACCATACGCGGTCTCCGATCTGGTAGGAAGGAGCGGGCGCTCGTCTGCGATCAGCCTGGAGTCTCTGGCGCTGCGCAGAGACCTCAAGGGACCTCTGGATCTGTACTCAAGAAGCACGTAGGACGGAAAGGTGATCCTCCACAGCCGGAATATCCTGGGGAGAGAATACCTCCGGTAACACGGCAGGTTGGAACCCATAATTGGCCATGAAGGGAGACGTCCCAGAGGAAGAGTTCACCGCCGTGTTCCTGGCAAACTCAGCCCAAGGCAGGAGGTCAACCCAATTGTCTTGGTGATCGGAGACATAGCAACGAAGGAATTGCTCCAAGGCCTGATTGGATCATTCTGTGGCCCCATTGGACTGAGGGTGGTAGGCCGATGAGAAAGAGAGATGAATCCCCAACTGGGAGCAAAAGGCGCGCCAGAACCTGGACACAAACTGACTCCCCCGATCCGACACAATCTCCTTGGGCAAACCGTGCAACCGGAAGACCTCCCTGGCAAAAATCGAGGCCAACTCTTGTGCAGAGGGTAACTTCTTGAGAGGTACTGTCACGACCCTTGGTCATGGTCGTGACTCCTTGGGTGCCGCATGCTGTTGCCCGCGGTTTGGGAGTTCGTCAACCGCAGCTGGGGCACTTAGTTGTTTGCCTCAGGTGCGGTTGCCGCGGACAACAAGTGTGCGTGCGGTTGCCCTTGGCAACGGGTTTTGTGTGAATGCCCGTTTGTATGTCTGTGTGCACTTTGTGTTTGTTGTGCACGAGGTGATGTTTTATATGCACCTGGACTCCTCCCTTCACCTGCGGTTGTCCACGGCAATGTCTGGCGATGTTTGCATGCTGTGGAAGTGTCTCGGCCTGTTGGCTGTTCTGGAGGACACGGTTGCCACGCATGCCGTTGCCGTCGGAGACAGGTGAGTGAGGTTGTGTGCTTTCTCCTTTATGTGACTTTCCCTTCTGTGTTGCTGGAAGGGTTAACTCCCTTCCCAGTGTGTGTGACTTCACTGGGTGTGTGCTGATCGTTGGGTGGGGCCTCTTGGCCTATAAAGCCTCAGTCCCTGGCTGGGCTCAGTAGGTTGCTCTCAGCCATGCTGGCTGGAGCAGCCTCCTGTCTCCTCCATCTGCCTGGTGGGGACCATCCTTCTGGTCATAAACCATTGTCAGTTAATACTATGTTTCACGGTGTTATCTAGGTGTGTGTGGGGTTATCTTGTTAGTGCAGCTTATGGTTTCCTGGTTTCCTGTGTAATGTCTGGTGTGTGCTGTGTCCTTTATGTTGCTGTGGACATCAGCACTTGTTCATGGGTTCCAGGTTTGTGTGTCTGTGGCAGGTAAGTGCAGGACTAGTCTCACTTACCTGTCATTTCCATATGTCTGTTGATGTTCCCCCTGTGTTGCTTGGCCGTTGAGACCCCTGCTCCTCCGTGCCTAGGAGGAGTAGGGCGTCTGACTCTGTCCCCTAGTACAGGGCCGACTTGAGGGCTCGTAGGGACTGTAAGGTTCCGGCGTATGAGTCCTCCTACCATCAAGGTCGGCTCATACTGATAGGAGACAGGGTCAGCGTTAGGGACGCAATAGGAGGTGACCTGCTCCCTAACTCTGTGGTCCCGGCCAAGGGGTAACCCCACCATCTCCTGGCACCGCACGGCTGGGGGTTTCCCCCACAACCAGCCGTGACAGGTACACAGTGGCACATTTTGGAAAACCGATCCACTATCATGAGAATGACCGTATGGCCTCGGGATGCAGGGAGGTCCACAATGAAATCCATCCCCAGGTGTGACCATGGACGCTCCCCGGTGGCTATGGGTTGCAAAAGGCCCAACGGAAGGTGCCGAGGGGACTTACTCTGGGCACAAACGGAGCATGCCGCTACATATGCGGCGATGTCGGAACGTAGAGAAGGCCACCAGAACAGACGTGAAACAGCCCAGGACAGCTGATTCTTTCCAGGATGCCCCGCGGCCTTGGAGTTATGGTAGGTTCGCAACAACCGAGTGCGCAACTCCTCAGGCACAAAACACCTGCCGTTGGGTCTCCCAGAGGGAGCACCAGATTGAGCCGCCAAAATCTGCTCACCCAGGGGAGAGGTCAGGCTGGTGCGAATGGCGGCCAGGATCTGATTCGGAGGTATGACCGAAGTCGGAATCGACTCCTCCCCGGACAGCTCGGAGTACTGCCGTGATAAGGCACACAAAAAAGAAAAAATGTAGCAGCACTACAAAAAATGGTGATTTCCTTACTGTGGTGGTGCTCGCCGTGTCAGAAGCCAGTCCTATGCCTCTCCAAATCCAGGTAAAGTTGAAATAAAAACAGCAGCACTCTCCAGCCTTGATCCTTTATACTTTATTTTCACCAAGACAAATGCGACGTTTCGATCAGTGTGATCTTTCTCAAGCAATCTAACATTGTGAACTCAAAATCAAATACTTATACCCTACTGAGCTGGTCATCTGACCTAATCAATTATGCAAATACATTATTAAAAACAACTGTGCATACCACCCCCACTGTTATTCATCTGACAGCGGGGTTAACCTGATCCACCATATTTAAACTTTATCAAATTGTGCATATAAAACTCCATCAACTTACTATGGTGTGAAGTGTGAACCTGGGGAATCCGCCACTGTAGCAATCATAATTATACAAAGAGCCGATCGTCTTATTTACTCCGGCGTCTCTCAATCTCCAGAGCGCCTGCGTCTGTGTGTCGCGCTCATGACGTCGGTCTCAGGACGCCCAGCCAGTGCCATGGAGACCGGGCGCTTCTCATTCCCGTCACCGCCAGGGCAGAGCACGCATGCGCACCTAGTCTCAGCGGCGACGGGATTCAGCGTCCAGTCTCACGTCACCGCGTAGCGTCCCCAGATCCGTCGCCATAGAGATCCCAAACATCATATCCTATGTGGATTTCACAGACCAGACCAGGCTTTCATATTTGTCATTTGTATGTGTTCACCAATCGTAAGGGGCAAATCAGTCCAAATTTATTAAAGTTAGGGGTTGTTTATATATCGATGTTAGTTTGGTTTGAGGGGGCTATAGGTGGCAACGTACCAGGTGTCCACTACTCAACCATATCTTAAGATTAGAGTACCCAGTCATTAAGTTTAGCCTCATGTTGATTAATCCAGGGTCCACAAACACATATACCAAGAGTGACACTACTCAATCCAGTACAATAGGGGTAGTAATCGCCCCTGTCATGGAGTGTGTTTGTGTCCACCCTCGCCAGACTGACATGATGGTACTAATGGCAGTGCGTCTTCCCCTATTACTGGGGTCAACGATTGTAGCCATAGTCCACCCCACATATTTTTTCAAGGAGGTATATCCTCCAAACTGGAGGGACAACCGTCCTATGAAACCAACCATTCAGACTCACATAGTCGGATAATAGGTATCCCCGTCTCCGGGTATACATCCATATTTCCGACCACTGAGTCATCTCAAACACTTCAACCCCCTCCATTATATACAAATATCATACGGCTGTTCCGCAGAAACTGTGCACCTTATTCTCCCATACATGGAAAAGTAGTGTAACCAGCACATTGTCATTTGATATATCCAACTTGACAAAATTTGTCCCCTCCCTAGGCGAACACAAGAATAACAAAAATTATAATAACTGGATTACCGTTAGATTGTATTTGTTCTGTCACTTCAGTTTGCGTCCCCAGGTCACTCCCACACACACAGTTATCTATAAATAGAAGACAGAGAGATTGTGTACATATGAAAACACATAGATTATATAAAACTATTATAAAAAGCACAACCTATCAGGTTGGGTACCAACTTCATTAAAAAAATGATTAAACTTAGATGGAGTATAGTATTAATCAACAAGTGTGGAGGCAACTTGACTCCGCAAAGTCAGTAAAGTGAGCCGATCCTAAACTCCCTGTTGAGGCCTTTTGGTTCGAGTGTTTGTAACTCGTAAATCCACCTCAACTCCATTCTTTTTAGGAGCTTCTCCCTATCTCCCCCTCTTCTCTGGGGTGGAACTCCATCAATAATGCGGAAGCGTAATTGCGAAACATTGTGGTTATATTTGAGGAAATGTTCTGGAACAGGTAACTCTGTCTTGGATTTATCAGTCTCCTTCACTCCTCGTAACAGTTTACGTATGTCATACCGATGTTGATTTACCCTTTTTCTAAATTCCTGAGTGGTCTCTCCCACATAGAGAAGTCCACAGGGGCATTGCAGTACGTAAATTACGTACTCAGATCTACATGTGTAGAAATTTTCAATTTGGTAAGTTTTCCCTGTCCTGGGATGTGAGAAGCAACTTCCCTTTAAAATCCCATTACAATTACAACATCCCAGGCAGGGAAAACAACCCTTTCTCTGTACTAAGGGTGGACTACGTTGTTTCGTGTCGGCATTAACCAACTTGTCCCCTATACTGCGTGGTCTTCTATACGACATAAGGGGTGTATTTTGAAATGCCTCAATTTCGGGAAAAGACTCAGCGAGAATGTGCCAATTACTTCTGAGAACACGTGTAATAGATTTACTGGCCATTGTATGTGTTGACACAAAGGGAACCCTCTTATTTTCCTCTCTTTGTTCCTTTTTCTTCAAGAGGTCCTCCCTTCTAAATTGTTTTACTCTTTGTTTGTGTCTCAGCACCATGGGCCTCGGATAACCTCTCTCATAAAATTTATTGCACATCTCGCTGAGTCTTATTTCCGATTGGACATTATCCGAAACAATTCTTTTAACCCTGAGCAACTGGCTATACGGCAGTGACTCTTTCATAAATCCAGGGTGATCACTCTGGAATAACAACATGTTGTTTTTGTCCGTAGGCTTTACAAACAAATCGGTATACAGTCTTCCATCTACACAATAGACTGTCGTGTCCAAGAACTGTAAATTGGTTTGAGAGTACACAACTGTAAACTGTAATTCTGTGTGGACCGAATTGATTTCCTCCTGGAACTTAAGTAAGTTCTCAAGGGATCCAGTCCAGACAAAAAATATATCGTCTATATACCTCATCCAGCCCTTCACCGAAGTAAAGTGGCTGGATGGGTATATAGAACATTCCTCAAACCTGTTCATGTATATGTTCGCATAAGTGGGGGCCACATTGGACCCCATTGCGGTCCCCCGCTGCTGTACATAATAGGTATCCTCAAAGAGGAAGTAGTTACATGTCAGGACTATCTCCAAAAGGGAAAGGATGAACCTAGCAATCTCCGATTTAATCTCACCTCTGGTGAGGGTCCACTCTACCGAATCTAATCCTTTGATGTGGTCGATACTCGTATAGAGACCGACCACATCAAAGGAAACAAGGTATTGTCCTTCCTCAACCTGTAAAGTTTGCAATTTCTTGAGGAAGTCTGTAGTGTCTTTTACATATGACTTAGCGGACATGGCATAGTCTCTGAGATATCTGTCTAGAAACATAGCTGCAGGGGAGAAGATTGAGTCTATCCCAGAGACTATGGGGCGCCCAGGGGGATCAAGCAGACTCTTATGAATTTTGGGCAATATGTATAGGAGTGGTGTTACCGGTTTGTCCACCAATAAGTATTCATGGAGCTTCTCATCTATTATGTCTGATGCAAAGGCATCGTCTATTAACAGTTTGAGTCTCCTTTGAATGGCAAATTTTGGGTCGGCATCCAGTGCCCGGTATACCACACTATCCCCCAATTGCCGCTGTATCTCAGCTAGATACTTATTGGTGTCCATAATCACCGTAGCTCCTCCCTTGTCGGCTTTCTTTATTGTGATCTCTTTTCTATTACTGAGCTCCCTCAGTGCTCTTTTTTCTCCCTGTGTCAAATTATTCTGATTACCATGTCTGTTACAGTTGTTCTTAATTTTCTCAATACCTTTTTTCACTAGATCAATATATGTGTTTACTGCATCTTTCATCACCGGTGGTTGGAAATCGCTATGTAAAAACAGACCCATCTCTCCTACTGATAGGAGACAGGGTCAGCGTTAGGGACGCAATAGGAGGTGACCTGCTCCCTAACTCTGTGGTCCCGGCCAAGGGGTAACCCCACCATCTCCTGGCACCGCACGGCTGGGGGTTTCCCCCACAACCAGCCGTGACAGGTACACAGTGGCACATTTTGGAAAACCGATCCACTATCATGAGAATGACCGTATGGCCTCGGGATGCAGGGAGGTCCACAATGAAATCCATCCCCAGGTGTGACCATGGACGCTCCCCGGTGGCTATGGGTTGCAAAAGGCCCAACGGAAGGTGCCGAGGGGACTTACTCTGGGCACAAACGGAGCATGCCGCTACATATGCGGCGATGTCGGAACGTAGAGAAGGCCACCAGAACAGACGTGAAACAGCCCAGGACAGCTGATTCTTTCCAGGATGCCCCGCGGCCTTGGAGTTATGGTAGGTTCGCAACAACCGAGTGCGCAACTCCTCAGGCACAAAACACCTGCCGTTGGGTCTCCCAGAGGGAGCACCAGATTGAGCCGCCAAAATCTGCTCACCCAGGGGAGAGGTCAGGCTGGTGCGAATGGCGGCCAGGATCTGATTCGGAGGTATGACCGAAGTCGGAATCGACTCCTCCCCGGACAGCTCGGAGTACTGCCGTGATAAGGCATCCGCTCTGATGTTCTTGGAACCGGGTAGGTAGGAGACCACGTAATTAAAACGTGACAAGAACAGAGCCCATCTGGCCTGACGTGGTGTCAATCTCTTGGCCTCAGAGAGGTAGGTCAGATTCTTGTGGTCCGTCAGGATGAGAACCGGAACCACCGAGCCCTCGAGCAAGTGCCTCCATTCTTTAAGGGCCTGCACGATGGCCAATAACTCCCTGTCACCAATCTGATAGTTGCACTCCGCGGAAGACAGTTTCCGGGAGTAAAACCCACAAGGAAGCAGAGGACCCTCTGGTGTTCTACGCTGAGACAGGAGGGCGCCTACTCCCGTCTCAGACGCGTCCACCTCGAGGACAAACGGCAACACAGGGTTGGGATGCGACAGAATCGGAGCCGACACAAAGGCGGACTTTAGAGCCTCAAAAGCTCGGATGGCCTCGGGCGGCCAGACCTGGGGATTACTGCCCTTCCTGGTCAGATCCGTGAGAGGCTTGGCTAGCATGGAAAAGTCCCTGATGAACTTCCGATAATAATTGGCGAAGCCCAAAAAGCGCTGCAGGGCACGAAGACCACTGGGCTGGGGCCACTGTAAGACAGCCGAAACCTTCTCAGGATCCATGGAGAACCCCTCAGCGGAAATGATGTAACCTAAGAAGGTTACCTGGGATCGGTGAAATTCGCATTTCTCAAGCTTACCGAACAGCTTGTTCTCTCGTAACCGTTGCAACACTCGTCTGACATCCAGAATGTGGGCCTCCATGGATTCAGAATATACCAAGATGTCATCCAAATAGACCACCACACACTGCTGCAACAGGTCACGGAAAACATCGTTGATGAATTCCTGGAAGACTGCGGGCGCATTGCACAACCCAAAAGGCATAACCAAGGATTCATAATGACCGGTCCTGGTGTTAAACGCGGTCTTCCACTCATCGCCCGCCTTGATCCTTACCAGGTTATATGCCGCCCTCAGGTCGAGTTTGGTAAAGACCGTGGCCCCTTTGAGGCGATCGAACAGCTCGGAAATCAAGGGTATCGGGTAAGCGTTCTTGATCGTGATGCGATTGAGACCCCTGTAATCGATGCAAGGCCTCAACTCACCGCCCTTCTTTTTCACAAAGAAAAATCCAGCCCCTGCCGGGGATGAGGATTTGCGAATGTGTCCGCGTGAAAGCGCCTCCCTCACGTACTCCTCCATGGCCTCATTCTCCACTACCGACAGTGGATAGACTTTGCCACGAGGAGGAACGGCACCAGATTGTAATGGCACAATCGTATGGGCGGTGCGGAGGTAGGGCAACCGCACGCACCTTATCGAATACATCCCGGTACTCCTCGTATTCAGGAGGCAACAGAGAGTCCGAGGAAGTACACAGCAACTTGACAGGCCCATGGATGCAACTAGCCCCACACTGCGGTGACCACGAGAGGATCTCGGCCGATTTCCAATCGAAAGTCGGATTATGCTTCTGGAGCCAGGGGTACCCCAAGACCACCGAGTAGTGTGGAGACGAAATAACCTGGAGACAGACCGACTCTCTGTGAACGGCACCAATGGCCATCCCCACTGGAAGGGTCTCATGAGTCACGTGTGGCGGCAGAAGGGGTCTGCCGTCTATCGCCTCAAGAGCCAGTGGGGAACCTCGAGGCTGCAGAGGAATGGAATTGGCGGCAGCGAACACACTATCAATGAACAAACCACCAGCACCAGAGTCCACCAACGCCTGGGTCGTCACCGAGCCCCCGACCCAGGAGAGGACAACAGTAATCAGTGGTTTGTCAACACGGGAAACCGGGGACGAGGAGACTCCACCCAAGATCTGCCCCCGACAGGATCTCAGGTGCGAGCGTTTCCCGGACGGTTCGGGCATGCCAACCGAAAATGCCCACCGAGACCACAGAACATGCATCGGCCCTCGCGTCTCCGGAGTACCCTCTCCCCCTCGGACAGGCGAGCAAACCCCAGCTGCATGGGTTCACCCCCAGACAAGTCATCCCCAGGAGGCGTGGGAGGAGAGGGAGGCACGGGTGGGACAGCAAACGTAGGCGCCAATCTATTAGAAGGCCTCCGCAGGCTCTCCTGAAAGGAAGGTCTCTCCCGGAGTCTGGTGTCAATCAAAATCAGGAAAGAAATAAGAGACTCGAGCTCCACAGGTAGGTCCTTAGCTGCAACCTCATCCTTCAAGGCATCCGAGAGACCATGAGAGAAAGCAGCGACCAGAGCCTCATTATTCCAGCCCACCTCTGCTGCCAGGGTACGAAACTCAATGGCGTATTCAGCTACGGATCGTGAACCCTGTCTGATGGACATAAGGAGCTTCGCAGCAGAGGCAGCACGAGCTGGCACATCGAATACCTTCCGAAGAGAAGCAACAAAACCGGAAAACTCGGCAACCACCGGATTGTTGTTCTCCCATAAAGGGCTGGCCCAGGCCAAGGCCTTGTCCGAGAGCAGCGAGATCAAGAAGCCCACCTTTGATCTCTCAGTAGGAAAGGCATGTGGCAGCAACTCGAAGTAAATGCCCACCTGGTTAAGGAAACCTCGGCACTGAGTTGGCTCTCCCCCAAAGCGCTGTGGAAGGGGGGCAGAACCGGTCATACCCCGAAACACCGCAGGCGCAGCAACAGGTGTCGGGGTAGACTCTGGCGCAACAACCGGAGCGGCAGTAGGAGCGGGCCCAGGAGCGACAACCGACCCATCGGCAACGGAAGCTAAATGAGCCGTGCGTTCAAGCAGGGTTTGCAACGCCACAGCGAACCGACCCAACAGGTGATCCTGCTGATCAAGTCTGGCAACCAGCGTAGGTAGCGAGGATGGCCCTGTACCGTCAGAATTCATGGCTTGGTCCTAATGTCAAGGAACCATGAACCAGACGTACAACAAGAGATGAGTGGAAATAAGAAGGCTTTATTGAAAATAAAGCTGTAAGGCAAAAGTCCAAACGGATGGCTAAACCGAAGCAGGGTCTTGCGAAACCAGAGATCAGGAACCAGAAGGGTAGTCAGATGAAGCCAGGATCAGGAACCAACAGGGTAGTCAGACGAAGCCAGGATCAGGAATCAGCAGGGTAGTCAGACGAAGCCAGGATCAGGAACCAGAAGCAGCAGCAGTCTTAGAAGCATGTGAGCACAGGAGGACCAAGCAGGGAACTGAAGCCACAGACCTCCTATATATATGAGCTAGGCATCCAGCTCCTCCCAGTGGGAAGGAGGAGCCGCAGGGTGGGAGGCTACAAGAAACCCAGAAACCAAGATGGCCGCCAGCACATGTCAAACGAAGGAGAACAGCAAGGAGGTAAGACCATGACAGCGTGTAACTCACCTTATCACATACTCTCAGGAACTCAAACTGAGAGGTAGGAATTTATACCCTTATGCAAACTCCTGCTAATTAAAAACACCTGGGCCGAATGGGGCGGATTGCTGATACCAGAGGGGGAAAAGAGCACAGACTCTACAATACATGTAAAATACAAGAAAAAGAACTGGATTGCACATCCTCATATTACTATGCTTTTATCTAACTGCTTCTCATCATAATTAACATCGCTTTTCAGCGCGATTTATCGTATACCTACCCTTATGTTGCATGCGTACATGAGGCATTAGTATACAATTTTATCAAAAAGCATAGGCCCACTCACCGCGACAAGGTTGCCAGACAATGGGGGCGCTGTTTGGCTGCTGGGTCCTGCTGCCTGCTGGGGCAGTACTGCGGCGTCGGTGGTCGCCGTGCAGCACTGCGCCAAATTTAGAGTAGGGTCCCATTCAAAGAGGCAACCTTGTCGCGGTGAGTGGGCCTATGCTTTTTGATCAAATTGTATACTAATGCCTCATGTACGCATGCAGCATAGGGGTAGGTATACGATAAATCGTGCTGAAAAGCGATGTTAATTATGCTGAGAAGCAGTTATTAGATAAAAGCATAGTTTTGAGGATGTGCGATCCAGTTATTTTTCTTGTATTTTACAGCTATGGATTAATTAGCTGACTAGAGTGTGACACTTTGAGCCTAGAATATTGAACCTTTTCACAATATTCTAATTTCAAGTTGCATTAATGCAATTCCTTTTAAGTTGCATTACTGAAATAAATGGACTTTTGCACAATATTCAAATTTTTCGAGTCTTACCTGTAGTTGCCCACGGTCCAAAATTGCTCGGATTGTCCCTAATTGTCAGGGACAATTCAGGCAAATGATTTTCCTGGCATGAAAATGGGAAGGGTTTAAGTAAACCTTGACCAGAAAGGGGTGTCCTTGTGCTGGTCTAGACAAGCAAGGGGGCAAGGCCAAGAATTTACCAGTATAAATGTTGGTAAGTGTTGTAATAGGGTATCTGATGGAGAATACCACAACTTCTTTTCTGTCAGATTTCACAAGTATTGTGCCAGGCACATGACGCTTAAAGGGATTGTCCAACAAAATGGAAACATGTCATGTCCTTGGCTACAACGGTGGCATGTCCATATACTAGACATGACTGCTGCAAGCCAATCACTATTGTCACGAGGGTGTCACGACCTATCGCTGACCCTGTTGTGCCTGGGGTCAGAAGGTCGCAGAGGGTGGCTACTCACTCGGTTTCAAGAGATCGCTCCATGACCTAGTGGGAATGGATTCTGGTCCAGGTTTTCCTGCTTAGGTTTGCGATCCTTTTTGTCCCATTTAGGAATCTGTAGCTTTTCCTTTCAGATGTTCTCTGTCAGCCACTCCCAGCTACTATATATTCTCCCTTTCTGCTTCCCTTGTTGCCAGATCTAGACCTTCTTTCCAGATCTTCTATTCTGACCTCTGGTGGAGTTGGAGTTGCTCTGAGGGTGTTGGAACTGGTGCTGTCGGATCTCCGGTTCTCTCCTGTTTGTTGTCTCCCTTCGGGTATTGTTGATTGTGTTTGTGTTGTTTGTCCTTTCCCTGTTGTTACCCTAGGTGTCAGGGGTGAGGATTAGTGCTCCCACCGCCCTATTTACTACCTAAGGCTTATTGGGTCCCTACTGGCACATAATCGGTGTACGGGTTAGCAGCCCGTCTAGGGACGTCAGGGCAGTCAGGTGCCAGTGCTAGGTAAGTTAGGGCTCACCATTCTTCCTTCTTCCTAGTGAAAGGGTACTCTCCTTCCCTCCCTTCTGCCCCGCACGTCTGTTACTTGCCATATCAGACGTGATAGCTATACAGCACAAGACCACTGAGGCCAGTTATTGGCTGCAGCAATCATGAGCGGTACATGTGCACATTACTGCTGCAGTCAAAGCCTGCCGTGGAGAATAGAATGGTAGCACTAGAACAGAGGATGTTTGAATCGGTGAGTATATGTTATTTCATTATTTTAAAACCTTCTCTGCCCTTTTCCATGTTTTTAACCCCTTTAAAGCTAGATACATTTCAGTAGACACTCCAAGCGACCATATGTGTTTCTCCAGCATGTCCTTTGTTCCCTTTGGGTCCTAATACCTGTACTTCTCAATGAGACATTCATGATTTTTGTGATTGCATGCATCTTGGTTGACTCCTTTCCCTTCCACAGTTCCAAATATAACTTTATTTTCCAATGAACTGGGTCTTCTCAAAAAATGTGTCAAACAAGATAGTTTCCTTGACTTGTAAGTTTCTTGTGGAATAATAGTCTTGACTTGATCATGGATACGCCTGTTTGTTTTCTTTACGGTCAGTGAAATTCTTAAGAATCTTCCCTAACATCAAGGAGCAAATGTATAATGTAAAATGGTAACTACACGAGCAAATCTATTCTAAATTAAATTTGTCTCAAATTTCCTAAAAATTGGGATTCCAGACAAACCTGATTCTTTTGTAATTGGATTTGGACAAATCTCTGAAAATGACGACCACCATTTTACAGGGCAGAAGAGAAAGAAGGTGTCTTCCACCAAAATGAGATTATGTTTATAAACAGGCTGATTGTTACCACCAGCCACCCCATAGTCATATATGTCACTTTGTCATTACTAATATTGTCTTGGAGTCAGGGGACTTGAAAAGAATTGGCCACTGTCCTAGGAAACCCCGATATCAGAAATGTGATGTGAACATAACCTAAAATGACAAGTAATCAAAACAGATGAAGTGAGACTCCTGCCCATAAAAGTTTACTGTCTAAAGGTAGGGCCACACAGAGGTTTGATGCAATATCATTTGGAATATGCAATATGGACAATCACAATACCTTAGTAAGTGCCTTGTTCGTGGGTATGCTCAGAAGGCAAGGAGCGCCATATGGTTTTTGGAGGGTAGATTTTGGAATGCTCTTTGGGAGACATGTTGCATTTGAAGAGACCCTGAGGTACCTCTACAGTGGAAACCCCCAAAAGGTGACCACATTTTGGAAACTTCAACACCCAAGGAATTTTTAAGGGGTGTAGTGAGCACTTTGGCCCAACAGGCGTTTTATCGAGTTTAAAAAAACTTTGTTGTAAAAAATTACATTTCTTTTTTTACAAGAAAATGGTGCTTTAGACACAAACTTTTTTTTTTACAAACAAGAAAATGGTGCTTTAGACACAAACTTTTTTTTTTACAAGGGATAACAGGAGAACATCACCCCACAATTCGCTATCCATTTTCTCCAGAATACAGTAACACCCCATTTGTGGTCGTAAACTACTGTTTGGGGACATGCCAGGGTTTAGAAGGGAAGGATCGGCATCTGGATTTTCTAACATGGAATATTCTGAAATCATTTTTATGAGCCATAACATTGCTTTTTATCTAATTTTTTGGGAGGTGAGGTAGGCAAAAATTGAAATTCTATCAAGGTTTTTTATCTTTATTTTTTATGAGGTTCACCCTGTAGTATAAATGATAAGATAACTTTATTCTGCAGGTTGATACAATTATGGTGATACCAAATTTATATACTTGTTTTCATCTTTTACTACTTTTGCATAATAAAATCATTTTTATGAAAAATATGTTATAATTTGCATCGCCATGTACTAACATCCATAACATTTTTATTTTTCTGCCAATGTAGATGTCTAAGGGCTTGCCTTTTGCAGACAGACTGTACTTTTTATTGGTAGCATTTTAGGGTACATAAGACTTTTTGCTAACTTGATATTATGTTTTTTGGGAGGCAAGGTGATAAAAAAAAGCAGTTTTGGCATAATTTTTATTTATTATTTTTATACAGCTGGTCGTTACTGACACAATACCAAATATGTCTATTTTTTTAAGTTTTACACAATAAGAGAATTTTTGAACAAAAAAAGTTTTTTGTGTTGCCGTTTAGTTAGAGCCATATTTTTTTTTTTTTTTTTTATGATGGTCTTCTGAGGGCTTGTTTTTTGCAAGATAAGGTGATGTTTTCATTGGTAACATTTTGGTGTACATATTACTTTTTGATTGCTTGATATTATGTTTTTGGGAGGTGAGGTGACTAAAAAAATAGCTATTTTGCCATAATAGTTTTTTTTTACGCTGTTCACTTGATGGAATACATCATGTGATATTTTTTATAGAGCTGGTAATTAAGGATGCAGCAATGCCAAATATATTTATTTTTTGAGTTTTTTCTATTCTTAACTTTTTGTAAATGGCTTAATTCTGAAAAAAAGTGCTGTCACGGACGTTCCTGTGGCAGGTACCAGGAGATCGGAGAGACTGGCAACTCGTGGGTTAAATTGACAAGTTCACTGTGGATCTTATTGTGTCTGTGTTTTGGTGAATGCCACGCCCTTTGCTTCAGGTGTTGCTTGTTGGTAATTTACCTTTCCCATAAGTAGCCGCTTCTCACTCTGTGAGGTGCGGTTTATAGATTTTCTTCCTGCCTTCTAACAAGCTGCTCTGTTGTACTCTGTGGTGCTTCTGGAGTTGCCAGTTTTCTACTTTCAGATAAGTCTTGTCTTTTCTTATTGTTTTGTGTTTGTTATATTCCCTGTTGTTTGTATCTGGGCCTGAGACATCCATTGGGTTGTCTCTGGTCCTAACCTCATTCCAGGGCCTTATAGGGATATAAGGGCCTAGGTATACAGCATATGAATATTCCTACCTTCAAGGTCTATTCATATTGATAGGTAGTTAGGGCCCGGATTAGGGTTGTTTAGGAGGTGACCTATTCCTTCCCGAGTTCCCAGGCTCAGTTACTGTTCCCCTTCCCCTTAGTGTGGAGTTTTTCCCCACACTGATCGTGACAAGTGCTTTCTTAAATATAAAACTTATATATTTTTTTTTTATAAAACACTTTTTTTGTTTTATTTTTTTACTTTTTCTTTACATTTTGTGTCCCACATTTTTTTTTACTATTGATTTCTCCTGTAGCTGAGACTGACATAGTAGCCCCAGTTACAAGGGGAATACAGCCTCCAGAGAGGCTATACAGCCTTAGTGCAGGGCTTATCGTGGTCTATGGAAGACCCGACAGCTCCATGGTCTATGGAAGACCCGACAGCTCCAGTTAAACAGGTCTTGAGACATGACTTAGATAATAATTAAGCCAGCACCTTGTCTGCAGACAGCTGTTTCAGGGTGATTGCCCTTAATTAATGCAGAGCAGAGAGTGCTGGCTCAACTGGGTGAGAGGCCTAGGTTAGGATTCGTGGGATACTATATCTCATAATGCAAAGCACCTGCCAGGCAACACTCCTCTGGAATTCTGTGAAGGCATGCAAATGATCTCTTAGCAAGCCCCGCCTCTGGTAGCATTAGAGACTGAGCTAGCTAAAAGCTTATTTGCATACCCTCTTCCTGAAGTGGCCCAGAGCAGGGACTACAACCTGCTACAGTCTTTAATGGTTAACAATTAATGTTATCTGTGGATTTATTTCAGGTTCTTTACACTGTCCATTCATAATTTTGCTATGAAACTGTTATGTTCATGTAATGTGCCTTGTTCACCAGCACATTACATGAACATAACACTAATAATAGTCCTGAGGAAGGGAGCTGTTTGACCTTGAAACGCGTTGACCATAAATAAATTATTATCTACCTTTACCAATACTTACCTGGTACTGCATCCCTGCTGACAGCACCTATACAGAGGTTCCAACTTTTCTTTTATTCTTCTCACTGACCACTTGTTTACCAGCAGGTGGCAGTGTAACTGGCAGACAGGGAGATAGAGATCTTTAGATAGAATGGAAATTACCATTCCATTCTCCCCCCTTTTGGGCAGAAGTGGGCTAGTCCTGTTTCCTACCAAGGTAGGGGTTGCAGGAAGCTATGCTCAGTTCTAAGTCTAGTCCAATTTATATTTGATTGTGGAGCTGAGAAGACGAGAGATGGCACAGTGAGGGCAATGGCTTCCCTCCTGCAGCAGGAGTCTCCGAAGGGAAGGAGCTCATAGAGCACCATAACTCCTTAGAGATACAGATAAAGTATCACGAGGGCATCAACAGTCAAAGGCACCCCACTCAAAGGCATAAGAAAGATAAAGCAAGGTATCAAAGTATGCCTGCCAGTTTATCCCAAAATCTGCTGGAGCCAAGAAAAAGACTGCTTATTCTCTGGATGCAAGTTTATTCAAGTTAAGCTGTTGAACTTCATAAAGTCTGGACTCAAATTCTCCACCTCCTACAACTCTCCTCTTATTCCCTGAATAAGTGCCTAGTAGTACTTTGTCTATATGATAAGGGCTCATTCAGACGACTGTATCTGTTTTAGCGGTCCGAAAATTGTGGATCTGCAAAACACGGATACCGGAGATGTGTGCTTTGCATTTTGTAGAACGGAATGGCCAGCCCTAAGAATGAAATGCCTATTCTTGTCCGCAATTAAGGAACGTGTTTTTTTTTCTTGTGAGGCCACGGAATGGATGTCTGAATGCAGAGAGCACACTGTGTGCTCTCCGCATCTTTTGTGGCCCGATTGAAATGAATGGCTCTACATCCGTTCTGCAAAATTGCGGAACAGAAGCAGACACAAATATACAGTCGTGTGAATAACTAATGCCATTTGCTAAAGTAGGACAGCTCCTTTAAAAAAAAAAAAAACTCCTGTTTTTATTTTCTGATTGTGATTTTTTTTATTCTGCTTTCTGAACATGATTATGGGGGCGGCCATCTTGCCTGAACGCTTAACAGCATTTAAAAAAATTGCTTTACGGCAGCTTCATGGGCCATAGACACAATGGTCAGGGGGGAACCTCATTAACTTCTATGGGAGAGTTTTCTAGGCATGATCTGTGACCTGTGCAGAAGTGATTGTACAAGGAAAGAATAGATACGCTCTGACAATCACCTATTGTAACTGGAGGAACCTGTCTTATCTATACACAGAGGTGATATCATTACAGGCAGGATTAGAATGAGTAAAATTGTAAGCGACAGCGATTAGAATGAGTTAACTGCAGTAAAGTAATCTGTACAAACCAAGAAGTGGCGCCAATAATTAGACATTATGCAAAAACTGCAGTATTTTATGGTTTTAATTTAAATATAAAAAGTGACATGGGAAAAAAATAAAAATAAACATAATCCAAAATGACTTAAAAATATGTTAAACATAAAAAAGTGATTTAAACAGCATGTCATTTTCTGATGACACATTCCCTTTAAGGACAGATATTACGTATTCTCTTTTTGAATTCACTCCTGGTTTTGGTCTCTGAAACTTCATCAGGAAACCTGAACGCGTGGCTGCAGCCTCAAAGTCCTGTAAGACATAATTATTAGCACTTGCATTTGACACGGTCCTGTGGTTATAAAAGCCCCATCTACTGCAGCTGAACAAAGTTATTCCAAACAAAGTAGTAGGATGCGGCACAATTTCCAGTGTGAAAGAACGAGATGGAGTCTAAATGATGCATCAAGCCATAATATGTAGCTATATTGTGTCTTCGGAGAAGAAAAATGTGGACACTGCTATGTGCACTGTTCAGTCTAACGGGTTGTGACAAGTACCTGAAAACCAGCGGAACACCGCCAGGTACATCACTCTGCCTATTCTAATGGAGTACAATATTACTGTAACTTGGGTCATATAGTTAAAGGGAATCTGTCACCATAAAAAGTGCAATCTGCGGGCAGCATGTTATAGAGCAGGAGGAGCTGAGCAGACTGATATCTACTTTTGTGGGAAAAGATTTAATAAAACTTGCATTTTATTCATTTAAATATCTGCTCTTTCTGTGTGTAAGAGTCCAGTGGGTGGTCCTATCAGTGACAGCTGTTTCTCTGTGCGCAGTCATGCAGAGTTAGCAGTCAGTCACTGATAAGGTGCAGAATCTGGCAGAATAAAACTTCATAGTCACACTACTCCTGATGACAAAAGCTCCAAAAAAGATATGTTTGTCCTGCTTTCAACAAGCCCTATCTACTGCTGTCAGCAGTTTATCATGGTCAAAATTGCTGACAGACTCCCTGTAACACTGATTATTAATGGCCACGCAGTTTTGGGATTGAAACAGCAGATTTTTGGCAAAATCCAGCAGCCAGCCAACCTGCAGTCAATATACCTTTGCATATTTCACATAATAGTAATCCTTATGTTAGTTACATTTGGGTTATTGTGAGGCATACAAGGGGGTTACTTACAATTAAGTTTAGGCACATGGTGTTAAAGGGGTAGTTAGAGTTAATAAAAAACTTCCCAAAAGCCACTAAATGTCATAAATAAATAATGAGCCTGCAGCTCTGGTCCTACTCACATTTTGTGTACAAGCATGCAGCAGGGACGTAGTGGTAGACAGCTCATGACTGATGCAGCCAATCGCTGGCCTCAGTGGCTTTCTGCCATATTCCACTAAGGATACTGACTGCCTGCAGTGGTCACATGCCGTACACCTCTACGTCAACCTTACACACAAGAACCACGAGGAGGACCAGAGCTGCAGACTGAAAGTGGAGGGGGAGTAAAAGGTGACAACAGGCTCATTATATAATTTATGACATTTAGTGGCTTTTAATACATTTTTAACTAACTTAGACTCCCCCCTTTAGTTTAGTAACTCCAATGGGGTAATTTACTATAGCTTTATGCCAGTTTTCTGGTGTGAAATAACAAATTGTGTAGCATATATTCTTTTGCAACAAAATGTATAACTTTTTAGCTTTTTCCAATACCCTCTTTTTTCTAAAAAGTGAGCTCGATGGCCCAACTCATTTACACCAGAAATATAGTCCAGCTCCTGACTGGAGCAGATATCAGGTCTGGTGCAGGGACAGCAGAAGATGTGACTAATTTATTAAGAGGCAAAATGCAGGTCTTAGTAAATGACTCCCCGTTGTAGAAGTGCATCTGTCAGCAGATTTGTCCCTATGACACTGGCTGACCTGTTACATGTGCGCTTGGCAGCTGAAGGCATCTGTGTTGGTCCCATGTTCTTATGTGTCCACATTGCTGAGAAAAGAAATGTTTTAATATATGCAAATGAGCCTCTAGGAGCATCGGGGGTGTTGCCGTTACACCTAGAGGCTCCGCTCTCTCTGCAACTGCAGCGCCCTCTCCTCTTTGATTGATAGGGCCAGGTGTGATGACGTTTTCACTGCCTAGCCATGTTGCTCCTAGAGACTCATTTGCATATATTAAACCATCATTTTTCTCAGCAATGTGGACACATATGAACACGGGACCAACACAGATGCCTTCAGCTACTAAGCGCACATGTAACAGGTCAGCCGGTGTCATAGGGACAAATCTGCTGACAGATGTCCTTTATATTAACCCCAAAGTGCCTCATGTACTTCAAATCGGGCTTGATGCCCAATTCATAGAAACATAGAAGAATGACAGTAGAAAAAGACCACCTGATCCTTCTTCTGCCCTTAAGTTATTTCCTTTATATATTAATATATTTTTCCTCTTAGGATAGATAAAGATCTTCAGTGCGTTTCTGCTTCCAAATCGGAAAAAAAACTGCAATTTCTAATGCCGGTTTTGCTGCACATCTTAACTCTTCATTTAAAAAGGGTAAAATCCACAGCTAAAACCACAAACATAATTGACATTCTGCTGATTTCTAAATCTTCACGGCAGATCAATTTCCGAGCAGAAAACATCCGCAAAGCGTACATGAGATTTAATCTCCTAAACTTTGCTGGTACTGTACTACTCTGTGGTTTGTCCGCATGGGATTCCGAATGGTAAAATAAACACAATAAAAACATACGTATCCCGCTACGTGTGCAGCCACCCTTCCTTTTGAGGTTGCAGTGATGAAGAATCCTCTGGCACAGACATGAGATTGCGCTACGACGGTATTGCGCTATTGTTGTCGGTGCAGTCCTACTTTATTACAGAGGTATGTTAATGATGTCTCTCTCCCCGTTCTCCTCCTTCCCTTCTCAGGTTTTCAGTGGTGGTTGTGTCAAAGAAGGAGGAGCGCCTCTCAGCTGTGATATGTGATCTTTTAGTTTGGTGCAGCGAGCCCTTAAGGACCCGGAGTGGAGGATGTGAGTAGTAGTGGCTCTGACTATAGGATGTGCCACAGTGATTTCCCTTAGGCTGTCGCTCTCTAGAACTGGTGCAGTGAGCGGAGGGTGCACCCTTTTTTTCCATGGGGCAGTCATTGTAGTTGGAGATCCCATCTGATGGTAGCTTGGGGTGCCCTTCATGTTGGTAGTTGTGCAAGGCAGGGCTTGTAGAGTGCAATGGCCAGAGTATAGTCAGGAAAGCAGGCCATAGGTAGAAGAATAAACGTCTCTTTTTACTTGGGTACAAAATAGGAGCTGTTGCACATCCAACAATAATCTGTACACGGTGCAAATCCATCTCCCAGATGGCGAGGTATGGAGTCTGGCACAGTGGCAAATAATAGCACTCTTGGTATGCTGTCTTGCTAAAGTCTCTCTCTCTAGAATATCTGGCTAGAAATTGTCATCTGGCTATTATGGCTGTAGTGTCCACTGCGGGATACAGGTCTTCAGGTTAAGGCCTCATGCACAGGGCCGTCCAGAGTTGCGGTGCGGAACGGAGGCACGGAACCCCATAGAAACAAGAGTGCTTCCGAGGTGTTTTTGTCCGTGCCTCCGCACCGCAAAAAAAATAGAACATGTACTATTTTTTTGCAGTGCAGACAGATCACGGACCCATTGCAGTCCCCAATGCACGGAACGGCCGCACAACGGCCGTGTGCATGAGGCCTAAGTCTGATGGGTGTCTTAAAGGAAACTTGTCATCAACTTCATGCTGATCTCACTGAGGGCAGCATAACATAGTGACAGACATGCTGATGTCAGCGCTGTGTCACTCAGGAGCTAAAAGTAAGTGGTTGCTGAGAACCAGCATCATATTCATTGCAGCCCAGGCCTTGAGAAGAGTCACATCTACCTGAGAAGAGTCCTGGTTATCCATAATCTCCTGCTCTCTCCCCATCTGCTGATGACTGGCAGTTCACTTCTAGAAAGAAAGGAAGGAAACTAGGTAGAAGACGGTCAGCCATCAGCAGGTGGGCAGGAGAGCAGGAATTCATGAATAACCAGGACTCTTCTCAGGTGGCCGTGACTCTTTTCCAGGCCCAGTCTGCAAGGATTGTGATGTTGGTTTTCGGCAACCACTTACTTTTAACTTTTAAATGACAGAGCGCTGAAATCTCCTGTCTCTACTTTATTCTGGCCTTAGTATGGGCAGCATAAAGTTGATGACAGGTTCCCTTTAACTGCAATCCCTCACAAGCAGCAAAGTCTGTATAGCTGTAATTGCAGGTTACCTTGCTGACTCCTATCCTTTAGCTATGCAGCTTCTGAATTCTTGCATTTCATTCTCTCTTTCTTGCTGTAGCAGATGCAATAACTTTCACAGAGATCTGTTAGTCTCTGAATTCTGAGGCCTAAGGAGACGGAGCACATGGACCTGCTTCCTCATTCCTCACTGACCAGGCTAGAACTCCCTTTTCTAGACAGGAATTTAGACCAGCCCTCTCCTGCAAGAAGTGGAGAAACAGGATGCTTAACCCTGTCCTTGCCAACCATACCAGGTCATGTTGGTGTACATAAATACCCTGGGGTACTGTACTTGTGAAAGAATTTTGAATGCAACCTGAGATTTGTGTGTGCAGATAGGACATGTGATACAAACCACCAAATTTGTAGATAATGTCCTCATCGGTATAGACATAAAAGGTAAATACCCTGTGTGCTCCTGGCACAATATAACAACAAGCTCCTCCGAACCGCATAGACAAAGTTATGTAGTGTGTGCTTCTTTAATGCTGATAAGAATCCTGAATAATAAACTGAATCACTTTTCAAGTCCCAAGCAGTTTGATTTTCACGGCCTAATCCCTTTCATGCTGGCTGCATTTACGATATTTCCTGAAAAATCTACGATAAGCGTCTATAATAGCCGCTTGCCAGCTCCAGTGTCTGGAAATATTAGAGGATGAATTTTGTTCCGCGCAGTTCTCTGCCTGTTGGTAAGAGAAAATCTCTTATCTCCTGCTCACTTCAATTTATATTATTTGAAAGTCGGCTTAAGTAAGTCGTTTTATATTGCCTGTATCATGCAGAGTGGACTTCAATCAGATGAACAACGAAATTAAAGGTCAAATGGTAATGTGTCCATTGAGGAAGAAAAAAAAAGGGAAATGTTGTCCTGCGGTTTCTTAGAGCAAATTAGAAACGGTTATGGGCGATGACGATTTGTAACTGTGGAAATGATAAAATCGTGCGCCGGTTCTGCAAGACTGATGTCACCGATAGCTCGTCTGTATAGCATTGTAAATGTAGAAAATGAAATGAAAATCTGCCTTATCATTCTGTATTTCAGAATTTGCAGAATGCAAGTTTTCCATAATAAAGGTAGAGAAGCGGTATTATTTCTCATAGCCTTATTATTACACTAATATAGAACCTCCGTTTTTCTGCGGTTTTACAGGATTAAAATGGAAATGGCTCCTATGTCCTCGCAGCTCCGTGACCTGTATAACAGCATGCAGCCTATGGCACGTAGCCTGGGGCTTTCTATCATTTAGAAACTCGAGTGGGAAAATATATATTTTTATATAATGTGTTTAGTTTAAAGTGATTCTTTCAACTTTTACAGCATGTAACCGATGGCAATGCTATGTAGTGCTGTCTACTGTGATTAAAACTATACCCAGAGTTCAAAAGAAGTATGTGACGTTGCTGAGGAGGGGGCAGACTATAAGACGAGGTACGGAGAACAAGCGAAGGGGCAGTTTTGGGTACTGGGAACAAGTGAAGGAGGTTGGCTTTGAGGAGAGGTGTGCTTCGGCTCCTTGAACTATTGGTGACGCCCCTTTGGGCACTTAGACCTCATTTGCATACCAAAGTTAATTTACTAGCGTTTTGAAAGATCACTATCCCAGACAAAAAAAGATATCTTTTTAATCATGTCAGCACTAGATAGCATTGCATACAGTAGAAGTAGGTGATCGATTCCCTTTAAAATGTAACTGTCATATACAGTTGCAAGAAAAAGTATGTAAACCCGTTGGAATGATATGGATTTCCTCACAAATTAGTCATAAAATGTGATCTGATCTTCATCTAAGACAACAATAGACAATCACAGTCTGCTTAAACTAATAACACACAAAGAGTTAAATGTTGCCATGTTTTTATTGAACACACCATGTAAACATTCACAGTGCAGGTGGAAAAAGTATGTGAACCCTTGGATTTAATAACTGGTTGAACCTCCTTTGGCAGCAATAACTTCAACCAAACGTTTCCTGTAGTTGCAGATCAGATGTGCACAACGGTCAGGAGTAATTCTTGACCATTCCTCTTTACAGAACTGTTTCAGTACAGCAATATTCTTGGGATGTCCGGTGTGAATCGCTTTCTTGAGGTCATGACACAGCATCTCAATCGGGTTAAGGTCAGGACTCTGACTGGGCCACTCCAGAAGGCGTATTTTCTTCTGTTTAAGCCATTCTGTTGTTGATTTACTTCTATGCTTTGGGTCGTTGTCCTGTTGCCACACCCATCTTCTGTCGAGCTTCGGCTGGTGGACAGATGGCCTGAAGTTCTCCTGCAAAATGTCTTGATAAACTTGGGAATTCATTTTTCCTTCGATGATAGCAATCCGTCCAGGCCCTGACGAAGCAAAGCAGCCCCCAACCATGATGCCCCCACCACCATACTTCACAGTTGGGATGAGGTTTTGATGTTGGTGTGCTGTGCCTCTTTTTCTCCACACATAGGGCCAGATTTATCATTAGCTCAAGTCAGAATAATGGAGTGAAAGTCGCAAAAAAATGCGCAAACGCTAAAACTGCGCACAAATTTGCGACTTTTTCTGCTCTGCACTATGCTCTCCAGTTTTCTGAAAGTGGGCGTGTTTTCTTATGTAAATTAATCTCTAGACAGATTTACTATTGGGACTATTTAAAAAGTCACAAAAAAATGCGCAATTTCACTCCAGTGAGGACCATGCTTATCTTATGAGACTTTTTGATAGAACATGTGACTTTTTCATAAAAACGTTTTCGTAAAGATGTGCGACTTTTGTAAAGCTGCTTACTGACGGATAAACTGCTACCGTCAAACCACATTTATTACAGTCTTAAAGGGCCGATCATAAATCTGACTTGGTTAAAACTGATTTTAGTCATATGTGAAAGTGGAGTGAGCTGTCAGAGTAAGGATAAATCTGGCCCATAGTGATGTGTGTTTCTTCCAAACAACTAAACTTTTTTTTTCATCTGTCCCCAGAATATTTTGCCAGTACTGCTGTGGGACATCCAGGTGCTTTTGTGCAAACTGTAAACGTGCAGCAATGTTTTTTTTCGGACAGCAGTGAGTTCCTCTGTGGTATCCTCCCATAAAATCCATTGTTTAATATTTTACGTATCGTAAATTCGCTAACAGGGATGTTAGCATATGCCAGAGACTTTTGTAAGTCTTTAGTTGACACTCTAGGATTCTTCTTCAACTCATTGAGCAGTCTGCGCTGTTCTCTTGCAGTCATCTTTATAGGACGGCCACTCCTAGGGAGAGTAGCAGCAGTGCTGAACTTTCTCCATTTATAGACAATTTGTCTTACCGTGGACTGATGAACAGCAAGGCTTTTGGAGATACTTTTTATAACTCTTTCCAGCTTTATGCAAGTCAACAATTCTTAATCGTAGGTCTTCTGAGAGCTCTTTTGTGCGAGGCATCATTCACATCAGGTAATGCTTCTTGTAAAAAGCAAACCCAGAACTGGTGTGTGTTTTTTATAGGGCAGGGCAGCTGTAACCAACACCTCCAATCTCATCTCATTGATTGGACTCCAGTTGGCTGACACCTCACTCCAATTAGCTCTTGGAGATGTCATTAGTCTAGGGGTTTACATACTTTGTCCACCTGCACTGTGAATGTTTGCATCGTGTGTTCAATAAAAGCATGATAACGTTTAATTCTTTGTGTGTTATTAGTTTAAGCAGACTGTGATTGTCTATTGTTGTGACTTAGATGAAGATCAGATCACATTTTGTGACCAATTTGTGCAGAAATCCATATCATTCCAAAGGGTTCACATACTTTTTCTTGCACCTGTATATATATATATATATTTTGTTTTTTGTTTTGTTAGTTTATTAGAGCTAGGCATGTATACCTGAGATTGCCAAAAGATCTGCAATTGCCTTATAATAACAGCTTTTATTAATGTCCCCTATCCTTTTCCTCTGGTCCCTTAAAAGACCATTGCTATGGCTTGTCTGTCTTCTCTTTAGTGTAAACAGAAGACAGAGGGGCGGTCCTTCACACTGCATGCCTGCATTAGGGCTTCAGAGTGAGGAGGCGTGTCTCTCAGTAATCAAATCTGATTGGCTGGCAGGAAGCTGCTGGCTAAAGCAAGTGTGTGTGAGAAGTGAGGAAAGGCAATTTTGGCCTCAGAGAACTGACAGAGGAGCCATTTTTATATGATCCTCATATTGGTTCAAAGCAGCCGTAACTAAGGGAAAAGCTCAAGGAAAACAGTGCTATGTACAGAAACTAAAGATTGCTTTATGCATAATGCTGCAGCAGCAGTAACATATGCTAAAATAGATTTTTGATTTTAAAAAAAACATGACAGTTACACTTTAAGATCTATCTACTTCTTGGGTGCACTGATGGTTAACCTGTGCTAGTCTTTTCTGAAATTGTCTGTAGATAATTCCCTAGTACACTTCTCATAATCTGTAAGGGTTGGCAACCCCTACAATCAATTTGCAGGGGCTGATGGGTTATAGAGGGAGCCCCATGATATCTAAGGGATATCAGAATTATCTCCTATGTTGACTATTAAAAGGAGAAGCCTGGCTGTCATTAGACAGCGGGAAAATTGTATATTTGGCAAATTTTGGCACAGGACACCCGTACTGAGCTTCCAGTGCAATGCTATAAAGAGGCTTATGCATTGAAGTAAGGCCCCTTTGTGGCTGCAGTACAAAAGGCATATTGGCAGTCACTAAGGGGTTAAATGGGACCCGTCCCCTCTCCTGACATGTCTGTTGAATTAACTACATGCATTCCTCATTCTCTTATTCCTGCTTGTTGGTTATGTATAAAGGTCCAGATGGGTATTACCAGTTGGGAAGTGTCCCTGCACATTGTCACACTGACAGTACTGATTAAATAATGTTAGACTGTGCAGGGACACTGTCAGCATCCGTATGTCTATCCTGCATGTTCTATTTTTGTCTGCATTATGGAAAAGTGCCCTCAGTGCTTTGTGTGTCTTCTTATGCAGCACAAGGGTCTTCGGGCCCCCTCAGGCTCCTGGGCCCGGTAGCGACTGCTACCTCTGAACCCCCTATAGCTACGCCCTGCTACATAGTACTATGATGAGCCCCTTACTCTTGATAATTGTTTCTAATTCTTAATCTTCTTTCTATATCTGCCTCTGCTCTCGCTGACAGCTAGCAGTTTCCCCCACAAATAAATTCGAATAAATTCAGAGAGCATTCTTTATGAAAAAATTGTGGCCTGCTTTTAGAATGTTCCACTAAACAGACAGGTTCTGTGCAAAGGACTCTGCCGTGTGTATGATTCCTAAGGGTAAATTCACATGCTGCGGAATTACTGCAAGTTGTTGCACTGAAAATGTACAGTTTGCAGTTCAGGACCTTACGGCGGAAGTCTGGGGCTTAGAAATGGCGTCCGCTCATGAGCAGATCGGGTGCCATAGTCATCGGAATTCTGCAGATACCTGGAGCTAATGTCTGCGATTGGCAAAAATGCCTGTCTCAGACGTTTAACTCGTCAGATGCTATGGTTAATTGTGACCATGGCATCTGACGTGGTCTTCCATGGGAGCACTGCGTTTCCGAGGCCCAAATGTCTTTTCCATGCAGAGATCGGGGAAGCTTTACATTCTCTCAAATATCAATCCTGGTTCTCTCTGAAGGATCCCAGCCTATTTTTAAAGGGACATAGAGAATCTCCCATACACTGCAATGCTAATCCATTGCAGTGTAAGGGAGAAGGGCTCTGTTGATCGCATATATATTTTCCCTAAGAGGACTTAAAAAAGGGTAAAAAAAAGAAGTTAAATTTTTTTTAAAATATATGTATATATAATAATTCAAATCATCTCCTTTCCCCATAATACAATTAAAAAAAAATTGATTTAAAAAAAAAAAAAGATCATTGGCATTGCTGTGTACCAAAACACCATACTATAACAATATAAACGTATTTATCCACTAGGGTGAACACTGTAACCAAAAACAAATCAAAATGGCCAATTTATTCAGAAATTGAGTTAGAACCCCATCCATATGTGGAAAAAAACATTGTGGAATAGAAGACATACAGCACGCCAGGTCTGTTCTGCAGTATGCTAGTTCTGCTGCAGATTTTTTTGTGGAATTTTCCTCTTTGCAATTCATAGACTGAAATCTGCATCTAAATCCATGGCAAAATCCATATGAAACAGATGCAAATTTTTCAGCAGATTTGACACAGAGTTGTAGAAATAATATCCAGCTTGTGGCCTAAGGCCTCTTTCACACGGGCGTCATGTTTTTTGCCCGGATAAGAGGCGGGTGCGTTGCGGGAAAATGCGCGATTTTTCCGCGCGAGTGCAAAACATTGTCATGCGTTTTGCACTCGCGTGAGAAAAATCACGCATGTTTGGTACCCAAACCTGAACTTCTTCACAGAAGTTCGGGCTTGGGATTGATGTTCTGAAGATTGTATTATTTTCCCTTATAACATGGTTATAAGGGAAAATAATAGCATTCTGACTACAGAATGCTTAGTATAATAGTGCTGGAAGGGTTAAAAATAATAAAAAAGTTAACTCACCTTCTCCTCTTGTTCGCTTAGATCCCGGTCTGTTCTTTAGCTGTGGACTGAATGACCTGAGGTGATGTCAGATCACATGCTCCAATCACATGGTCCATCACCATGGTGATGGAGCATGTGATCTGACGTCATCAAAGGTCCTTCAGCCCACAGCTAAAGAACAGACCGGGATCTAAGCGAACAAGAGGAGAAGGTGATTTAACTTTTTTATTATTTTTAACCCTTCCAGCACTATTATACTAAGCATTCTGTAGTCAGAATGCTATTATCTTCCCTTATAACCATGTTATAAGGGAAAATAATACAGTGAATAGACTGTCACCTAGAACCCATGCGTGAAAATCGCACCGCATCCGCACTTGCTTGCGGATGCATACGATTTTCACGCAACCCCATTCATTTCTATAGGGCCTGCGTTACGTGAAAAACGCACAAAGAGGAGCATGCTGCGATTTTCACGCAACGCATAAGTTATGCGTGAAAATCACCGCTCGTGTGCACAGCCCCATAGAAATGAATGGGTCAGGATTCAGTGCAGGTGCAATGCGTTCACCGCACGCATCGCACCCGCACGGAAAACTCGCCCGTGTGAAAGGGGCCTAAAAGATAGACAACCACCTCTGGTAGAGTACTTGTACGTTATGGTCAATCCTAGACAGCTACCTCCCTTTTTGTCTTTCCAGTGATGTGGCGGTCCGCCCAGAAGACAGTAATATGTAAGGCTACTTTTACACTTGCGTTTTTGCCTAATCCGGCAAGGATCAGCAAAAACGCTTCCGTTACTGATAATACAACCATCTGCATCCGTTATGAACGGATCCGGTTGTATTATCTTTAACATTTCCAAGACGGATCAGTCATGAACACCATTGACAGTCAATGGGTAACGGATCCGCTTTCTATTGTGTCAGAGAAAATGGATCTGTCCCCATTGACTTGCATTGTGAGTCGTGCCGGATCCGTTTTGCTCCGCATCCAATGACGTAAAGAAAACCGCAGCTTGCAACCAAACGGAACGGAATGCATTTTAGAGAATTCCGTTCTGTTCAGTTCCGTTTTGTCCGCATTGACAATAAATGGGGACAGAATGGAAGCGTTTTTCTCCGGTATTGAGACCCTATGACGGATCTCAATAGTGGAAAAGAGAAACGCCAAATAGAAAATAGAAAGTAGCCAAATATAGAGAGTAAAATTTAAAGGGGTTCTATAGGAATTCATAAAATAAAATTACCGGAAATACTTAAATATTACTTCATTATAAATATACTGTATTACCAAATACCTTTTATTAGTTATAATGGCTCATTTTATCTAGGGAGCGATCATTAGGAGAAGTAAAATGGCCGCCCTCCTATTAGTACACACAAAACCTTTCCTAATAACACAGGAGGACAGGTTACTTCACAACACTGAGCTAAAGAGCTGCCTTATCCTCCTCTCTGCTCTGCTTGTCAGGGATTATGATCCTAAATAGTGTTGATCGCGAAAATTCTAATCGCGATTTTTTTTTATTGCGAATATCGGCACTTCAACAACTCGCGAAGATGTAGAATATAGTGTTAAATATTCGTAATCGCGAATATTCAAGATTTTCATCAGTAACCTCCCTTCTTGCTTGTGGGCCAATGAGAAGGGTGCAATGTCTTTGTCAGACCTTAGCAACATCCCTAGCAACCAATAGGAAAGTTGCCTACCCCTTTACTATATAAGAAACTCCCCAGCAGCCATTTTCTGCAGTATTTTTGCAGTTCTGAGAGAAAGAGCGGTGACATTGCTGTGCTCTGTGCTTTCATCTGGATCCAATTCCTTATCCAATTACACAAGTCTACTTTTACACTCGCGTTTTGGCTTTCCGTTTGTGAGATCCACCAAAAATATGTGCATCATTAGTGCCAATTTGCGCAATCGCGAAAGTAATGACTGGAGATCATGAATTCTAGAATTCGCTAATTTATTGCGAATATTATGCATTTTTTTTTTAAAATATTGCGAAAAAGAATATTGCCTTTGCCGCTCATCACTAATCCTGAATACAGCTGATAGGATTTTCAGCTGAATCTCTGTAGGAATGGAGTTCATAAGGAGACATGAAGTACAGAGAGGAGGTGGGGTGTAGTAATGAGCAGCAACACTTGAATGCAGCCTCCATTATCACAGCCCCAAATTACCACAGTCTGTCTTGTCCTGTCCGTCCTCTCTGTCCTTTATGGCTCCTCATGAACTCCATTCTTACAGAGATTCAGCTGAAGATCTCATCAGCTGTATTCAGGATCATAATCCCTGACAAGTAGGAGAGGAGGATGAGGCAGCTCTTTAGCTCCGTGTTCTGAAGTAACTTGTCCTGCTGTGTGATTAGAACAGGTTTTGTGTGTACTAATTTCCACTGATGATTGCTTCCCAGACAAAATAATCCATTATAAATAACGAAAGGTATTTGGGAATGTATTTATAATAGTAAAAGTAATATTTGAGTATTTTTTGTCATTTTATTTTATGAATTCCTGGAGAACCCCTTTAATATATATGGTGTAGAATATGAAATATAGTAGAGAAGCTACTCACACATTCCCGTTAAGACATGTTCAGATGTTATCATGTCCCACTGCGGTTCACTGTGACATTTATTGCCGTGCAGGCTTGCTGCCACGCCTTTTGCGTACTGACTGCGGGTGATTCCGTGCAGGCTGGTTGATTTTGGCTGCGTGCTGGCTGCAGTATTAGTGTGAACCTGTTCGTGTATGTGTGTACCCCTTTGTGTCTGTAGTTCTGTATCTGTGTTTCCTGGTTGTCACGGGCAACACCTGATACTGCAGCCTTGCGCTGTGTTCTGGTTCCATGACCTGTGAGGGTTAATCCCCCTCAGTCGCTCTGTGGGTGTGTCCCTCACAGGTGCACTCGTTGGGTGGGTATTTCTCCCTGTGATCCGTGTGGTCCTGGGTCAGTCTTGCTTGTTCTGTTCTGTAGTCAGTTCCTTGCTTTGTCTTGTTATGCTTTGTTTTGCCCCTTGCTGCTGATCCTTGGGGTTCTGTCTGCCATGCTTTGGTAAGGTTCCGCCTTGCTCTGCATTGTTGTTTTCGTTCTGTTTTTATTCCATGTTCTGTCCATAGTCTAGCAGAGCTTTTCTGTTTCATGTCCTGTTATTGTCTGTCTGGCAGTCCTTACTGCTTCCGTTATTCCATTCATCTCTGCCTGTTGTTCTGTTTGTCCACCTGCTGAAGTGGGTTCCTGGCTTCCTCGGAGGGGGAATCGCCATCCATGTGCAGCTCTGCCTGGGGCCGCTTAGCTCTCACTGCTTGCGGCGCAGGTAACTGCTTCTGGCTCTGTCCTGTCTATTCCTGGTTTCTGTCTTGGCTGTATTTCGGTTCATGCCTGTACTTCTGTAGATACCTTCGTAGGTATCTCCCGGTACTCCTGACCAGTTGCTACTCTACAGGTGTGGCTCTGGAGGGGCACCTGGCAGCTACCCTAACGGCAAAGTCTATCCCCACCAACTGGGGCTCTAGTGAAGTCCAGGTAGCTGCTTAGTCATGCCCCTTTAGGGTACATACCGTCAGTAGCACAGTGGGTTTTCACCAGCTGATCTGTACAGTACTCTGCAGCACATCTGTCATTGTCATGTGCTTCTGTTACCTTGCATTAAAGTTTCCGTGTTCGATATCCTGTTTTGCCCGTGTCCTGCCATGCCTGTCGCCCCGGGGGTTCCTTGCGGGATCCTCGGCACGTTACATATCATAGCCCTCATCACATGAACCATATCCATTGTAGTCACTTTCTTTATGAGTAAAGTGACTGATTGCTCTGCTATAACGTGTGGTTAAGGCCAGGACTTGAGACACATTACTTTGCTCTGGAATTATTAATCTTACTCGTGTGAAGAACATCCGCGAAATGCTGACCAATCTCTATTGATCCTCTTTGAGGGATTCTTGTCGCCTTGACTTGGAGCTGATGGTTGTATCATCTACTTGAACAAATGGCTGCATTGTCTGGGGTGTATTACTCCTAGATCTGATTTATAAGAAGGAAAACGGTGACAAAAAAGACCCTAGGAAGAAACAAATACATTAAAAAAATCTCCCTCTTCTTTCTTTGTGGTGAAAATAAAATCTCCCTTTTAAGATGAATGAAGAAGCGAAGACCACGGTGACAGGAGATGACTAAGAGACTCGCATACAAGGTACAAAGTGTACTTTCAAAAAGCAATTACTGTAAAACTCACTTATTTAGAATTTGTGCCATTCCGAGCTTGGATATCTTAAAGTGTTATAGCTATATTTAAAACTATTTTAAATGTTCTAAAACGTATTTTTATAATGTGCTTTATTTATTGATGTTACTGTTTTACTGGCAAAATAAGCCCCTGAAGATCAGGGTATCTACAGTGCTTTTCACAGTTTGGAATCCATACACCAGTAGACCACTGATGTGTATGCCGCATACGGGTGCACAGATTCCACCAGCACTTGCTGCTCCTGCCTGTGCCCTCTCCGCCCAGCTAATATCTCTGCATAGCACATACAGTAGGTGCAGAAAACCCTGCACGGATGAGCTATGCCAGGCTTTAGCTGTTCAGAGCGGGCACAGGCAGGAGCAACCAGTTGTGCTGCTGCAGGTAATGAGGTTGCTGCTGTCCCTTTTCCTGCAGAACGGTGGAATCCATAGACATGTCAGCAGTGTACCACTGTATGGACTCCAAACAGTAAAAGGCGCAATAGACACCCTCAACTTTTGGCAGTAAAACAGCTAAATCAATAAATAAAGTACATTACAAAAACAAGATTTAGGGCGTTTAGAATAATTTCAAATAAAGATGTATAAAAGGTTAGGCTACTTTCACACTAGCGTTTTCAATTCCACTATTGAGATCAGTCAGTTTTGTCCCCATTCGTTGTCAATGGGGACAAAACTGAACTGAACGAAACGGAATGCACCAAAATGCAGACACAGGCTCTGCTCACCAAGCACAGCGCCATCCATTTGATTGCGGCTTTGCTTGGTATTGCAGCTCAGTCCCATTCACTTCAATAGGGCTGAGCTGTGCCTTGACCATGTGACCAATGAACGTGATGTCACATGGCCTAGAAAAAGCTGTGAGAAAGCCATGGTACTACTGTGAGCACTGGTGCCTTCTCAAACAGCTAATCAGCAGGGTTCATGGGTGTCAGACTGCCACCGATCAGATACTGATTACCTATTGAGAATAGGTCATCAGTAAAAATATCTCAGAAAACCGCTTTAAATTAATGTGTGTGGCAGGCACAGCACTATGAAGTGCCTTTTGCCCTGTGGCATTAGAAGAATTTTGATATCTCTGACTTTTAGTCTATTGCTCTGTAATTCCTCTAGCGCCGTTCTATGGAAACAGTAGATTTAAAGAGCACACTAAAAGCTTCAAATAACTTCTTTATTAGCTTCAACTTTTCTTCATATATAATACTGCTGCCTCCGCAGCAGATAGTCCATGTACATAACACGTGTTGAAAAGATATCACAAAATGGCGGTATGATTAAGCTGGTGGTTCAACTGTTCAATCTTGTCATTCAATATAAAATGGTGGATATTTTTCTCTCTTGAGTATCTGTACTCCTACTTTAAGTTATTTAAGCGCTTAATGATCTCTCTGAGAGGTATATCTAAGATTTGACCGATAGTTCTACTGATCTGTATGCAATTTGCATGGATTGCTATTTGTATGCTATTTGTAGTTTGCAATTGTAGCTTGCAATTTGTATTTGTAATTGTATGGTTGCAATTGTAGTTTGGTGTAACTGTAAGCAAACACATATATATCTAGTTCAGTATACAGTTCTAAACACAATACTAACAATATGAACATTATATAACTGTTTTAAATACCTATATTGGCCTCTTGTTCCCATAAAACTCAGCTCTCAGTGGAGTGAATGTCTCTTCAGCTCCTGTCTCTGGTGAATAATAATTCCAGCAGCTCCTGCTAGGGGAATTCCCAGACAGGCTGTCTGAGGCTGGCTGTGATTGGTGAAAATTCTTGCTGTATGAGAAGCTGGCTGTGATTGGTCTAGACTGCCCAGTAACAACAGATTAACACTATGCTTTTTGTTGTTTCTGCTGTGTCACTGAGCGTACCTTACATTAACAAATGAATCTTAAGCTGTTTGGGACACATGACGTACCGGTACAGCATGATGTCCCGGTACTTAAGGACACATGATGTACCGGTACGTCATGTGTAGTTCCGTTCACCACCGCCAGGCAGTGATCGGAAACAAGGTGCCTGCTCGAATCATTGAGCAGGCACCCGGGGACAATGCGCGGGGGGGCCCTGTGACAATTCAGACCTGCGGTTTGCGGCTTTTACTTGTTGCGGGCGGCGGTGCAATCGGGTCCCCGTGCGGCTGTAGTGGGGATTCGATGGCATGGAAGGCAGCGGCGCTGCCTTCCGGTGATGAGCCTGTGAGATCCAGCCCCCTGGATCTCACAGGCAGGAAGCTGTATGAGTAACACACACTGTATTACTCATACAGCCCATGCATTCCAATACAGAAGTATTTGAATGCATTGTAAAGGGGATTAGACCCCCAAAAGTTGAAGTCCCAAAGTGGGACAAAAAATTAAGTGAAAACAGTTGAAAAAAATTAAGTTTTCCCCTCCAAAAATTCAAAGTTTCAAGTAAAAATAAACAAAAACGTAATTTTCCCGAAATAAAGTTAAAAAAATTGGTAAAATTTAGGAAAAAAAATACATATTAGGTATCGCTGCGTCCGTATCGACCGGCTCTATAAACATATCACATGACCTAGCCCCTGAGATGAACCCCGTAAAAAAAAAAAAAAAAAAAAAAAAACTGTGCTAAATAGACTATTCTTTGGTCACCTTACATCACAAAAAGTACAACAGCAAGCGATCAAATAGGCGTAAGCCTACCAAAATAGTACCATTCTAACCGTCACCTCATCCCGCAAAAAATTAGCACAGAAATCATCCAGAAAATAAAAAACTATGGCTCAGAATATTGAGACACTAAAACATCATTTTTTTGGTTTTAAAAAAGCTGTTATTGTGTAAAACTTAAGTAAATTAAAAAAAGTATACATATTACGTATCGCCGCATCCGTAATAACCTGCTTTATAAAAATATCACGTGACCTAACCCCTCAGGTGAACACCGTAAAAAAATAAAAATGGTGTAAAAAAATGCCATTTTTTGTCACCTTACATCACAAAAAGTGTAATAGCAAGCGATCAAAAAGTCATATGCACCCCAAAATAGTGCCAATCCACCGTCATCTCATCCCGCAAAAATCATACCCTAGCAAAAATCATACCCTACCCAAGATAATCACCAAAAAACTGAAAAAACTATGGCTTTCAGACTATTGAGACACTAAAACATGATTTTTTTTAGTTTCAAAAATGAAATCATTGTGTAAAACTTACATAAATAAAAAAAGTATCCATTTTAGGTATCGCCGCGTCCGTGACAACCTGCTCTATAAAAATACCACATGATGTAACCTGTCAGATGACTGTTGCAAATAACAAAAAATTTAAACGGTGCCAAAACAGCTCTTTCTTGTTACCTTGCCAAACAAAAAGTGTAATATAGAGCAACCAAAAATCATATGTACCCTAAACTAGTAGCAACAAAACTGCCACCCTATCCCGTACTTTCTAAAATGGGGTCACTTTTTTGGAGTTTCTACTCTAGGGGTGCATCAGGGGGGCTTCAAATGGGACATGGTGTCAATAAAACCAGTCCAGCAAAATCTGGCTTCCAAAAACCGTATGGCATTCTTTTCCTTCTGCGCCCCTGCCGTGTGCCCGTACAGCAGTTTACGACCACATATGGGGTGTTTCTGTAAACTACAGAATCAGGGCCATAAATATTGACTTTTGTTTGGCTGTTAACCCTTGCTTTGTAACTGGAAAAAAATTATTAAAATGGAAAATCTACAAAAAAAGTGAAATTTTATCTCTATTTTCCATTAATTCTTGTGGAACACCTAAAGGGTTAACAAAGTTTGTAAAATCAGTTTTGAGTACCTTGAGGTTTTTTTTTTTTATTATGTAAGCCTCACTAAGTGACTTCTGACCTGAACTGGTCCTTAAAAAGTTGGTTTTTGAAAATTCCTGAGAAATTTCAAGATTTGCTTCTAAACTACTAAGCCTTGTAACGTCCCCCAAAAATAAAATGTCATTCCCAAAATGATCCTAACATGAAGTATACATATGGGGAACATAAAGTAATAACTATTTTTGTAGGTATTACTATGTATTATAGAAATAGAGAAATTGAAACTTGGAAATTTGAATTTTTTTCACATTTTTGGCAAATTTGGTATTTTTTTATAAATAAAAATTATTTTTTTCACTCCATTTTACCAGTGTCATGAAGTACAATATGTGACGAAAAAACTATCTCAGAATGGCCTGGATAAGTCAAAGCGTTTTAAAGTTATCACCACATAAATTGACACTGGTCAGATTTGCAAAAAATGGCCTGGTCCTTAAGGTGAAAATGAGCCCGGTCCCTAAGGGGGTTAAAGGCATATTATCTTTTTCTGCTTCTGTGAACACAAAATATAACAGTTATATGACACCCAAAACATGATGTCACAGTAAATAACTCTGCTTTTGTCTTTAACACATAAACATAGGAACTGTATTAAGGTTATTAGCAGGTTTAGAGGCATTGCCAACCGGACCAGGAAGGTATAAATTTTGTGGAATAGTCAAAACCCTTTGCTAATAACTTTTTCAAAAAAGGTTTGAGCTGAGGACAGCTCCACCAGGTGTTAAGTGTGGTACAGTAACTTCTCCACCACATTCACTCCAGCAGTGAACTGAGAGGAAGATTTTTTTCTTGTTTTAAATTCTTCACTGAACATCACCCCTAATTCTGTTTCCTAAGATCTAAGAAAGGCGGGAGTGGATTTTTCTAAGGTGTCTTCAATAAACAGCAGAACCTGCACTTCCAGGACCAGGTGAGGTGGTATGAAACCAGGCCATCTGTACAGTTTTTTTTTTTTTATTAAATGGGTTTTCTGGTAACTAGATATTGATGACTTATCCTCAGGATAGGTTATTGATATCCGATCAGTGGGGGTCCGACACCTTACAACCTTACTGATCAGCTATTTTGGGCAGCCATCAGCTATCGGCTCTGAAAACGATACAGTGGATGGAGGGATGGAGCCGGAAGCAGAAAATTACATCCACTGCCTAGAGGCTATAATGTAACGTGAATTCAAAAGATTTGAGAATGAATAAGTTTATGCAGGCTAAGTCAATAAATATATTTACTAAGTGTGTTTAAATATAAGATACTGAATAATAGAAAGTAAATACATCACTAGCCTAACTGGGGGTGAAGACTGCGTAGATCGTGCTATAACTCATGGATATCTACCACGTTATAACACATGACCGACTCCCCAGGGTGTACAAGAGATAGGGCAAATCAATACTTACATCCTACCTAGGATGAAGCTCTTGGTAGAATCTCCTGAATGTATGTGTGCCACAGACTTTTAACATCTTAGCCCCTCCTCCAGTGTACAGCATGCATGTCTCTGAGATCACTCAGGAATGTGGTCTTATCAGCACAGTGGGGGATGGGTGCAACATTACAAGGCACATCATTACACAGAATGGTAATAATAAAAGGGAACAGAAATAAAGGTACAGAGCCAATCAGTACTTGAAAAATACCCTTACAATACATAGGCAATGATGAGGTACTGCAACTCAGCGTCCATTCAAGTAAATGGCAGCTGAACTACAGTACAACGGTGCTGGAAATCACACAAATAGATTCCAGTATCGGCGGCTACTTCAAATAGCTGATTGATGGGGATACTGGTTGTCAGATTTCCACCAATTTGATACTGATGACCTTTCCTGAGGATAGATTATCAGTACGTAAGAAAGCTTCTTTACAGTATATTAGGAAGTGCTATGAACTAAGATTTGCAAACCACTCAAGGACTTCTTTAGTTGTTGAACTCCTTTAATTACTCCTTTGTAAGTGAGACTGATGCCCAATGTAACAAGACACACTACTGTGATCATTTAGTGGTTAATACAGCCGAGAAATGCTGCAATTTGTGTTGGTTTGGCTTTTAGGAGATTCAGGGGTCTCGTATTAATTAGTGAAAAGATCCAGCCAAGGTTCACAACTAATGATTACCAGTGTTGTAGTCTTTCAGATTGCATGCACATGTTATCACTGGATGTCTCCTTCATTAATATTAATTGGTCATTACCCAGGAAGCTTTATCTTTATTTACAGCTTGAATCATTTATATCATCTATTGATGCACATTAGTATTCCCATTGCCCAAATAAATGATGCAAATGTAATAATTATTGAGCAAAAGCAGGTATTGAGGAGTAACATTATTCAGCAGTTATAAAATGAACATCTTATAATGTCCAATCAGAGCTGTATTTGCCACTAAGCACCCAAGGGCACGTGCCTAGGGCAGCAGAATCTAGGGAGCATCTTTTCTTTCTTTCTTTCTTTCTTTCTTTCTTTCTTTCCTTCTTTCTCTTTCTTTCGTTCCTTTCCTTACTTCTTTCTTTCCTTCCTTCCTTCGTTCCTTTCTTCCCTTTTCTTCCTTTCTTCCTTTTTCTCTTTCCAAAAGTAGTTGTCACCACCTGTCCATTATGTCACCTTAGCATTGCAAGTATGTATGACTGTATCTAGTGAGTACTACAAGAGAATTTAGATTAGAACCTTCAGAATGACAGGTGCATATCCATGAAGCAAACATAATTATAAAAAACTAAATGGCTGCACACCATTATACATACAAACAATAGAGCTAAGAAATGGAGGTCATTCTAAATAAAAGTGGTACAATACCGACTATAAATGAGTCAATGGAAGCTCTTAGCGCACATATTTCATCAAACGTGTGTCGGGCCCATCTACCAGACGTCAAAGTGGCTTCCGCAGATGGGTCCCTAACACTAGTATACTGCCTCTCTTTGGACTTACCTAAGCCTACAATATTCAGGGCAGTGTGGGAACCAGCTACATAAGTACTCTGCTCAGAAGTCCCAGGTAGATGGGCGTGTTCAGTCTAAAAGAGGTGCTACCCTCAATTAATACTACAAGAAAATCTAGACTAGAACCTTCAGAATCACAGGCCTGACACACGTTTGATCAAATATGTGCGCTAAGGGCTTCCATTGACTTATTTATAGTAGGTATAATACCACTTTTATTTAGAATGATCCCCATTTCTTAGCTCTATTGTTTGTATGTATAATGGTGTGCAGCCATTTTATTTTTTATAATATTTTTTGTATCTAGTAAGTGTTCATATGCGCACTGCATGTGTGCACGTGTATGCAGTAAATGTGTGTCCTGTAAATATAATGTTCATGTGTGCATGTAAGTATAGTGTGCATAAATGAGCATGCCTATATATAGTGTGTCCCTGTATTTTTAGTGCATCATTTTTCTTTAAAACTGCTCTAGATATTGTGATATTCTCTATATAGTTATTGTGATATCTAGAACACTATGGTTATTATCATACATTTTCTGATATTGCACAACCATAGCCAACACTAATGAACAATAGTAAGATTTTACCCTGCGTAGTTCACCTACACTTTTCTAAGAGCTGACATCGGTTAGGCAATGTTAAGTAATCTTTTAGTAAAACATGCAGGTGGGACTATTTTCCTTTGCCAAAGCGTCAAAAACAACAGGTTAATAGGGGTGTCCCACAAAAAATACTTTACATATTTCAAAGCAACATCTGGTTCTGAATACTTTTGTAATTGGATGTTTTTTAAAATGTAGCATAGCCGTTGAGTTATCCAATAAAATGTAAATGTATCTATATAAAGCCATTTGTTGTTTATTCTCTTCCTTATTTCTCTGTCCACCTCGCTGAGGTGGACACCCATGCTCAGTTCCATCCTTCAGCTGCCACCAGCCCTATGTTCTGTTAGAGTTGTAAGTTACAGGGAAAGCGCTGCCAAGGATACACTCCATAAAAAAAGGACATGCCACCTGAGCTGCCAGCCTGAAGAAAATCTAATAGAGCAACTGAAGCAATGAATGGGGAAATCTCTGGATCCATCTGAAGTACAGGGCTGGTTCTAGCTTTGTTATAAAGAGATCACCATTTACTATATGATGTTTCATTTTCTTTTTTCTTTTTTTACAATACTCATGGAATAATCCCTTTTAAGAAATGTAGCAGCCAATAAAATGAGGCATACTCAATATGAGTGCCTAGGGTGGCATAAAACGTAAATACGGCCCTGACATGATAGAGGAAAGGTCAGCTCCTGCTTATTCTATGTCCATTCGAGTATGCCTTACCACCCTTGGTCCTTGATGTTCAGCATGATAGCTGTCATATAGAAACCATTCATTTAAAGGAAATGTATTAACTATATTTTTTTACTAATTAAAACCAGATAACATATATCCTATTTTTCTGTCTATCTTTATTTTCTGATTGTACATTTTATAAACTATTTCCTATACAGGATTATGGGGGCTACCATCTTGCCTAAGCTGCTGAGTTATGCTAGCGGCCTGTGCCCACCCCTGCCCCGCTTCCCGTCACTCACCTAGTGTCTTCTCTGTTGGTGGTCCAGACGTGCTTGCCCTCTTTTGCCCACCAGCAGTTGGCCCGACTGTCATCGCCCCTTGTTGTCTCCCCTGCTGCAGCCTTCCTAGGCCTCCCAGCTCTGCCTCTAGGGCACGCTCGTTCTCTGGCTCTTAAAGGGCCAGCGTGCATCTTCCTCAGCCAATGGCTGGTCACCTCAGGATATTTAAGGCACCTTCCTCTAGGAGGGGGTGCCTGAGCTTTACGTTACCTTGCTTAGTAGTTCCAAGTGAAGGTGTGCTGTTCTGTTTGTCTACCCATGTACTAATACTGACCCTCTGCTGCCTGACCTTAGCCTGTTTACCGTATTGACCCTTTGCCTCCTGCCGTGAACTTGGACTGGTTTCACTCATTCGTACAAACTCTGCCTGTTTATTAACTATGAGTATTGCCTAACTGCTCAATGCCTTGTACCTGCATTTCAGCTGCCAACCACACTGGGACTATTCCAAAATGTAGTGGCCTAGTGGCTCCCCTGCAGCGAATAACACCCTTAGGTCTAGGCTAAAGTCAAACCTGTTGGTTGACATAGTGGTTCTACACCCTGTCATGAAAGGGTAGTAAACAGTGCAGTCCTGTGCTCCACCTGCACCACTGTCCCTACCTACTGTCCTAAGTGATGGCCCACAACTGGGCAGCAGTCCCTTCTTAATTAAGTGCAAGGGCGTAAACCAAAGCAAAACAGAACGAGGAGAAAACCAGACAGGCAAAACCAGGACTGGGTCAGGATCCAAAAACATATACTAAAATACACAGAAAGGTGAAATCAGTAGATAATGACAAAGACAAAGTCAGCAGGCAAAGGTAAGGTCACAGCAAGCAGAGTCTAATACCAGGAGGTCAAGTCAGAGGCAAAATTAGTAATCAGAAGCAATCTGAAAGTCAGCAGGCAGAGGTCAGTGGTCCAGAGAAGCAAACACACAGCTAGCTAGTGAGGCAGGTATACCAATCACAGGCACCTGGGGCAGCAGCTCCCTGTTTAAATAGCCTGCTTCAGGAGTCATGTGATGCCAGCACAGAGCCTGATTGGTCCAGAATCTTATATCCCTTAGGTTTAAAAGCCACACTGTCAGCAGGGTTAGTTGCTGTAGCATCAGAGTAACGCCTGCGCCGCTGGCATATTGTGGCTGGACTCGCCACAGGAGAGCAGACAGGTGTGTGGCAAACCCACTGCCCGTAACATAGAGATGTGCTTAACAGCAGTCAAATGGACCATAGGTACAATGGACTGGAGGGGACTAACTGACTTGTATGGGAGAGTTTTCTAGACATGCTCTTTGACCTGTGCAGAGGTCATTATGCAGGGAGGGGGAATATATAAGCTGTGATTATCACTCATTGTGAATGGTGGATCCTGTGTTATCTATATATAGATATTACCTATCTAATCATGCCTGTGAGGATAATGAGATGACTGCTGTAAAAAGTTATGTACAAAACAGGGATTGTCAGCCTTTTACTAGGCTTAGTGGCCAGTGTGTATTTTTTTTAACACCATTTCAGGAAAAATTGATTGAAGCGCCAAGAAATTTGGATTCATGGCAAGTCCAATTTTTCCTGAAATTGGGATCAAATTCCAGTTTGTTAAATTCAATTCTCTCAACACTAGTAATAATATTACAGGTTATAGTTATTCGATTTCTGGAGAGGTCGTTGATCCAGGGGGTTATCCTGACTGTCTGATTGGAGTCAGGAAGAATTTTGTCCCCGTAAAATGAGGAACATTGGCTTCTAC